>NC_091462.1:102865320-103183178 GCF_027789765.1 Dendropsophus ebraccatus
TATATAAGACACACGTATATACAGTATGTAAGACACACGTATATACAGTATATAAGACACACGTATATACAGTATGTAAGACACACGTATATACAGTATATAAGACACACGTATATACAGTATATAAGACACACGTATATACAGTATATAAGACACACGTATATACAGTATATAAGACACACGTATATACAGTATGTAAGACACACGTATATACAGTATGTAAGACACACGTATATACAGTATATAAGACACATGTATATACAGTATGTAAGACACACGTATATACAGTATGTAAGACACACGTATATACAGTATGTAAGACACACGTATATACAGTATATAAGACACACGTATATACAGTATGTAAGACACACGTATATACAGTATATAAGACACATGTATATACAGTATGTAAGACACACGTATATACAGTATAGAAAACACATGTATATACAGTATGTAAGACATGTATACAGTTGCACCTTGGTTTAAGAGTAACTTGGTTTAAGAGTGCTTGGTTTAAGAGCTCACAGTTTTTTTAAAATTGTGACTTGGATTAAGAGCATTGCTTTGGTGTAAGAGCTCCCTGTACTGGGTGGGAGCGCGAGTGGAGGAAGGACATGGTCTGCATAGCGGGGTCTACAGCCCTGTACTCTGACCCAGGAAGTCTCCCTCACCTTCCAAATCATAGCAGATCCACTTCAGGCTGGGGCTTACATCAGAGGACAGGACTGTGGAGGTAATCTCTCCATAGCTGTAACCCCTCTATCCCCGGACAGAGAGGGCTGCATGTATGTGCCCACATCTACCCTGCTCATTCCTTCATGCTCCCTGCAGTCTCTGTCCGCCCTTGTGTTTCCCATCCTCTCCATTACTGTACAGTAACTTATAATATCACATATTCTGCTGTTTCTGAATGTTTTTTTCATTAGTTTTACATGTTATTCACAATAATAAATCATTATTTTTGGGGTGTGGAACCAATTGTCTGCATTTCTATGATTTCTTATGGGAAATTTTGCTTTGGTTTAAGAGTGATTTGGATTACAAACATGGTGCTGGAACGAATAATGCTCGTAATCCAAGGCACCACTGTATATGGATTTCTATGGCATTTTGATGCTATGTTCACACAGAATAAAATACTAAATATACTAAATACTAAAATATACTAATACTAAAATACTGCTGTCACTTTGTAATTTTGACACAAAAAACAAAAGAGCAGTTTTTTCAATATATTAATGCGTTCCATTAAAGTCAATAGGAAATTTGCTGGCAGTGCATACCGTATAGAATACCAGCCGTGATTGATTGTGACCGTCCATTTAATGAACATGCTCATTATTTACCACCATCTTTTGAAAAATATGCCACTCCCCCCCGCCCCCCCCCCCCCCCCGTCTGTTTGCCCATTGCTTCATTTTACCTCGAAATTGCAGCTGTGTTTAGGTTTTATTTTACTGTGTGTGAACCTAGCCTGAAAGGCAAAAATACCGCCATACTTTGATAATTGCATCTGTAAGGCTAGGTTCACACTGCGTTTTCAGCATCCGTTTAACGGATCCGTTTTTTTAACGTACAGAAAAATAGGGTCAGCAACGTTTTTTGGTCCGCCAAAAAAAAACGGATCCGTTTTTTTAAATAATGGAAGTCAATGGAAAAACGGATGCGTTAAACGGATGCTGAAAACGCAGTGTGAACCTAGCCTAACCAAAGAGCATGATCACTATTTACAACTGTAATTGTCAAAATAAGGCTATGTTCACACTACGTTTAACAGCGTCCATTTCATAGCAAAGGACGTTGCTAAACTGCCGGCTGCCAAGCTGCATTCAGCACGTTCCTGTAGCCAATACCTCTGTATCGGCCGCACGAACGTTCTTTTTTTTACAATTGACTTGCCGGCACTGTCAGGTGTGCCCCCAAATCAATTAACCATTCACTTCAATGTAATGTGCGCCCACCTGCCATACTCATAGAACAGCATCTGGAAATAATAGGCATGTACATTATTTTAACGCCTGTTTAAAAGAATGGGCATTAAAATAACGATGTGTGAACACAGCGGGCAGCATTACATAGACTTCAAAGCAATGCCGCCCCTGCAGTAAAGAACGGGCGCTGATTCCATTGCAATCAGCGTCTGTTCTTTACTAAAATATAACGCTGTGTGAACATAACCTAACATGGTATCAAAAAACTGCTGAAACTGGCTGCTGGAGAGGATGATGGCAGGGGGACACTGAGGGACACAGGGCACTGGATGGACACTGAGCATCCCTCTGCCATCATCCTCTCCAGCAGCTACAGCCCGCACAGCTCTGGGAGTCGGGGCGTGACATCACCATGCTATCCAGGAAGTGACATTACCATGTTATCCAGGAAGTGACATCACCATGTTATCCAGGAAGTGACATCACCATGTTATCATGTTATCCAGGAAGTGACATCACCATGTTATCCAGGAAGTGACATCACCATTTTATCCAGGAAGTGACAGCACCATTTTATCCAGGAAGTGACATCACCATTTTTATCCAGGAAGTGACATCACCATTTTATCCAGGAAGTGACATCACCATGTTATCCAGGAAGTGACATCACCATTGTATCCAGGAAGTGACATCACCATTGTATCCAGGAAGTGACACCTTGATGCAGTAGTAAGTGCAGAGGAAAAAAAGCACTTTATAAGCATTTCCCGTAATAAGTGTATATTGGTGATTTGTATAACTTTTTGGGGGCAATACAATACTCTAATAAAAATTTTTGCCAGACTTCTTCTTTAAAGTAGAACATACATTGGAGTACGTAACAAATCCTAATGAGCGCCGTCTTTTGACGTCTACCACTACAATCACTACAATCAGTCAATCACTACGATAACAGTCCTTCCATTTAGACCGCATGTACATACACGTTTTCACTGCATTCATTCAAATGGCTATAGACATCTCCATCTGGTAGTTATTCTCTTTCTCTCATAGATTCTGTCTCCTGCATTGTAGGAATTTCAGGGAATTTCCATTTTCTAGCTATGGAATTTCTAGCAGACGTCAGCGCATGCAATGCAATTGTCAAGTCAGGAAGGTCGTCCACATCCATAAAAAATAACTGGGCCCCCAGTGCAAAGGGAAACCCAAGGCCCTTTCCAATAATTGTTGAATCTTTGACCAAAAGGGGATTAGAGTTGGGCAATCCCACCAGATGTGCATCAAGTGGCCTACGCTGGCCTTACACCTCCAACACATGGGGATGAATCAGGAAATATCCTGGATATCCTGTACAGCATCATATACCGCCTATAGACTAATTTTTGGGAGGATCTTAGGTGACCCACACAATCCGGTACGTTGGCAGAGTAAGAAAATATGTTATTTCATTGTTCTGTTGTGGAGTTCTTATTAAGATCATGTTCCCATTTAACAATAAACACAAGGGAAGGTGATTGGGTTTGGAGTTCCCTATATGCCATAGATAGCCCTGCTCAACTATTATAGTTGTACTTGTCCGTTTCGTCAATTGAAATATTTTTGATAATTTTTGTAAATATTTAGCAAACGTGCCTCCTTCTGATATGCTGCTCTTTTCCTTTCCAATGTTGACGCCAACCACCACTCTGCTCTAAAAGCAGCTGTCTGGCTGGTGTATATATAGCATAGAAACTGTGGGGGAGTAGGGGTATAAATATACTAAACCATTGTAGGCTGTGTCCAAACTGCCGATAGGTAATATTTTCCAGAACTTATATTATTATCTGTCAGATATCTAATTGAACTTAAAGGAGAACTCCGGGCAACCTTGTTGAAGAAAAACCTTCCAAAGCATGCAAGGTTCTTATGTTCCCCTCCTATGTCTCTCTTGCTGTTCCTCTTCCCCTGCACTGCTATCAGACTACATTTCCCAGTAGTCTTTGCAGTGAATACTCACAACGTCCTGTTTCTCCCACCCCATAACCCCTCCCCCTTTCCAGGCCTCCCATCAATGCCGCACCCCTTTTTGTTCACGCCACACCCTCTCTTCGCCCTTGCCCTGCCCTCTCTCATGCCTGCATCATAGTAACATAGTAACATAGTAAATAAGGTTGAAAGAAGACAAGAGTCCATCAGGTTCAACCTAGGGAAATCCTACTGTGTTGATCCAGGGAAGGCAAAACCCCCCGCGAGGCAGACGACAATCGCCCCACCACAGGGAGAAAACTCCCCCCCCCCCCCCCCCGACTCCAATGGCAGCCAGAACAATCCCCTGATCAACGTATCACCAGAAATCTAATGCCCATAACTTGTAATATTATATTGTTCAAGAAAAGCATCCAGGTCTTTTTTCTAGTGTAAATAACCCCAAGTTTGATAACCCGTCCTGGTACTGTAACCCACCCATTCCCTTAATGACCTTTGTTGCCCTCCTCTGCACCCGCTCTAGTTCAGCTGTGTCCTTCTTATATACCGGTGCCCAAAACTGTACACAGTATTCCTTATGTGGTCTGACCAGTGATTTATAAAGAGGCAAAACTATGTTCTCATCTTTAGCATCTATACCTCTTTTGATGCACCCCATTATTTTATTAGCCTTGGCAGCTGCTGCCTGGCACTGATCACTAAAGTTGAGTTTACTGTCCACCAATACCCCCAGGTCCTTTTCGGAAGTAGTTTTACCCAGTGTTTTATTATTTAGCACATAACTGTATTTATTATTTCTATGGCCCAAGTGCATAACCTTACATTTATCCACATTAAACCTTATTTGCCATTTCACCGCCCAAGCCTCTAGCTTCTCCAAATCCCTCTGTAATATGATATTATCCTCCTCTGTACTGATTACTTTACCCAATTTAGTATCATCTGCAAAAATGGAGATTCTACTCTGTAGCCCCTCTACAAGATCATTAATAAAAATATTAAAAAGAAGTGGACCCAACACTGACCCCTTTGGTACCCCACTAGTAACTAAAACCCAATCTGAATATGTTCCATCAATGACCACCCTCTGTTTTCTATCACACAACCAGTTACTTACCCATTTGCATATGTTTTCCCCGAGTCCCAGCATCCTCATTTTGTAGACCAACCTTTCATGCAGCACAGTATCAAATGCCTTTGAAAAGTCCAGATACACAACGTCCACAGCCTCCCCCAGGTCCAGTCTATAACTTACCTCTTCATAGAAGCCGATCAGATTAGTCTGACAGGACCGATCCCTCATAAATCCATGCTGATGCTGCGACACAAGATTATTTTCATTAAGATACTCCAGTATAGCATACATGTTAGACTTACGGGCCTGTAGTTTCCAGGATCGCTCCTTGACCCCTTCTTGAATATCGGTACCACATTAGCTATGCGCCAGTCCTGTGGAACAATCCCTGTCGTAATAGAATCTTTAAATATTAGGAATAACGGTCTGTCCAACACAGTATTTAATTCTTGCAAAACTCTAGGATGGATACCTTCTGGGCCCGGTGACTTATGGATTTTAATGTTTTTAAGGCGTCTCCCCACTTCTTGTTGTGTTAGGCAGGTGAGATTTATGGGAGGATTTATATTATCCCTAGTCATGTCGTCTGTTATGGGATTCTCCTCTGTGAATACAGTAGAGAAAAATGTATTTAGTAGATTGGCCTTTTCCTCTTCCCCCTCCACCATTACACCCAGATTATTTTTGCTGAGTCTGTGCTCAGCAAACAAACTCAATGTGAGACAGTGGTCACATGATTTCTGTCTCCTGAGGATGGGGGGGGGGCAGCAGGAGGTAGCAGAAGACATAGTAGATGTCCAAAAAGTGCAATAAATTTGTAATTTACTTCAATTAAAAATCTCAAGTTTTCCGGTACTTATAAGCTGCTGTATGTCCTGACGGAAGTGGTATTATTACCAGTCTGGAGAGCAGGAGAGGTTTTACATGGGGATTTTCTACTGCTCTGGACAGTGGGTGGCAGCAGAGAGCACTCTTTCAGACTGGAGAAAATACACCACTTCCTGCAGGACATACAGCTGCTGATAAGTACTGGAAGACTTGAGATTTTTTAATAGAAGGCACTTCCTGGCACCAGTTAATTTGAAATTTATACACATTATACATTTGCCTCCCTCTTTTCCCAGCCATTCCCTTTTCCTGGATCATTACATTTCTGCCGTCTACAGTTGCAAACTTTGCAAATCTCTCTAGACTTTTTTTTTTTTTTAAATGATGGCGAGATGAGAAAATTACATTTTGCGTGGATTTTGGATCATGTTAGTTATCATTGTGTTGGTATGAAATTGTATTACTAGTTATAAATTTAATTTATCTTGTTGTTTTCAAGCTGTGGCCCCATCTGTTGCGTTAAAGAAAGTACTTTTTGCTTTCAGATGAGCATTTTATTACTTAATGCAATGATCTGTCATCATGGGAGCGATATCTCATGGCCGTCTTGGGCCTAACGCTGTAATATTGTTAGCTGACTGTAACTGTGACAGAAGCGAGGCTGAGGCTGTCCAGAAAATGTCTTCTCATACTTATCAGCTGCTGTATGTGCTGCAGAAAGTGTTGTTTTCTTTTGAGTCTGACACAGTGCTCTCTGCTGCCACCTTTTTTTGAGAAAGGAACTGTCCAGTCCAGATTTTCTATAGGGATTTGCTTCTGCTCTGGACAGTTCCTGACATGGACAGAGGAGGCAACGGAGAGCACTGTGTCAGACTGGAAAGAATACAGACCTTTCTGCAGGACATACAGCAGCTGATAAGTACTGGACAACATGAGATTTTTAAATAAAAGTAAATTACAAATCTTTTTAACTTTGTGACACCAGTTGATTTGAAAGAAAAATATTTTTGCTGGAGTACAGGTAGCGACAAAGCCTAAGGTGGCATTCATACGTCCATGATGAACGAGTGATATACAGTCCGTAAGCTGGATGTAGATCATGGACTGACACTTTGCAGCGGATAGGACTTCCTACAGTGAGCTCTGAGACAGCTAAAGCACTACTCTACTGAACTGACACGGCCGCACCAAGACCGCTGCCTTTACCACCATACTGTTACTGAATACTATCCTATACTGTATAGTATACTTAAACCAATGTCCTTTATATAGTGGTAAATACCAGCTCTGCAGACTGTACAAATGGTGCCCTTATATTCAGTGACTCACCGGGGCATCTTCTCGGATTACTCTTCTTTCTCACTTTTATCCAGCCCAGGCCATGACCAGAGAAACGATTCCTTTTTCCAGCACATAGTATTAAGCACCTCTGTGCCCCCATGCAGTACTTGGGTTCATTTTGTACTTCCCTATAGTAGACAGCTCCCCTTTTGCCCCCATATAGTAGTTATGTCCCTTGAGTGCCCCCATATAGTAGTTATGTCCCTTGAGTGCCCCCATATAGTAGTGCCATCCATACAGCAAGGACCAACTAGACCCTCCATTACAGCCATGGAGTTAGTTGCCCCCTCTATACCTTTTTATGCCTTTTGGGCCAATTCCATCTCTGATTTGTTATCAATTCATTTCCTACTTGTCCTGAACTAGATTGGACCCTATCAGTGGGCAACCACATGGACAATCTATATGGAGAGTAGGACTTGGTCAACACCTGAATTAATCTGCATTAGTTACACCAAAATAATTGATCTATTAATATTATCTATTAGTAATAAATTGGACAAATAATGGGCCCAATGATATCTAATTATATCGGTTTACAATTATAGCTTCATATCTTTAGCGGAGGGGACACAGATTAGGACCAGTGCGATGACCTCCACACAATAGATTAACACCAGATGCACACGGGTCAATACTGGGATCCACACATATAACCATAATGAATGACACGGCAAACAGGCACTTGAAATTCATTCAACTCTTGTATTAGGTTTCCATGTAAGCAATAACACTTTTCCATCTTTGTTCCAAACCTTTACATGTGAAATAACACCCACATTTAACGGGGCTCCATTTTGATCCGTTTTTCCATTGACTGCCATTATAAAAAAAAAAAAACAAAAAAAAAAAACGGATCAGTTTTTTTTTGACGGACACAAAAGTAGTGTCAGCTATGTTTTTGTGTCCGTAAAAAAAAACAGATCCGTTTTGATCGTTTTTTTTTTTTACAATAGAAGTCAATGGAAAAACGAATGCACACAAATGCATCCGTTTTTCGCAAAAAACGGATGAAATAAACGTATTGCAAAAACGCAGTGTGAACCTAGCCTTATTTCACATGTAAAGGTTTGGAACAAAGATGGAGAAGTGTTATAGTGTAATGACTTTACATAATTGTCAGCCTGACCTAGAACGACCCATTTCTAACCTTCATTGTTTATTCCTTTTAGGATTCTTACCAGTATCGCTCACGAGGGGCTGTATCTTCCTGCGCATTTCTCCGTGTCTTGAGCTCAATTACTAAGCTCTTTGTTTGTGTCTGAACTCTCTCCGTCTCAATTGCATTGTACTTTCTGTATCTCTCCGAGGTATTTATTAAAATGCATAAGTTAGGTCTATGGGAGGGGTGATTTATCAATGTCCCTGCATTGCTACAGATGGATGCGGATTCCCACTGCATGTCAAATCACCTCCGTCTAGTAAAATGGAAATGGGTTTCAGGTTCCTGTGCTGAAAAAAAAGCTTCCCAGTCCTCCCACAGAATCATAAGAGGGTGATCCAAGACCTTCCTGTCTACAGGCAAAAGCAGAAGACCTCTATCATTCTTTAATGTATGCATTTGTTTCTGTGAGTAGAAATGGACTTCTGAAGGAACGGTCTTCTTAAAGACGAGGGTGATATACGTAGGATATAAAGGACTATAAAAAGTCACAAAAACATCTGGTCTAGATAAGGGATGGTCAGCTAATGTATATCATCTTGTCTTGGCACTGAGGCCAACTCCACATCACAGTCCAGGTGGGACACCGCTAGTGGAAGGGGTTTTCCCATGTTCTGGCAGGATGGGAGCAGAGCCACAAAGGTAGTGAAGGCAGCTCTGGTAGTGTAGAGTAAGTAACACTATATTTAAAGGGGTTGTCCAGCGAAAATCTTTTTCTTTCAAATCAACTGATGTCGGAAAGTTATATAGATCTGTAATTTACTTCTATTAAAAAATCTCCAGTCTTCCCATACTTATTAGCGACTATATGTCATGCAGGAAATGTTGTTTTATTTTCAGTCTGACACAGTGCTCTCTGCTGACATCTCTGGCCAAGACAGGAACTGTGTCTTTGTTTACTATGAATCCCCATAGAAAACCTCTCCTGCTCTGGACAGTTCCTATTTCGGCCAGAGATGTCAGCAGAGAGCACTGTGTCAGACTGTAAAATAAAACATTTCCTGCAGGACATACAGGAGCTAATAAGTATGGGAAGACTTGAGATTTTTTTATGGAAGTAGATTACAAATCTATAAAACTCTGATATCAGTTCATTTGAAAGATTTTCGTTGGACAACCCCTTTAAGTTCTCTCCTGTGTTGCAGTTGGAGCAGGCCCTTCAACCACCCGAACATATATCTGCCACTTAGTCCCCCCATCCAAAAAGATAGATAGATATAGACTAGTGTTGAACGAGTACTAAAATGCTCAGGTGCTCGGTACTTGAATGCTCGACTTGAGTAACAAACACCATTAAAGTCAATGGGAGACTTACATTTAAGCAGGTGCCCCCTGCTCGCCAGATGAGAAGTGTGCCTGGTTCACCTGAAAACTTCAGAAAGTGATGGAAGGAACAAAGAAATGGAATGGGAACAGCAGAACCATCCGCTAGCCCACTGCTCCTCGCCATAGACAAGACAGGAATGCTGGGCCCTGCGGAATATTCCTAAGTGTGGGGAGGACTGTTCAGCTGTCAGTTGTTGAAGATGGTGTAGTGGTACTGGTATAGTGTGTGTAAGATGGCTGTTATTTTGGGTGTATACCAGTATACTGTACCAGTAACCAGTACAATGCTAGTTTAGTGTATGTCACATGTCCATTTTTTAGGTGTCACACAGGGAGATTACTAGTTGTGAAAGGGACTTTTGGGTTTCCATTGGCTATTGGCCTGCCTACCTACTTAAACTATTCCCTACACTAACACTGTCCCCCCTCCAGCATCTCTCCCTGCCTGCTAAATGAGGCCTATATAGACCCAGGTCACCTGATGCGGTCACCCAATCACTACTATGCTACAGCATAACGGGATGTGCCAGGCCTTCCCTTCATGTTTCTGTAGTGACCCAATATGGGCCCCTAAGCTTTGTTGCACCTGAGTAAGGTAACTCTCTTGGGCTCACACAGGTGGGATGAGGTGTCTGCTGTATTTAGGGTAGCGTATTTGTTTATGTAAACTGTGTTTTGCACAGCTGAAGTCTTCCAGGGGGTAACTACTGTATGTCACATGTTGCCTTTTCTTCACGCACAGGTGCAGGTGCATTCCCTCCTTTCTTCAACCTCTCTCTTTCTCTCTCTTATCTGCACACACGCAGCCCACCAACCAAAGACGGGGTTAGTTTCCTGAGGTTAGGACCTAGTTCCTGGTGGGAGGAGTTCAGTCCAGTCTAATTAGTGTGTTGGAGAAGGAGCTAGTCAGACAAGTCTCTGGCGAAGCTAAGCCAGGGCCAGGGACACAGCTAGCAAGCTACAAGTTTTCTTCTGATGAACACTAGAACCACTATGCATTGCTAAGCTTTTACAAGGGGAGAGAAGCCTAACAGGATCACCTTGCCCATGCTGTGAACCTCTCTAAACTGTGCAGGGCAGTTACCTCAAGAGTGGAACAAAGGAACGGAACGTCTACGTATTCCACTGCGCATCACAGGACAACTGGGAACACTCGGGAGTCTGCTCAACCTAGATAACAAGGCCTGGGGCTCGTATTACCTACCTAGGAAGGGTAGATCGCAACTAGGGGGCATAAGGTGGTCAAGACTAGAACAGTAATCCGTGAGTAGAAGTATTCTTTATGCTCTTCTATTACACACCTCTACTGTTCTGGCAGAGTACACTTCTACATTGAGCAGGGCCCCTCTGGCAGCTCCTCCCCTCTCCTCTCTTTACTGCAAAGCACCTTTTTACTTCAAACACCTGACCTCTACCTCAACTGTAAGCACCTGAGTTATTGCAAGACTGTAGCAATTGTATTGCACTGGACTTTATTGTTACCATTAGTATTTTTTGTATTGCACTACAGATATTCCCAGTAAACTGTTCTATTTTTCGGAAGCACCAGACTCTGGCTTGTCTCTACTGCACCCGCACACACATCCCTACACTTAGGTTAATTCACTTTTAAAGGGGTACTCCAGCAGGGGGGCACTTTTTTTGCTGGGACCAAGGAGGAGGTGGCAGAGGGAAAAGACGTCCACTCACCTCCCCGGTTCTAGCAGTGGGTCCCGCGTCGCGGCGCTCCGGTGCCCGGTTCCCGGCCGCTTCCTGGTGTCTGGCGCGGGCTCAAGATGATACGTCTCAGGTCCCCTCAGCCACTCAGTGACAGAGGCGGGATACGTTTCAAGTCCGCTCAGATCCCGCCTCTGTCACTGACTGGCTGAGCGGACCTGAGACGTATCATCTTGAGCCCGCGTCAGACACCAGGAAGCGGCCTGGAACCGGGCACCGGAGCGCAGCGATGCGGGACCCGCCGCTGGAGTCGGGGATGGTGACTGGATGTTTTTTCCCTCTGCCACCTCCTCCCTGGTCCTAGTAAAAAAGTGCCTCCCCGCTGGAGTACCCCTTTAAGTGCTGGTAAGGTGCCAAGACCGTGGTGAGTCCTATACCTCTCCAGGCTACCGTGAAAAGTGCCCAAGTGACCCTAGATCCACTCAGCTACCACACCACTGTAAAAGCCAACCCGATGGGAGTTCACCCCAAGCTAACACTCCGTGTGCCTCACCGCATTTTCTTTAAAACAGTAGCACATTCTCCCTGTTCCTGTTAACAGCAAAGATCTGATGGTTCCGCATCCCATCACTTACTCTGTAGGCCAAAAGTTGCATTGAGCCTGCAGTGTACAGAAAGTCGGAGGACCTCTTCAACCCACCCTGGTTCAGAGGCACACACAATAAAGGCGAACTATCAGCAGGTTAGACAAATCTAACCTGCTGATAGCCCCCTATTGCACACAGGGTTCTGAGGATGAAGGTATGTCTACTTACAGGGTGGTGTATATGTGATGGGGGCACCTATCTACCTATGGGGTGGGGGCAACTACCGACTGTACTACTACTGCAATGCATCCTAGGCCCTACTTGGTATGCACAGAAAAGAACCTGACAGCTTCCATGTAGACTAAGCATCTTGCTACAGAACGACACCTTATGTTGTATAGCACAGCGAGACAGACCCTGAATATAGCATTGTCTCACATAGTTGGTTTTTTTGCAGTTATTTGCATACAATGACTGTTTTCTTCCAGTAATGTGCACACGCTCCATAGTCTGATGCATTCATAACCCACCGCTCCCCCGTCTTAGCTTTCTACCTATGTGCAGTATAGACTGTACAAACCTAGTGACAGATTCCGTTTAATAAAAACCACTGAACAGTCTAAACAAATCCTATTCAGTTGACTCGTAATTGGCTTCTATGGGGTATTTATTGGGTAATAGTTATTCTGATGCACAATACACCGAAACGCGACTAATTCTAATAGTTAGGGCTACACAATATACAGTAATCACAATGTAAGTACCATGTAATCAGGTTCTATACAGACGGAAAACTGCTTATCTTACCATGTATTATATACTCAGTAGAGCCAAGGAAAAACAATTTTTTTTTTTTGTTTGCACAAACCAAGCAATGTGACCGTTTTATTCTTTGCTTAAAGAGGTATTCAACCATAGACATTATTATTACTGTGTGGGGGGCATTATTGTGGCTTTCTGCTTTTAGCTCAAAGAGTTAAAGAGGTTATCCGGTTAGTCCTGGAGACTAACAATTTATTCCATACATGTCTTTACCTGTTTATCTGTTTCCTTCCCACAGTTTTGAACTGCTGCTTTCTGCTAAAGACACAGAAAACTGCCTCTGAGCTGTTGAGTCCACCTCTGTTCACAGTGCAGCTATCCCCTGCATGAGCTTCATATTAGCCTCTCCCAGAGCCAACTATAGTCTCCTCCTGGGGAGACGTCTCTCACTTGGCTACTTGGTGGCCTGACCCCTGTCATGGCTTATGGCAAACTCCTCTGGTTAGGTCAGGGATGGGTTAATAGTGCCTGGAGGAGCATGGTTAGGTCAGGCGGAGGCCTCAACTTTAAGGTGAGGTAAAGGGACCTGATTGGAAGATTAGGGTACAGAAGGGGGGTTAGATTTAAATAGGGGGAAGTGGGGAGGGCATACTTTAGTCTCTGTGTGAGAGGCGAGCCCACCCATTTTTACTGTTTTCTCTGGTGGGTTGCCGGCTTGTGTCGCTTGACTTGTTGCCGCAGCCTGTGTGTGTGTGTGGGGGGGTCTTCATGGATGGTTTCACAGGTCCATCTGAGGGAGGGTCAAACACCCCCCTCCCCATCATTTTGGTATGGGCTATAGTGCCGAGATTATGAGTAACTTCTTAAGCAACCAAGACAAAATGTGTCACCCCGAGTCGGCGCAGTGCGGTGCTGTCGGCATGACCCATAACCCCCTCAGGGATATTTCAACATATTAATATTATAGTTTAGATATATTCGTATGTTCAGTTATTTCATATAGAGGCCGCGATGTGGCCTTTATTTTTCCATTGTCCATTGTTGTTATTGGGGATCAGGGTCAGGGTTGGTTTAACCAAGCTCCAGTTATCTGCATTACATCATCATGACAAGTTCAACTCTGCTACATCTTTATCCCCATCATCACAATGCTAAAAAAAGATAATTGCGGCCATTACGGATGTGAGAATCTCGCGTAACCCTAAGTGTAAGATCCATGAAATCCGGAGTTATATAAACTTTAATCACACTCCGTTCTTCCAGCTAACTTCAGCTTAAATGTATAAAAGCCCTCCGAGGATTCTCATGACATTTTTAATGTACCGTAGTAAAATTCCTCAGAGTAAAGTAAATGCATGGCATAAAGTGCAACGCTCTATAAAGTAGCGAAAAAATAAAAAAGGCGAGATTCTTAACAGATGGAAAAAAGAACAACTTTGATACAAAAAATAAAAGTTAATCGGCTGAAGTTTTCCATAATGTAAATACCGTGTCAGACGTTAATGAATTCCATTCCGGCTTCGGCGCGGTACCCTGGTGCAGAAAGGACTTAATGGTTAAGACGGAGCCTCTTACTTGGAACGGTCCTGTAGATGAAGGCGATAATGGAGCCGCTCACAATTTACTTTCTTGGTGCTCAATCGTGCAGGTGTTCTTGTTTATTGCACGAATCGACTATTAAGTCGGTAAGATATTACAGGTTTTGTGTCTGCAATGAACACCATTATCATTGAGATAAATACGTGCTGAGCAGCCACCTGTCTCCACACTGACGGGAAATGTCCAGCCTTGCTATAGTTGTCCTCTTCTGTACGTGTGACAACAATAGTGCATGGTCAAGGACTGAAGATCAGGTGCCCATTGTAGGCTTTTGGGTGGTGGACAGGGGGCAGCATGGCTACTCTGATTGGTCTGCGGCTACACCGCCCCAAAATCAGCAAGCTACAATGTCCTGTGTGGTCTGGCTTCTTTCTATCATAGATATGGGGAGGACAGCACGTCTGTCAGTGGTGGTACCCAAGGTAGCAGTAACCCAAATAGGTAGTAGAAAGGACGCGGCACTCAAGTACCCAAATAGGTAGTAGAAAGGACTCTGCACTCACCAAATAGTTCTGCTAATTTATTATAGTGCAGTAGACATCAGGTACAGAAAGGACGCATTTCGGCCAAGCATGGCCTTTATCAGCTTAAGGAATTCTTTTATTCCATGCTTTACCGAAACGTGTCCTTACTGTACCTGATGTCTACTGCACTATAATAAATTAGCAGAACTACTTGGTGAGTATTGGGTCTTTTCTACTTACTATCTTTTTTATCATAGTAAGTAGGGATGAGCGAATTTACCGCACTAGAGACCGCTCCACCAGGCTTGGCGGTTGGCTTGTCATCCATCTGTGCCGCTCAATGCGGCTATGCTCTAAGTGCCTGGAAAAGCTGGATCCAGTCCTGGGAAACTTCTCTCCGTATCTCAAGACTGGATCCAGCTTTTCCAGACACAATGCTACTCCACACCAAGTGTCTGGAAAAGCTGAATCCTGTCTTGAGATACGGAGAGAAGTTTCCCAGGACTGGATCCAGCTTTTCCAGGCACTTGGAGCGTTACAGAGTTCAAAGGCTGATGGATGACAAGCTGATCGACGAGCCTAGCGAAGTGCTTCTCTAGTACAGTAACTATACTCATCCCTAATAGTCAGCAGGAACTTTTTTCAACAATTTGTCCTCAATCCCACACAGCCACCGTACTCCGTTCCCGATCCTTGGCTGGTCTTCTCTATCTCCCAGTGGGGACATCACATCACCACAGGAACTGTCCAACCAGTGGCTGCAGCATTGTCCCGCCTTAAGCACTGATTGACTGATCGGGCCCTTCCTGCGAGGTCATCACATCACAGGGACTGTGAGATAGAGGAGACCAGACAAGGATGGGGAGCGGCAGGTGTATAACTTGCGTATAACTTCTTACTTATGTTTTTTTTCTATGGAATCAAAGCTCTTAAGTAACAATGATGAGCTTGTACTACATCAGTAGGTAATCAGTGTCATGGTGTTGTACTTATAAAATCATAGTGTATGTAAAATATATTTAGTCGCTTGGCAACTTGCATTTAGTTTTCAGACTTTTGTCTGTGAATGAAATGATTTCAGAGTGCGCCATAGCAAACCCGCTGACTTTAAGGGTTATTGTCTACTTTATTCTATAGCTTTACAATTTAGATATTTTCTCCCTGTAATTCTAATAGATTCATGAAATAAAGCAGAGAGATAAATTATCTCCATAAAGAAGAGTTGGTAGCTGAGTGGGTCATACTAAAGACACTTGGGGGTAGGGGAGTGCTGGCTCTTATAGAAGAGACCCAGTTGGCATGTGACATGTCCTAAAGTCCTAAAGGGAACCTGTCATCAATTTTATGCTGCCTTAAAGGGGTTATCCAGTGCTACAAAAACATGGCCACTTTCTTTCAGCGACAACACGACTCTTGTCTCCAGTTCAGGTGCGGTTTACAATTAGGCTCCATTCACTTCAATGGAACTGAGCAGCAAAACCCCGCCCAAGCTGGAGACAAGAGTGGGGCTGTCTCTGGAAGAAAGTGGCCATGTTTTTGTAGCGCTGGATAACCCCTTTAACCACAAGTCATCATGATGGTTCATGTTGGCTTCTTCACCAGTCTTGACTTGTGGTTATCTCTCCATTTGGGTATAAGGAGAGATCTATCAATCAAAGCTCAGGTAAGGAGATGCCAGAGATTCCACTTAAAGGGGTACTCTGTACCCTCCACAGCTTCTCGGTCCTGGCGGCAACAGCCTCTGAACGGCTTGTCAGCTGACAGGCCTCTCAGTCAATCACAGACCGCGGTGGTCCCGTCCTGTAATTAGCTGAGTAGCCTGCCACTGCCGGGACCAAGAAGCTGCGGAGCACAGGAGAGAAGGGAGGAGGGAGAGGTAAGGTATCAGATGTTTTGGCAGGGGCTGCATGGACATCGCTAACCATTCCCATGCAGCCCTTACTGCCCGATTATCAAGCAGTGTAATAGGTCCAGTAAATCCAGAAGATTGGTATCGTTTACTGAAATAATTGGGCCGTAGTCGGCCCATGTAATAGGACCCTAAGTAAGAGGCAACTGAACAAGACTCTCCTCCAGAAGGAAGAGAACACATCTATATAAACTATAGACTATGTTAGGCTATAGTTTCGCTAATATCCCTAGTCGTGTTTCAATGTCTTTACTTGTTTCACTGGGTGGCACCGCAGAACATTGACTACTCTGGTAACTTTTCTTTCCCAAATACGCCAATGCCCCCTTTTTGGGTAGCCACCTCCTCGCCGCCTTGTTTTTTTTTTTTTTTGTTGCTCCCATCATGTTCTCATGGAAGAAAACAAGATTAGGCAAAAACATTACTTGTCTGTAGACGTTCAAAGCCAATAAGTCATTAAGGCCTAGTCGATATGAATATAAAAGTAGGGTGTATGAAAAGAAGAAATCAAACCTTTCATGCCACATACAAAGCGGCCTGCTTCCTTCTGCAAAGTGATTACCAGATGAAATGAAATACAATTTATACAATTTCTCCTCCGACCCCGTCCTCGCGGGAGAGCCAAGTTGTGCCCTGAATCTTGCGGAAAGAGGCTAATTACTCATCAGTTCATTTTCAGCCTGCCATTAAAGAGGCACTGAAAGCAATATTTTATTTCTTTTAATGTCACATTTCTTGATGTACATATACTTCGTTCTAGCCTTTTACCGAGCTTGTTCTATGAACATTTAATTGGAAGCAAATTACAGGAGAACAGAGGCTGTCGTCAGTCTGTATCAACTCAGCGGGCTCCTGCTATTATTTACTAAGGGAAAAATATTTTCAAGATTATTAGCATGTAATCTGTGATTAAGTCAATTCTTTAAGATTTGTTTGAACCGCAGATAATTTTAGCGTTCCCCGCTGGGTCTACGAACACCGTGAAGGCATCTAAATAAGCGGGATTCTGCAATGACTAGTTCAGTGAGTAGAACGCTTAGGTGCTTGGTTTTAATTCCTGAGATGATAGCGCGCCGCCTGTCAATAAAGAAAAAGGTAAAAGTTCAGCTAAGTTTTTGGAAGCTAAGAAAAACTTTTTCCTTTTAATTTTTTTTAAATATATAAAGACAACGTTAAAACCGAATCTGTAATTTTATGTTGGTCGGAGTTAAGTTTGTCTGATATATAGCCCCAAAGAGAAATCCTAGCCGTGCAGTGTCCCACCATGTGGGGTAAGTTGTCGGACATGTAATTCTTTTGGTGTAACGTTGTATTATTATTCTATTATGTTGCTTTCTTTATACAAATGTGTATGTAAAAGAAATGTAAATTGTGTTTTTTGTATTGTAGTGACACAATCTAGCCTAGAAGAGGATGTCCTGATTAGAGATGATCCAACAGCAGAAAATCTTAGGTTCTATAGAACTCGAGCCTTCCGCATTTGATTCCCGATGCCTTCCCGGTCCATGGGGAAGGAGAAGACAGCCCGGGTATCGCCTGGGATTCAGACTAGGTAATAGGCTGTATCCCGGAATTCCAGTACCCGGGCTGTCTCCTTCTTCCCCACGGACCGGGAAGGCATTGGGAATCAAATGCGAAAGGTTCAACAAGGTTCGAGTTCTATAAAACCTAAGATTTTTCGCTGTTCGATCATCTCTATTCCTGACTAGAGCGGAGGGATATTGAGTATGGTGTAGAAAGTGGGAGAATAGGGAGGTGAGTATAGTGTGAGTTTGTAGTGTTTTAGGTTACATTGGACTAAACTCCATTGGATTTCCAGTCCTTATTAAGAGGGTTCCTGTACTGTTTGAGTTTGGTAACGTTCTCTGACCCTGAACACTTATCATTTGACTCTAGGTGGCTGGAGAAGTTAGATGTAGCCCTAAGGAGTCCTGGAAAACATTGATACAGCCATAGTGTATGTCCTCACAGTGTCTTTTATTGTCTGTTTCATTGCATAATACGGCACCAAAATTACAGCTGTCGAAAAAGGTGGCTGTAAAAGGGCCAATAGAAGAAGCTGTGAGGAACATAGCCAAAGGCAGTGTCCATTTTTTTCTGGCAGCCATAGGACGGAATCCAACATCTCCAGCATGGGGAGTCAAATGCCGAGCGGTAGGGTAGCGTTGTCTAGTTTGTCAAGTTTGCTCAACATTACTAACCACAAGAACTATTTAGGATATAAGCTAAGTACCAAGTTACTACTAGTCAGCAAGTGTGAGTCTGTGGATACAAGTTCACGTTTGCAATCCAGAACCAATGGTCAGGCCTGGTCAATTAAGAGTGGCTTGATAGGCTACAGTCATGAACCTGCACCCCACTGCTGGGAACTGTAGAAAAGTCAGTGAACTACAAGTAACAGGAGTATTCAGTAAAGCAGCCTTTGCTGCTTTGAAAGAGAAATGTCTATAGGGACTATGAGTAACCTTGAAGTGACACAGTCACCCAGTGGCATAGCTGTAAGGGTCAAAAGGGGGTACAGCTGCTCATACTGGGCCCATAAATCAGCAAGACCCCCTCACCTCTTTAAAGAGACTCTGTCAGTAGGTGTATGCTGTCTTATCTCACGGTTGCATAAACTAGTGACAGGGAAGCTGTACAAAATGGTGTATCACATTGTTCTGTGCAGCTGATCCAGTGATCTCCTCCTGAATAACATGGACAATAAGTAGTCCTCTCCATTATGTGCATGAGCCCAGTAGTTCTGGATATTCATAGGAAGCAGAAAACTCCGCCCACGAGCTGCTGATTGGCAGTTATCTATCCATGCTGTGTATAGGCAGTCACCTGTCAATCAGCAGCGAGGGGAGGGTGTGGCAAGAATCCTATTCTCCTGCATATCAGGAGAACGGATGATCAGAATAATGTAAGTAATACAGTGACCTGTTTAGCATTTCTGTCACTATTTATGCTGCCCTTATTTAAGGCATCATAAACCTAGTGATACATCCCTTTTAAAGTTTTCTGGTTATGTCTGACCTGCTTTACCTCAGCTCCATATAAAAATAAACATGTAAACAAGCCCCTGGCAGGCATTACCTGCAACATTGTAGTTTCTTTGTAATAATGGCATGGTTAAACTGAGTTCAAGTTACTAAAGAACTCACTGTGATTAATCCTTCTATCATTAGGGTAAATTCACACGGGCGTCTCGCATAAGAAATCCGCAGCTAAACCGCAGCTAATCCGCAGCTAATCCGCAGCTAATCCACAATACACAAATTAATAATAAGAAGAATAATAAATGTATTGCGGATTAGCTGCGGATTAGCTGCGGTTTTTCTATGCGAGACGCCCGTGTGAATTTACCCTTACAAAGATGCTACAATGTTGCAGATAAAGCCAGCCAAGGACTTGTTTACATCAGCTGTCTCGGAAGGGAGGGGGAAGAAGGGGAAGACAGAGAGAAAAGCTCACACACGGATTTTGTGTCTTCAGCAGAAAGCAGCAACTCAGAACTGGGAGAAGGAGACTGAATAGCTAATAAGTATGGAAGGAATTCTTAGTCTCACTTTGGGCAGCAACATCTCAAAAGTTATGTTTGAGTGGAATACCCCTTTAAGTGTCACTGTTTCAAAATATAAATCAGCAGAGGATGTGATATAAAACAAGTTTGCAATTATTATATATATTTTTAGTTATGTTTATAACAAAGCTATACTTACTTGTATCCAGGTCTGGTCTCCTCAAGACAGCTTTTTAGATCTTGAAAGTTATAATAACAGACACCCTTTAATTTACAAGTAAAAAGAAAGAACAAAATGACAGTGAAGTCCATTCCGGCCACTTCTAGAAGATTGCATTAGGTGAAGTAGTTAAGTTCTTCGGCTTTTAAGTGTTCTTTTTATGAAGCCATCACAAAGCACAAGGTGCGCCATTTGATCCCATTAGTACAGACGAGGCTGACTCTGTTCTATGCCTGTGTACAAGCCTTGTCATCTATGGAGAAATGTGTGTTTGATAAGCTCACGATTACTGAGGACAAGTCAGGGATTTTATGCTTTTTTTTTTTTAAAGAAATAATCTGAAAAGTTTAAAGTGAATGCACCATCAGGTTTATCACTTTTTTTTTTTGCACAGTAGCAGATTGGCGCCAGCATGGGGATCCCAGTGACGCAGCACTTTTTTTCCTTTAAAAAGCAGCCTGGTTCCCGTGCTAGGCGCTGTTCTTTGGTCGTGCATCAGCCCGGTTCTATGCACTTTGGATGGGAACCTCGCCTCCCCAGTATGACCATATCCCCTCCCCTCGCGTCACAGAGTGGAGGGTTCGACTGGTACCCGAAAGTTATACAGATTTGTAAATCACTTTTATAAAAAAAAAATTCCAATCTTTCAGTACTTACCAACTTCTGCATGTTCTGCAGGAAGTGGTGTATTCTTTCCAGTCTGACACAGTGCCCTCTGCTGCCACCTCTGTCTATGTCAGGAACTGTCCAGAGCAGGAGAGATTTTCTATAGGGATTTGCTGCTGCTCTGGACAGTTCCTGACATGGACAGAGGTGGCAGCAGAGAGCACTGTGTCAGTCTGGAAAGAATCCACCACTTCCTGCAGGACATGCAGTAGATGATAAGTAGTGGAAGACTGGAGATTTTTAAATAGAAGTAGTTTACAAATCTGTATAATGTTCTGATACTTTAATCCATGACTAGGTATGGGATTTGAAGCTGTAGGGAAAACCCCCCAATTCTCTTGTTACATAATTAGCATAAGCTCCACCCACAAACCTCTATCGGTGATCTGGGTTCACATGAGGGTAGGTAAGTATGATAGTCCTTTACAGAAATTATACTGTTTTGATAATGGACAAAAAAAAGGATGAAAATGACTAATTTCACAGACTTGCTGGCCGGTGTTTTTGGCTCTTAGGCGTCCAATACAAATGGTGTTATTGTGAGATTCCTAATGAGCTAATTCCTAGATTTATTTGCCGTTGTTATTTATGCGCTGCACTTAATGCCTTCCCCCCCTGTAAAACTTTGCTAATGAACTGCTATTTCATTAGGTTTTACATTCCCTTAAACGTCTCTGGCCATGTATAATGCAAGCGCCGGGTTTTATATCCCTTCCAAATTGTACGACAGTAAAAACAGTGGCCAAGAAAGCGCCAGCAAAATGAATTTTAATTTGGTTTAATCCTTTTATGGAGCGTTTTGCTTTGTGTTTTGCTCGGTAAATGGCCCTTTCCTTTTATCTTTGTATATCGGATAAGTAAACAAGCCAATGGCGTTATTTATCCCTGTATAATGGACGTGAGATGCGGGTCAATAGTGGAGCTTTTACGAGACGCTTATATTGGCCGTTGATAGGGTTAAGAGGCTGTAAAACAGGCATGTCCAAAGTCCGTCCGGAGGGCCATTTGCGGCCCGCGTTCTGAACTTTTACGGCCCCCCAGGTATCCTGCTTGCTATTATCTGCCTGTGTTATAAAGCATATAGCATGTAGCATGTAAAATGGTCGGCCCTCGCACATGTTCACTTCATCAAATTTGGCACTCTTCGAAAAAAGTTTGGACATGCCTGCTGTAAAAAAAAGAAAAAAAAAAAAAAAGAAATGAATTTGAAAAAAATACTTCTTTCAGACTAAGGCTATGATCATCCCGGCTGGTACTGCAGTACTGGCCGGATGATCTTTAGCACTGCTGAATTTGGATGCGCGCGCATCCATGCGTGCCCGCATCTGAATTCCCCGCTGCACATAATGGAGCGTGTGGCCGGAGCCGCATGCTCTATTGCGTGAACTGACAGGGTTTTCTGTGGCCACTATTCAGTGAATAGCGGCCGCAGAAAACTGACATGTCAGTTTTCTACTGCGCCGCTAGGGATCTGGAGTGTATACTATGGGGGAAATTTAAACATGCTGTAAAGTGAAACTGGCTCAGTTGCCCCTAGCAACCAATCAGATTCCACCTTTTATTTTCCAAAGAGTCTGTGAGGAATGAAAGGTGGAATCTGATTGGTTGCTAGGGGCAACTGAGCCAGTCTCACTTTACACCATGTTTGATAAATCTCCCCCTATGTGTATACACTCCAGCCGGGATTCCTCAGAAGGCAGCACTACATAAGTACTGTAGAAATCACGGCCGTTGTTACGAGTGATCCCTACTGTGTATACTGCTTCTCTGATAATGACGTTATGTCAGAAGAAAAAGCTTAAAGGCTTCAGTTCTCACAGTACTATTAGGATTGGACTCCAGTCAGGCAGATGGACGTTGACGTGTCAGACGAGAAACATCAAAAAACAAACCCCATGTGGCCATATCTGGAAGAACACAATCTGCTGGTGGTAGTGTTATGGTCTGGGAGATGTTCTCTTCTATATGGAAGGGCTCTAGCCTGATCTGGGTATGCATCCATCCATCCCTGCACATCCTGTATACCCCTACATGCTACTTCGATTAAAAAAAATCTCAAGTTCTCCTATTGAGAAATCTCTTATAGTAGTTATCAGCCGCTGTATGCCCTGAATGAAGTGGCATATTTTTCCCAGCCTGGAGAGCAGGAGAGGTTTTTTATGGGGATTTGCTACTACTCTGGACAGTTTCTGGCAGCAGAGAGCACTGTGTCAGACTGGAAAGAATAAACCACTTCCTGCAGGACATACAACAGCTGATAAGTACTGGAAGACTTTAGTTTTTTTTTTTTTTTTTTTTTAATAGAAGTAAATTACAAATCTCTGGCACTTTGTGGCACTAGTTGATTTGAAAGAAAAATAAATTGGTGAACAACCCCTTTAAATAAAAAATCCACTATGCCTGTGCTGTAAAAAATTGGTCACCCCCATAGTTGCCCTCGATAAAACAAGAATCTCCTGTTACACCCCCAAAAAATATTCACTTCCTGATGTTCCTCTTCTAAACATGTTTTGAGGTTTGTACAGCCACTTACATGGTAGCCACCTATAGGTGCCACTAGACTTCTTCTGGAAGAGATTTTACCCAGAAGGCTTTGCCTGATCTCTACAAGCAAAATTAGTATCATGCATTGGTATATATGTACCGCAGCTTATGCCCCCTGTGTGACCCATGTATATATTATACACCTGGTTTTACTCAGTAAATATGTGAACAAAATACTGACCCTGAAGAAAACTACGTAAAAATTCATACATGTGTGCCTGCCCCTTGACCCGACCCTGGTTGTATGTGATGTGTGGCCCTTTGATAGAAACAAGGGCAAGATATGAGATCTCCGCACCATATCCGGTTGTTTTCGCTGAATTTTTTTTTTTAAATGACTTTTTACATACATAGATTGAGAAATTGTCCAATTGTCCAATAACTCCATAAAAGGCAAAATTGAGAAAACCCTTAATTGTTAAAAGTTCTGTAGTTCTCTTAGAATTCCAGCAGAGGGCAGTAGAGTTAAGCGGATTTTCTTGTATAAAGTCTATCGCACCATCTTCGGATAACAGAGGGTTGTTTACTTGTTTTATACTTGAAAGAAAAAAAAAATCAGCAAGTATTTCTCTCCCCATCTCCGAAGTCACGGATAAAACACGCTCACGGCACAATTACTGCTCTTCCTGGGACAGAACGGTAATTTCAGACACTACAGTAGCGCTTCATTAAAAATTGTTATTTAATGTGTAGAATCTGAATATTATAAGAGTCTAAGTCATAAGTAACTGTAGGGGGCGGTATTGATTTATAGTCAAACTTTGCTTTCCCTTCTTTCTTCTGTCACTGTTACGGGCCTCCGGCTGTTACAGAACTACAATTCCCATCATGCCTGGACAGCCAGGCGGTTACAATTTGTGATCTATTGTTATGGGGACATGTTTGCAAAAAGATTGCTCGGCTGTCAGTGGCTTACCTACCATAAAGGCAGAGCAGGCTCCCTAGGCTCCCTTACTGCACGGGCCCCATAGCAGTCGCCTTCCCTGCCTTTATGGTAGCTACTCCACTACTTATTACGTTCCTCCCAACTGCAGAACTTTTCCTGCGCTGCACCTGTCCTGTACTATGAAACTCACTGCCCTGGATTATCAGATCTGCTTCTATGATTCCCAAGTAAATTGAAAACCCATTTTGAGAAGGCTATTGTAAGATGACTTTATTTCAGCTTTAGTCATACTTCAAACTGACCTGCTCAAATACAGGGGTACCTTGGTTTAAGAGTAACTTGGTTTAAGAGCGTTTTGCTTGAAAAGCTCACAGTTTTTCAAAATTGTGACTTGGTTTAAGAGCATTGCTTTGGTTTAAGAGCTCCCTGTACTGGGTGGGAGAGGGAGTGGGGGAGGGGCATGGTCTGCATAGCGGGGTCTACAGCCCTGTACTCTGACCCAGGAAGTCTCCCTCACCTTCCAAATCATAGCAGATCCACTTCAGGCTGGGGCTTACATCAGGGGACAGGACTGTGGAGGTAATCTCTCCATAGCTGTAACCCCTCTCTCCCCGGACAGAGAGTGCTGCATGTATGTGCCCACATCTGCCCTGCTCATTCCTTCATGCTCCCTGTAGTCTCTGTCAGTCCTGATTGGTCCATGCTGAACACATACCCCTTCCCCATTGCTGTCATGTGACCACACAGACCTCTGACAGCAGCCCTGCTTCTCTATTCTAGCCTGTTGTACTACACTACTGCATTATGAGGATCTGCAGCTCCATCCTGTATCTACAAACTGCTGCTGTGTTATCAGGTTTATGCACATAGTATACATTATACTCCTCATGCTGATTACTATACTGTATACTAACTCGTAATATCACATATTCAGCTGCTTATAAATGCTTGTTTCATCTGTTCTACATGTTATTCAGAATATAAAATCATTATTTTTGGGGTGTGGAACCAATTGTCTGCATATCAGTGATTTCTTATGGGAAAATTTGCTTTGGTATAAGAGTGGATTTGGACTACAAGCGCGGTCCCGGAACGAATTATGCTCGTAATCAAAGGCACCAGTGTATATCTGTTTGCTTGACTCTGCTATAAGGTAAAGAGTACCTGTCGTAAACACTAACTATTGACATGCTATCAGAGACCCACTGTGATCAGGAGATATAGTTGGGGATAGAACACGGCAGCAGAGTGATCCACTCCCCGGCCGGGCACAAATTCTGACAATGAAGTCTCATAGAATTAAAGAAGCATTCCACCTTTTTTTTTAATTTCTTCCCCGGCAGCAGGCTGGTACATATACTTACCAGTGATGATCGGTGTCCTGCGGTGCGGCTTTATTCTGGTCCTGCAGCGCTGTTCAAACACTGTGTGTGACGTCACATCTCTTCTGAACCTCTTCTTTCTCCATGGCTAATGAAGGCCAGACTTCTGGCCTCCTTAGCTTCGGGACAGGCTACTGGTGAAGAGGTCACATGGGCGCCCGCAGGATTTGAACTGCGACACAGAGCCAAAATGACAGCCATGCCATTTCCAAGATGGTTGACAGCCTGCTCAGCCAAACTCCTACAAGATGGGGCAATGCCGCGCCCATTGGTTGGCTGAGTGGGCTGTCACTCGCTAGATGAGTTTATCTTGGAAGTGGCGGCGGCTGCAGTCAGCAGGGACACTGGAGATGCTGCAACAGGAGGCTGGGGGGAGGGAGGACAGGTAAGCATTAGATGTTAATTACCTTTTCCAAAAGGGAAGCATTATGTAAAAAAAATTCTTACGCTGGATATCCCCTTTATTTACATGGTTGCTTACACATTTTACCCTAAGGGTATGTTCACACTGATTAAAAGCGGCAGAATTCCACCTGCTTCAGTGTCCCACATTGTCTGTATGGGAGGGATTGTGTGCCTCTGCTTCTGCTGCTCTTCACACAAAGAGTTTACTTGTCAATTCTTTGAGCGGAGAACCAAGGAAGCAGAGGCACGCAAGCCCTCCCGTAGAGATACTCAGTGTGAACATACCCTAAGAAAGGATCATGTTATAAAGGACTCCCCGAAACAGTAATCAATGAAGTGGGCCAGCCTAGGGAGTCGGTGCTCATAACAGTCTTACTGGACCATGAAGCAAATAACTAACTGCACGGGAACAGCGCTTAGGATGAAGGTAAGAGACGTACCCTCATCCTAGGCGTCTCCTGCACAACAGGGACATATCAGCAGGTTAGATCAGCATCCAGAGCCAGTTTTCCAAAGTTTTATTGGTGTCCAAGTCTACATAAATACAATACATTACTTATGTAGACTTGGACACCAATACAGCTTTGGAAAACTGGCCCTGGATGCTGTTGGACTCTCTATACAAGTGCAGGTTTATAGTCCTACACGGGCCAAGATCAGATACAAGAGAAGCAATTTGGTACAAAGAAGTAGGCAGGGGTGGAATCAAGGAAGGAAACCGAGGTTATAGCCATAGATCTTTTGCTTTAACACTAGGTTTGAACCCAGGCCGCCTGGTGAGCGGGGAGGGGGCTTAGTGGTGATTGGTGGAAAACAGTTTCTTGTGGGCCACTGGCCCTTTAAGAGGTGGAGTGGGAGTACGCACACCCTGCAGGCAGAGGTAGGAACAGCGGAAGCTGAGGGATTGGGAGCCAGATCCTACAAGTAGAATCAGACTATGTGAGCAGAAGATAACCCAGTGACTATGTCTGCCATGGGGAACAGGACCCCGGTGTGAAGTGGCTAAATGAAGAAGACCGAGGGCACCGAATGGAAACATTATTTGAAAAATATGCTATATACCAATGTGAGCACTATATAGCAGTATTATTTGGGTACAGTGTAGTTTTATTATTCAGGCAGTATTTTTTTTAGACACAGAAGACTTTAAATAACTTAATACAATAGTAATATAGTGTATAATACTGTATATGGTACTACTATGTAAGCACTATGTAGCAGCATTATTTGGGTACAGTGCAGTTTTATTTTTCAGGCATTGTATGGCAGTATTTTATTTTAGACACTAAATACCTTTATTTATAAGTAATATTGTATATAATACTGTATACTATGTAAGCACTATATAGCAGCATTATTTGGGTACAGTGTAGTTTTATTATTCAGGCATTGTATGGCAGTATTTTATTTAGACAATTAAGACTAAATAACTTTATTTAATAATAATATTGTATATAATACTGCACTGCTATGTAAGTACTATAGAGCAGCATTATTTGGTTACCATATAGCGGTATTATTTAGCTATTGTATGGCGGTATATATTATTTGTATAGCACTATAATAACAGTATTTAGTTACAGACATTGGATATAAAGTGCTTGTCTGTTGCCCAGGGCCCTATCTCCTATAAATCCAGCCTTGCCAGCCACCCTTGAACTTCTTCTCGGTTTTAATGCGATGTATCATAGAGATGATTGTAAATGTGAATATATTTTTATTCACACTCTTCTCCAGCAATTTCCGCTCGGTACAGAAGGGAAGTGTAACCTTCAATAATAATAATATCTGCTATTAATACAGGTGTTACAGAAGACAGATGGACTCTGGGATATGCAATCACTTTTATTTTAGATGCGTGATTGTAATTTTACCTCTTTGGGTCAGACAAGTCAAGTAATTTAGCCAGATTACAGAGCCGCGCTACAATACCACCTCTCCTGCCTGATGAGATCCATTATCATTCACAGCAAATCAATGGCTGACGACACTTAGATGATTTAACATTAGTAGTCTGCTTTATTTTATTTCCACTTCAAGTCTAAGTAATCCCTATTCCACTCTTAAAGGGAAAGTGTGGTAATGAACATGGCATCCTATCTGCGGGTAGTATGTAACAGATGAGGGGGAGTCGAGGAGAATGTTATATAGACTTTTATGGGAATAGATCCAGTATATCCTGGAAATTATTGATTCCCTTCTAAGTGTGGCTTAGGAGTGTGTGCAGTGTCCCACTGCGTGTGTTTCCAGCTACATCATGGTTGTCACCACTATACTTGCACTTTAGTTGTTGATTTGCCTTTTTGCCTTACTTTATTATTGACTATGCCTCATATATTTCATGTACTGTAATTGTTACTACTGTAACTTGTCTTATCGTCAAAGCAAGCAACTAAATACACGCATCATCTGGATACCAACACTGGGATGGAAATTTGTGTATAGTAGGAGGTTCCTGGTTAGTCTCTAATCCCTTTCTACCTGTGGGAGGATACCCTACTGAGAGTCAGTCAGTATAGTACAGTGTAGTGTGTAGTATAGTGAGTGGAGAGAGACCCTGGGTTGCATGGTAAAAAAGCCCCAGGGTCCTCATCCAAGTGCATGTATGTTGCACAATAATGGGGTTGTCTGGCCAGAAATCATTATTTCGCCATGCCCAGGGAGGGGGTGAGTAAAAAATCCCAAAATATACAGACACTTAGGTACAGCTATTCCAGAAGCTTCCTCACCAATGGAACATAAGTCTTGTCCACTAGTATAAAACTCCCTGTAGGTTCCTGGTGGGCCGTAGAGACTAGGAGTTCTAGCTGGTGTGTAATATAAGAGTTATAAAGTGCTAAAGCAAAAGGTGAGGTAACTGCGCCATAGGGAACTACCTTGTCTACATCAGGGGTGAAAATCTTTATAAAGTCAAGGCGCTCCAGAAAAGTTGTGGGTTCGTCTGCAGTGGAGCAAAGTGCGAAGTAAGCCGAAGTACTCCATTGATCTTCTCTTGGCTATATCTAGCTAGCTTTGCCTGGCTGTGCAACCCCGGGGCTTGTGCTACTAGATCTAGCACTCTGTGTTCTCTTCTGGCAGAAGGCAGTATCTTCCTAAACTGTAAGTATGAGTATCTTCTATCAAGAATATCTTTAATAGCCAAGTCATCCCAGCAACGAACTGCTACTACTTAGACAAGGCATCTTGGTAGCCCCCTAGCCTCCTTCACAAGTCAAGGCAAGTAAAGACCAAACCAAATCCTAAAAGCGACTTTGTACCCACAATCTGCCTCCCCCCAAACCACTTGTACCTTCGGATAGCTGCTTTTAATCCAAGATCTGTGCTGTGGTCCGTTGATGCAGTTATTGTCCTAAAAAACAACTTGCAGCCCTGTGTCAAACTGGCGTGGCCTAGAGGGTCTGTGCCCTAGGCTTGCACCACCTCTCTGTCCTTCCTCCCCACCCTCTTCACCATTAGGAACGCCCCATTAAGAATTTCTGCAAATCATCATCTATCTGGACACTGCACATGTGCTTTAACTATCCAGCACAGGTTGTGGGTACAGAGTGACTTTAACCTAACTTACCACACAATCCAAGTACACAGAAGCTATCCTATATACACTTATATACCTCAAGTATTTTTGTGCATGGAGTTTTGTTTTTAAATGAAATAAACCACAAAAGATGTTTCAATACATTGGAGTTCTGCGAATTATATGTATTGGATATAGACAGAGATCCGTGGTCTGGAGACATCTGCTGATATCAACGAGAGACTGTTTCTACTTTGAGTCGTGCTGCTTGTTTTTCTGAATATGGATAGATAGATAATACATAGATAGATAGGAGATAGAAAGATAGGAGATAGCTACATGGAGGCAGTGGCGTAGCGACCAGGCTGCTATAAAGGGGGGCCCGCAAGGCCCCCCCTTGCCACCGCACTAACCTGGGGGAGAACAAAAGGGGGCTAACATGGGCTACCCACTAAATGAGGGTGTAAAGGGGCCAATACAGATGTGCAGTGTGTATAGAGATGAGGATGGTGCCGGAGTGTGGAGCCTAATATGTCTGTCTTGCAGATTCTGTGGATTCGTGACTCGGAGAAGTTCTCATAATGGCCCAGGGCAGATGGAGGAGAAGATGAAAACAACTCTAATCAGAGAAAACGTCCCCTGTGAGTCACTGGATATAACTGCACTGTAATGTATATAGTGTATAGACCCTGTGTAGAGCTGGGTCTACCTCTATATGACTGGATGAGGTGATAGTGATCTGTGTACAGTGGATTATTCAGTAGCAGTGGTGGGTTTAGTCAGTATGTGGTGGGGTTAGTCAGTATGTGGTGGTATTCGTCAGTATGTGGTGGTATTAGTATATGGTGGTGTTAGTCAGTAGCAGCAGTGGTGTTAGTATGTGGTGGTACTAGTCAGTAGCAGCGGTGGTGTTAGTCAGTATGTGGTGGTACTAGTCAGTATGTGGTGGTAATATTTGTTGTTATCTGGCACTGTGTTTTATTGAATTTAGTATACTGGACTTGGTCAGTAACAATATGGTGGTGATGGTAGTGGTTGTGGTGGTAATATTTGCCCCTTGTATACTGGTATTATTGGCAATATTGGTCTCAGTATACAGGATTTGGTCAGTAACAGTATGGCGGTAATATGTATGGTGATACTATTTCCTATATACTGGTATCATTGGTAATATCAGTCTTGAGATACTGTATACCAATAGCTTTGCTTGGTCGAGGAAGGGGGGGCCCAAGTTGACCTCTTGCACCAGGGCCCAAGAGACATTAGCTACGCCCCTGCATGGAGGATAATAATAATAATAATAATAATAATAATAATAATAATAATCTTTCTCTTATATTAGAGAATAGTATGCGTAGGCTAATTTCCCAGACATATGGCTCTTCTTACAGATCTCCCACCAACAGACTGCTGGTGCTAGAGGTCAGATCGTTCCGATTCAGAAACTATTTTTATTAGCCTCTTTTATTTGAATTACTCTTACTTATACCAGTGAATAATCTGTAATGGAGGAATCCGCTGTGCAGCAATAAATGTAGAAATGGGCCCTTCCATTATTAAGGCTGTGGTTCCATGACAACTTTAGGTCGCAGTAAAATTAAAGTTCACTATGATCGTCATGTGTTCTCAGTCTTTCCATATGGAGGAGTTGTAGGAAACTTGTGATGATCACACTAATTTCTTCTGTTTCTTCCTTTTTAAAATGGTTACTTTTTTAATGCACAGAAACGTGGTCAAACGAATTTTTCTGTACGTTAAAAAAAACCCCCACAGATCCTTTTTTATTTATTTATTTTTTTAGAGGAAGTCAATGGATCCAAGCGAATGCACACAATTACATCCGTTTTTGCTTCCGTTTTTTTCCATAAAACCCACATGTTAAATGGACCGCAAAAAAACGCAGTGTGAGCCTAGCCTTAACTGCGATCTCACAGCTGGCCATACACATACCATAGCTGATCTTCCAATGCCTCTTTGGCCGACATGTTCTCTCCCAACCCCCTCCCCCCACCCATCTATGCTCAGGCCAATTTGGCCAATTATCGATCAGTGTAATAGAGACAATGATCACTGATCGTGTCTTTTGATCCTGATCTAAAATCACCGACTGACAACTATGCACGTAGCATGTAATAGTGATGCACGGTCAATGGCTGATGACTGTTTAAAAAAAATAAAAAAAAACTGTAAACATTACCTCTCCACGGCCCCCAGTGTTCTTCTGCCCTCCGCTTGCTTCCCGGAGCTACTGCTGTAGCCTCAGAATGGGTTTATGAACTGACAGGCCGCTCAGCCAATCACTGACTGTTGCAGTCCAATCCCGGCCAATGATTGGCTTAGTGGCCTGTCAGTTCAAAGTCCCGCTCTGAAGATACGGGACTTTAGGGCTTCGGGAAGCGAGCAAAGGGCAGAAGAACATTGTGTGCTGTGGAGAGGTAATGTGTACAGTTTGAGGGCAAAGGCTGCATGGACATTGCTAACGATGTCTGTGCAGCCCTTGCTAAACAATTATCGAGCCGTGTAATAGGCTTGGTAAGCGAGCACTCGCTTACAGGAGGTGTCAGGCCATCTAATACGGCCCTTATCCCCTTTGGAACATAAGGTTGGAGCCCAATCCTTCTCTCTCCTAACATCTACTGCCAAGGGAGTCAGGAAGCCCCCTGTGCACATTAAATGGTTGGTCAATGCATCCAAAATTGGAAGATTTGGCCAATGCTTATCAAATGTATATGGCTAGATTTAGTCTAATGGTACAATAAATTGAAAATAGCGACATCCAAACCCGAGCATGTGGCATTAGATTATCAGTGGCTAAAGAAGTTGGATGCAGCCCTAGGGAATCCAGGAAAATATGGATATAGCCATAGGCCATAGGCCATAGGCTCTAGTCATGTTTCCCAGGACTTCTTAGGGCTGCATCCAACTTTTGCAGCTACCGCTAATCATATAGTTGCTCATCTGTAACTGAAACACAACTATCCTCCCTTTAAAGGAACAGTCCAGGCACACTTATACGTTGTGTAATACCTAATGTAGGGCCCAGAGAGGGTGGTGCGTGACACAGATGTAGGACTGGCATCTGCCAGAAGGTGCCTCGCTCAGCCCTTTTAAGCAGGTCCTAATGGCACGCTTCCAGTTAAATTTAGCTTAGACAGCAACAAGAGGCTGTTCCTTTCATTTACATTTCAAAACATGAGTGACGTCACGGTGACTTGCGTAGCAGCTGGGAGTAAGAGAAGGTAAATATGGCGGAAGAGGAAGTACCTACGCATAGAGGTTGCCAACATGAGGTTATTACCTACTGTGAGGGCTAACTACCAAGGGTGGGACTACCTATCGGGGGATGGGAAATATAGATAGGAGATATATATATATATATATATGATAGATAGATAGATAGATAGATAGATAGATAGATAGATAGATAGATAGATAGATAGGAGATGGATGGATAGATAGATAGATAGATAGATACAGGAAAAAGCCGCACATCCAGAGCTTGATGAAGCGGGTGCTGTGCAAAGTCAGTCCCCCGGCCTGGGGATCCCCAATAATACGTAAAGATGTTCCGCAGCACACCAGCATAGGTGAATAAGGTGATTATTTATTGCAAGTAGTACAAAAATACAGAGAGATGCGACGTTTCGACCCTCTCACAGGGTCATTATCAAGCATGCTTGATAATGACCCTGTGAGAGGGTCGAAACGTCGCATCTCTCTGTATTTTTGTACTACTTGCAATAAATAATCACCTTATTCACCTATGCTGGTGTGCTGCGGAACATCTTTACGTAGATAGATAGGAGATAGATAGATAGATAGGAGATGGATAGATAGATAGGAGATAGATAGATAGATAGGAAATAGATAGATAGATTGATAGATAAATAGATAAATAGATGATAGATAGATAACAGGCTATAGACAGATAGATAGATAATAGATGATTGATAGATAGATAATAGACGATAGACCGATAGACAGATAGATAGATAGATAGATAGAATGGTGTTCTTTTAAATTAAAGTGTAACTGTCATTTTTTTTTTTTTTTTTGGCAGAAATCAGTAGTATAAGCGATTTTAATAAACTCTATAATAGGTTTTATTAGGCAAAAAAGCCTCTTTCTGTAATCAAAAAACAATTTCCCAAACTCCCCCCCCCCACTTCTTATCTGTGCATTATCAGGCAAAGCCGTCTTCATTACAGAGAAGCCAGTGAAGACCGATTCTGCTGTGTCCATTATATCGTATGGAGGGGGGAGGGGCCGAGCGAGATGAGTGAGCAGGAAGAGGAGACATGAAGGTCAGCTGTTTGTAGACTGTCTGGGCACCTAAACCGCTGGATTTAGAGATCAGAAAGGTCAGTGCTCATCTAGGAACTTGCTGAGAGAAGACTGCAGGGTGTTGTGCTGTGCAGGACTCCTCTGTGCTCACTCGCTGCTCTCACCCCTCTCCATAGAGCATAATGGACACAGAAATCCTGCTTCTTCTGAAGTCAGGAGGGAACCAGGAAGGCAGCTTTTTCACTACAGAAGGAAACTCTTCTGGTAAATAAAACCTATAACAGAGTTTTTAAAATTGCTTGTATTATATATTTATTGTTTTCAGAAAAATGACCCTGAAATTAGTTTTAAGTTAAAGGGAAGGAACTACGCACAGAGGGAGCCAACACGAGGTTATAACCTACTTTGGGGGCTAATTACAAAGGGGGGGGGGACTACCTACCTGGGGAATGAAAAATGCGAACTACTGGAGGGACTACCAAAAGAGGTCTACTGCCTACGGGGGCATAATACTTAGGGGGACACTAACTACTGGGGGATTACCTTCAGGTGGGCCCGCCTACAGGAAATTTTAAGCAACTTAATTTCTATTGCGGAAAGTAACTGAATATGATGTGGACCACCTCCGATGGTGGCTGGCAGGATTCTATATTGTAACGTTAGGGCCCTGTGAAGCAAGGCAGGCAGTTTGGCTTGAAGAGGGGTGGTCTATATCTATCACTATAGTTGGAAAGCCCGAAGCACATTTGCTGTAGTGTGATGGGAACCAGTGTCTATGCCGCCTGCAACATGCAGGTAAATGGATTTATCAGGAAATATGCCGGGCTCTTATAATAGGAACAATTATTTTTCCCAGGCAAATCTTCTATATTCCATTGATTCCATCACGTTTTTAGGTAGTAGGTGGGTTATATACTATCGGTGAAGGATATCTCCACTTGCCGGAGGTCATTGTCTCTTACAGATGTACTGAGCTAATGTCGGGATTTATTCGCCCACAATCCCGGTTACCTCCACTAGCAGCAGACATTTCATCATGGCTCGTTCTGTCTTATGCACTCATGCACTAATTCATTGCTTCTGTCTGTCACCGAGAAGGAATGTAATCATTCAGAGAGGCTGAAATAATGTCCTTCCTGTCTTGCTATACACTGGCTTATGATATACACCGGGAGCATGAATTTACTTTTCTGAAAGATATATTTGTCCAACCTTATTCTGCAAATCTGATTGTGTTAAATTCTGACACTTTATTATTTAGGGTTTTGTTTTTGCTTCTAATGCAGTCAGATCTGGTTATAGCTGTTAAAAGCGATTACCCAGAATTAGTTTTTCCTGAAAACAGCGCCACCCTTGTCCTCAGGTTGTGTGTGTTATTACAATTCAGCTCAATTCACTTGCAATAGCAAACACAAAGTGAGGACAAGAGTGGCGCTGTTTCTGGAAAAAAAAAGTAGCTGCGCTTTTCCTAATCCTGGATAATCCCCACCAGTTAACACATTTTCGAAAATATAGGGGGAGATTTATCAAACATGGTGTAAAGTGAAACTGGCTCAGTTGCCCCTAGCAACCAATCAGATTCCACCTTTCATTCCTCACAGACTCTTTGGAAAATGAAAGGTGGAATCTGATTGGTTGCTAGGGGCAACTGAGCCAGTTTCACTTTACACCATGTTTGATAAATCTCTGCAGGACCCTGCAACAGTCATCTACATAAAGTATGGGTCACTTCTCCTTCTGACGAAGTTAAAAAGCTATGGACTTATTTAAAAATAATTTTTATTATTTTTGCATTGTACGTATGATGGTGAAAAACAATCTTTTTCTCTATAAGTCTTTGTTTAGTTTCTCTTCTACAGCCACTTGTGTGAGCTCTTTTCTCTCAACACTAGTACACAGTCTTTATGCTTTATTCTCCCCTGCCTTGTAGTTGCTCTTCTCTCTTTCTTCAGCCTGCATGAGCTGCCCTCTAAGGATTCTCTACCCCTTGTTCACTATCTGAGCTGGTCTGTAACCTACTTCCCCTCAATACTGCTATCTCTACCACTAAAAGAGCAGAAAGTCTGCCAGATGTTATCTTCCACTGAGCATCAATTAAATAGTAGGATTTGTTTTAAATGAAGACTAATGAGTATGTTGCTTTATTTTGCATTCACAAAACAAATGAACAACCAAAAAGATCAATGCAAATATGTCCATAGCCTTTAAGTCATATGACCTTATAGACAGCACTGTAGGCCTGTGTTAACACATGTACATATACAGTTTTTAAGTTGTTACCTGCTGTCTGTGTGAATTAGGTACCTCTATAGTCTTGCAATATAAGATATTTTTGCTATCCATAACATGGTGCAGTCTCATCCATGCTTCATGCTCTTGGTTGTATAATTTGTGTATTAATGCTAAATGAATGACACTCGGCTGTAATTTAGTGGTGCCCACCCACACAGTATTATTGTCAAAGTTGTTTGTGCCTTTCGTGCAATCTGGTAGAAATAATTCTCCGTCCTGTAATAGTCTCTGCTTTTGTTTCTACGGGAAGAACGCAATTTGTGTTGTTAATGATAGAAAATAGACGACATTATGTAGGGATTTCTATTAGATATTTGTTAACTGGTTTTAGCTTTACGATTTATATTATGTCTAAAGATAGATGGAAAGTCTTCTCTGTACAGTGTGCAAATGAGAAATATGGGAATTATAATGGGTTATTCCTCATTTACAGGATAGGTAATAAGTTACTGATGGGTGGATGTGTGACCACTCGGGCTGCCAACTAGTCAAGAGAATAGGGTTGCCTTGTTTCCTAAATAAAAGCAGTGAGCATGCTCGGCCATCACCAGGGCCGATTCTGGGGTCTCTGCCGCCTGAGGCAAACCTCAGGCGGCCGCCCCCTCACTGGCAACCCCCCCCCCCCCCCCCCCCCCCCCCCCCCCCCGCAGTAACCGAATCACCCGCGCCTGCACAACCGTTCGGCAGGAGATGCAGTTATTGTCCTAAAAAAAAAACTTTGGGGCTGGGTTCACACTACGTATATTTCAGTCAGTATTGTGGTCCTCATATTGCAACCAAAACCAGGAGTGGATTAAAAACACAGAAAGGATCTGTTAACGCAATGTTGAAATTGAGTGGATGGCTGCCATATAACAGTAAATAACGGCCATTATTTCAATATAACAGCCGTTGTTTTAAAATAACAGCAAATATTTGCCATTATATGGCGGCCATCCACTCAATTTCACCATTGTGTGAACAGATCCTTTCTGTGTTTTTAATCCACTCCTGGTTTTGGTTGCAATATGAGGACCACAATACTGACTGAAATATACGTAGTGTGAACCCAGCCTTAAACTGGCAGCCCCGTGTTAAACTGGCGTGGATTAGAATGACTATGCATTAGGCTGGCACAACCTCTCTGTCCCTCCTCCCTGCCCTCTTCATCATTAGGAATGACCCTGGAAGATTGTCTCCTATTCATCAGCTGTGTCATCCTGGCACATGGACTGGATCGTTAAGGCACCTGTGCAGTGTTCACTGCAGAGGAATAGGAAAAATTCTGCCAGTGACATTCCTAATGATGAAGAGGGTGGGGAGGAGGGACGGAGGGGCGGTGCAGGGTTAGGGCACAGATACTCTAGGCCACGCCAATTTGGCACAGGGCTTCTGCAGTGTCCCAGAATATGCAGACTACTACTCCTATTATGCTCCTTTTCTATTGCTATGTCAATGCCTGTTCTGGTAATTGTTTGCACTGCAACTGCTGCTAGTATTCCCCTGGTATTCTCTGGTTATGTGTATTCTCATGCATATTCTTATATATTCCTGTGTATTATTACATTGTACAGTGGTATGCAAGGCTGCTGATCACGTGACCGTGCCAGTGCCCTGTAACCATGGTTCCTCTAATGGCCGACTAGCTCTGGCCAGGGGCAATCATGTGACCTCCCACTTCCTCCTAACAAGTGAGTCTTCCCCCTGCTTCCAAGCAAGGAGGGTGTGTGTCGTCTCTCTCCTGCCTCAGAGGAGTTGGACGTGTCGCAGGTCCCACTTCACCACTAGAAGTGTGGATCAGGTGCTCTGCTGTATTCAAGTCTTCGGCTGTATCTGCCTGCTCAAGTGCCCGGAGTTCCTTCTCTCATGTGGGTGTCATTCCATTATCTCTCCTCATCGCTGCAAGGATTCACAGCAAGTATTATTCTTAAGCTAATCCACCCAGCAACGCTATTCCTCTCATACTCCTACTCCCATCATCCGGCACGTGTTCTCCCAGCCTATGCAGCATCACTCCTGCCTTGTTTGTCAAAGCCTGCTATATACCCGGTTGCATCCGGACAGAACTGTTGCTACTAGTTACCTCATCTATAATAAAACCGCTGTTACTGAACCCTGGCATTGGTGTCCACTAACTGGTGCCCTGACTAGGTGCAGCGAAGAATCGCATGCCCATCATCACCCGCAGATTCTACAGACCGGCCCTACAGCTGTGCTGCCCTCAGGCCTATACCGTGACAAGTATACACCCTGCAGCTGCCCCGGTCATTGCCCGCTCATAACACCAGCACTACGGAAGTGGCCCCCAGGGGCCAGGGCATCGCACTGCCAGTTTAAAAGTTGTTTTTTTGGACAATAACTGCATCACCTGCCGAACGGACCCCAGGACAAATCTTGGATTGGTAAAAATAATCAGGCTTTGTAAGAGGCCCAGTAAATAGTTTACAACTATTATCGGGCCGTGTAATAGTACCCTTATGGTACTTTTACACGGAGCGATAATGTGCCCAATCGCACGATTAACGATTTCGAAATAACAATTTTTTTTTTAGAACGATCAGCGTTTAGACGGAACGATATATCGTACAGAAAAATCGTTTTGCTATCATTTTGCGATCGCTTAACCCTATCTCGCACATAGGTTAAATCGGTGAAAGACTGTTTACACGGAACAATCTGCGATTTTTTTGCGAACGACCAACGATGATTTGAGAACATGTTGAAAGATCAAAATGAACGATTTCTCGCTCGTCGTTTGATCGTTCGCAGCGTTTTCACGTACGATTATCGGTCGAATTTGATCGTTATCGTGCAAATTCGAACGATAATCGTTCTGTGTAAAAGGACCATTAGTCCCATTCATTGCTTGTGGGTGAAACCAGTGTTGTGCAGCTATAGGACATGGCGTGCAGGTGTGCTAAAAGTAAAAACATTTTCTTAACTAAATGCAAGTATAAAATATTACCTGTAAATTACTTACATGATAAATAGAAAAGAGTAATGATATGCTTCCAACCAGCAGCTCACAGGTGGAACGCCATCTTATTCCTGAATCTTTAAAAGGCATATACAAGTATAGATGTGTTAATTTTTTGAACAGCACTAAAACAGCTAAACGTCTGCAATCCTTTAGCTGTTGTAGTCCGTATTGCTTAAGGTTTCGTTCGGATCTAACATATTCAGATTGAAAGATATTTATTTGCGGTCATATGAATATTCGAAACGTGTTCATTCTCCTGCATCTTATCTACTCTTGGTGCTTGGAATTATACTTTTACTATTGCCGCTTTGGAAATTTTTAAAACAAAATTAGTTTTGGCTAAAACTACTGTATAAGAGCCAGAAACATCCCTTGACTTGAACACAACACTAATATAATTTAATGCATTTCACTTTAAAATATATGTTTTGAGTGTATGGGTATTCTGAAAGTATGACTGACCACAGGGGTGAGCAACCTTTTCACTTGGTCCAACTGTAGGGGGCACCATTTGCATTAGGAGATGGACACCGAGAGCTTGGTGGAAAGCTCTGCAGCTTACCAGGAGACAATGGTCTTTTGGTTTTGAGGTTTTGCTGCTGTGTGACAGGAGAGCTGACCGCACAATGCGAGCACCCCCCAGGATTCTCTGCTATAGAATGTGGATGTGCAGCAGCTATATAAGCGCATTGACGGGACACACCTAGTGGCCATATGTATAACGTAAAAAAATAAATATAAAGAGAGTATATTACGAAACTACTTGCAATCACAGCCTCTATTAATTCTCTAAAAAAAAAAAAAAATTAAGCAGAAAAACAATTGTCAACATTTGTCTTTTCCGTCGATCTAGCTATATACAGTATCTAACTATTTTCCACATATCTATTTTATTCAGGGCCATCCTGATCAGTTTATTTGGTTACACTGTATACATCATCATATACAATTTTAATGTGTATGAAAATAGCTCCTACGCCGTTATGTAACGTTCTTATTATAAACCCCAAGGCTGCGCTTCCAGCCAGACATAGCAGAACATTAGGCCACAACTCCATCTTTATTTACCGCATTCACTTGCCGAGGCTGAAAATATAGCAGCACTGGGTCGGCACTTGTTTACTGTCTCTGGGTGTAATATTTCTATCCATTAAGATCTTCTATATAATGAAAAACTAAAACACAAAGGATAAAAATATAGACAATATCCGATTATAAAATGGTGAGAGAGAAACAAAAGCAAGTGGCACTAGAGACAGAATGACCGTCAAGTTGATCTGTGGTTGTTAACCGTTTGATGCAAAATGAAAAGGTGTATGTTCCCTCATCATGATGTACCGGTATGTCAATGGCATAGCATTGATCAGTATATGCAATCTAATGCTTGCATGTAATAGTCCTTCTTAAAAAGTGGGAAAAAAATGTAAAAAAAGATAGCCCCTCCCCTAATAATTGTTTGAATGGCCCCCTTTCCTATTTTACAAATACAGGCTAGGTTCCCACTGCGTAAGTTTATTGTTAATTACTATGGAACTTACGTAGTGTTACCTAAGGAGTCACATAGTATACACTCCGGCCGGGATCCGTAGTGGCGCTGCAAAAAACTGACATGTCAGTTTTCTGCGGCTGCTATTCAATGAATAGCGGCAGCACAAAACCCTTTCAATTCACACAATGGACCATCGTGTGCAGCAGGGAATTCGGATGCGGGTACGCATGTACAGTATGCGCCCGCAGCCGAATTCTGCAGCAGTGAAGATCATCCGGACGGTACTGCAGCACGGAACGGCCGGTGTCTTACCACATATGAACATAGCCAAAACATGTACAGATAAATAAATAATCATATTATATTTCATAGCGTGTGTAATTGTACGATCTAGTAAAAGAGAACAATACTATTTCTGTACAGTGAATGACGTAAACCAAATGAGGATAAAAAAACGCAAGAATTGCTGATTTTTTTGTCACACTAGCTATCAGAAATTTTTTTATGAAAAGCATTCAAAAATTCCCATCTATGTAAATATGATACAAATAAAAACTAGAGATTGTGGTGCAAAAAATTATACTCAACCAGCCCTGTAGGTGGAAAACTTAATTACACCAACAGATTATCTGACAGATTTTTTTAAACCAAAGCCAGGAATTGACGTAGGCCGTGTTGCCTTGGGGATGAGGGGGAGAGGGAAGAGAAGAGGGGTAGAACACATGCTCCTGACTCACAAGGTGGTGGCCAGGAGTAAGGATTGTGTCGGAGTGGACTCTAGCTAATTTACAGCGTCCAGAGGGGGGGGTGTTGTCGGTAAAGCATAAAAATGGTGCCGAACCCATAATGGCATGATATTGAAGATAGATAACGCTATTAGTTACCTATTTAAGGTAAAAATGCTTTTCAGGGGAATACCCTTTTAAGCTGTGCTAAAGGAAATTTAACCTAAAGTGTATAGAAACGTTACAAGCAACTGTACTTTTCTTTTGTGCACTATTGTTCTGGTGTTCTGTTATGGTGACTTGGGTGAGAATGGGAAGATCCCAACAAGCTGTGTACCTCTTCTAGAGAACCACTTAAAACAACAATACCCCCCAGTAACCTTCACACCTCTACACGAAAAGTTAAAGGGAATGTACCAGCGGTACATCGCTTTTCTGTTTCTACCATGAATGGAGTTGCGCCCAAAAGAGCAGGGGGGGGGGGGGCAAATACATTAGATAGATATAGTAATGTGAAGCAGACTACATTCACTTGTATGGAAGAGGTCTCTAGGTATGCTCCGTGACCTTTGCTAAGGTCATTGTGCAGAGAGGAGGAGGCTAATCTCTCTCAGCCATTGTGAATGGCCCCATCTTATGTTATCTTGTATACATTAGTGTCACCTTTAATTGAAAATTTACAATCTACACTATATTAAGAAATCATGAATGAATCCCTATCTCAGCTTTCAGGAGAATATTCCTTTAAAATATAAGTATAGCATTTTTTATTCACTATATTGAATGAAATATTCATTGTTTTAATAAGCGTCGGGCAGAGGCGGCTGGAGCAGATAGCCATTCATTACCTTCATGATTATTGATATCCACAATCTGACCTCATAGGTTCCATTAAGGGAGAAGTGAGAAAACCTGGTGGGCTCAAATCATATACTTCTCAGTAACCGGCACCTGTTGGATCTGCCACATAAAACGGCTGACAGACGTTCTGTGGGTCTCATTGAATTTTTGGTTTTCACTGAGTATATTTGGCCTCTTCTGCTACAGCGAATGGAAAAAAATAAACGTAAAAGAGACAGATACAGAGCACCTGCCCTATTGAGTGTTTGGAGTTATAGTGTACCTGCCATTACATATAAAAAAACAACAACACAAATATAGTTAATTCTTACATTATGCAGTCCATTTTGCTTTTAAAGGGGTACTCTGGTGAAAATCTTTTTTTTTTTTTTTTTTTCAAATAAACTGGTTGCAGAAAGTTATATAGATTTGTAATTTACTTCTTTTTAGTGTTCCCATATTTATCAGCTACTGTATGTCCTGCAGGAAGTGGTGTATTCTCTCCAGTCTGACACAGTGCTGTCTGCTGCCACCTCTGTCCATATCAGGAACTGTCCAGAGCAGCATCAAATCCCCATAGAAAACCTTTCCTGCTCTGGACAGTTCCTAACATAGACAGAGGTGGCAGCAGAGAGCACTGTGTCAGACTGGAAAGAAAACACCACTTCCTGCAGGACATACATCAGCTGATAAATACTGAACTGGATATTTTTAAATAGAATTAAATGACAAATCTGTATAACTTTCTGAAACCAGTTGATTTGAAAGAAAGAGATTTTTGCCAGGATACCCCTTTATTTCAAGGCTCCAGCAGTCTGTTTAGACCTCATTGTGCTGCTTACACTTCTACATTTCACTCTAAGCAGATAAGCTGAGCCTTTTTTTTTTTTTTTTTTTTTTTACACATCTGAAGCAGTACATGGCTGCTGGCCAATCAACATTCATTTTCACTGGGCCAACTGACATCACTTCCTGCGTTTTGGTCTCTTTTTTTACAGTTACTAAAGACCAAATGTCCTTAGTGACGGAGACTTAACTGCAGTTTTCCAGTAAGTGAGACACCTAGTGGCCAAATGTATAATATTGTATTTTATATAAGAAACATGCAAAAAAAAAAATGAATTCAATTGCAAAGATGCAGTATATCTCTTCCCCTGCTGATTTAACATTATTTATTAGTAGTGACAGTGCCCATTTAGAATGCGTTCACACCTACCGGATCCAGAGCAGGTTTCACATGGCCGATTTGCAGCGAGATCCGCTGCGGATCTAGTCCCATTTATTCCCATTCATTGACATCCCGCTGTGAGTATGCACTCTAACCCCCCCCGCCGCCCGCAGCCCAAGCAGCATACATTACCTGCGCGGCTGCATATGAGGCTCCCGGCTCCGGTCCCCCTCAGCCGATCAGTGCTGCCGTGCAGATTGGCTAAGCGGGACCAGAGCCGGGAGCTTGACATGCAGCTGCGTCGCCGAGCAGGTAATGTTTGCTCTTGGCAGCGGGCTGCAGGCGGCAGGGGGTTAAAGCACATACTCACAGTGGGATGTCATTCCCGCTGCGAGTATGTGCTCTATAGGAATGAATGAGACTTGATCCGCAGTGGATTCCGCTGCTAATCCGCAGTGTGAAATCCGCTGCGGATCCGGTAGGTGTAAACGTACCCTTAGGCAGTGATGCATAACATCGACACTTAGCTCCATGGGTCATAGAGTTCATGCAATGTTCCATTGAAATGAAAAATATGCATTACTCTTTTGGAGGAGACCCTGCTTTGGTTAGTATTAGTGGTGAGTGGCCGAAGTTTCTGAATTCAGCAACGTTCTCCAAACTCGAACGCTCAGCATTTGAGAAGTTAGATGCAGCCCTAGGGCTACCACAAAAACATAGATACATCCTATGGCCTACGGCGGTTTTCACGACTGCCTAGGAATGCATCCAACTTCTCTATGCAGCAGGAGTCAAATGTTGAGCATTTGGGATTGGAGAATGTTGCCGAATCCAAAAAGTTTGGCAAGTCCGATCAACACTAAGGGCCCTATTCCACTGGACGATTATCGTTCAGATTATCGTTAAATCGTTCGAATCTAAACGATAATCGTTCGGTTGAAATGCAGTCGCCTTATAAGACCTGGACCTATTTTTATCGTTGCTCGTTCGCAAAATGTTCGCAAATCGTTCACATTGAATAAGATATCGTTCGGTCGTTCGCCGACCCTTCCACCAGGAACTAGCTCCTTTTTATAGGGTTACTTTAGCTAGTGTAGGATTGTTGAGGCTGTGTGTGTGCAGAAGAGAGTATAGAGGTGATAGGTTAGAAAAGTGACGGAAAAGGCCTGCACCTGTGATAGGAGAGAATATAACATGTGGCAAATACAGTTAACCCAATATATCCTTCAGCTGTGCTCAATATAAGACATACAGAGAATACAACAGCGACACCTAGTGGGGAAAAACAAATAATACAACTCTCCTTCATCCCACTGTGAGTTACTTTACCCAGGTATATAAGAAACTTAGTGGCACACTACACAGGCATGATGGGAATCGTAGTTTTGCAACACCTAGAATGCGGAAGCTTCCCCATCCCTGATATAAAGAGATGTAAGAAACTGCATGCTGCCCCTTTAAGGTTTGCTTGGGTTGAAGAATATTTGTGCATTTTTCTGTCTATTGATTCATTTACATGTAGTCCCAGCATATGTCCGGCCTAGAACAAAGAATTCCCAGGGCGACGTCCAGCTCTGAGGAGTCTAACTTTACAGTTTTCTTATTAAAAGTGCATTAACTAAGTTAGGAGAAGAAAACGAAGGAGGCGGCATTGTTGTACGGGGTCGGAGTCTCATCTGTGTGCAAGCGGAAAGCTACCATAGAATTTGTAAGCAGATTTAGTACACTCCCTCAGGAATATATCGTATGTAAAACAAATATTGTTTTAACTCCATTAATAATTGATGGCTTGCCAGCCCAGATCCTTACCGCATTAAGGGAATTGGAAATTAAGGCTAAGACACTACTTTAAGAAAATATCCTAATGAATAATTAATTCGGCTTCGGTCTATTGAAAACAAAACGAGATTACATCTTAGTTCTAAGTTTCTAGTAAGCAAATGTATTCCTCCATGACAAGCGTGTACGCACGCAGTACGCAGATAGGCTCTCGGCAGAGGGGAGCTAAGCCCGCCATCATTTACATACTGGATATACAGCCTCTTATTGTGATCACAAAGGATGAATTTCATTACCTGGAAGCTAAGACTTCGGAAGAATTTCCACCCATGTATCTAGAGTCATTGATACTTGTTTACCAGTCACTTATACCGTCTATGGGTGAATGGGTGGGCAGGCGGTAAATGCAAAAGAGGGCTATGTTAATAGATTTAAAGGGAAACTACAGCGGAAGAAAAAATGATTTCAGAAAGTTATACAGATTTGTAGCTGACGTCTATTTAAAAATCTTGAGTCTTCTAGTACTTATCAGCTGCTGTATGTCCTGCAGGAAGTTGTGTATTCTGTTCAGTCTAACACAGTGCTCTCTGCTGCCAGGAACTGTTCAAAGCAGCAGCAAATCCCCATAAAATTCTAGTGTTGTGGACAGATCGTGACACGGACAAGGTGGCAGCATAGAGCACTGTGTCAGACTGGAAAGAATGCACCATTTCCGGCAGGACATCCAGCAGCTGATAAGTACTAAAATACTGAAGATGTATAAAAAGAAGTAACACCAGTTGATTTGAAAGACAAAAAAAAAATTTCGCTGTAGTACCCCTTTAAAATGTTAACATTTGTTATGATGGTCAAGGGGTACACAGACATTATAGGACCTCATATCTTAGTATGAATGTGTGGTGAGGTCTTTTGGCTCTGTTACAGTTTAGCTCTGTGGCACTAGACGGTATATGCCTGACAGCTCAGCCCTGCTTTGTAGTGTGGCTGGATGTGATCCCTGGATGTGGTCGGTAACCTGCCAGGTTTGTAGTGGATCCCTTGGGCTCTTGTCACGGTAGTCCTGAGTGGAACTGACACACCTGGACTATCGTTACCGCCACCCACCAAAAGGGAAAAAAAAATAAACCAAGGTGTACAGTGCTGTGTGTATGGGTGTTGGTGTGTAGGAAGATATGACCCATGAGTCCCAGTGACCTATGAGTCACAATGATATCAAAAACAGAACAGCTTTACTGTTAAAGTTCTCAGTAAAACAATACACTTTCGTCGAATAGATATTAGACTTTAGTGCTTAACTCGTTTGTGCTTTAGGAGGTGCTTAGAGCAGTAGAAGAGAAAAGAGGTAGGTGCAGTGGTGCTTGAAGAGTTGAGAGGAGAAGAATTTGTTGAGGGAGCCCCAACCCAGTGTAGCAGTGTACTCTGCCAGAAACTTTTGAGAGCTACTTCAGAGTAAATACTTTACTTGCACCCGTGTATAGACTTTGGTCTGACCACCTTGTGCCCTACAGTGTCGAGTTACCTGTCCTAATAGGGTAATACAAGCCCCATTCATGGTTATCTGGGTGAAGCTAAGTTTCCGAGCCTTCCCGGTTAACTGCTCTGCGAAATAGGATACATAGACCTTCCTTGGTAGCTTTGTCTTATCCAGGCTAGTTCCTCTGGTTCTTAGGATACTGCCCAGCACTTTTTAGACTGGTTCATGATGTGGGTTAGGGTGTTCCTGGACTCTTCTCCCTTAAAGTGCCTAGCACTGCATAGTAGATATAGTAAAAGTAAAATAAATTGTTGTCTCTAGCTGCATCTGAACACACTCATGTCTAGACTAGACTGCCCCGCTTACTTCCTCCCACGGGGAGCTACCTAACTCTACCTTCAGAGGTTGTGTATGTTTGGAGAACAGGGATCGGCAGCATAAGAGAAAGCACCTCCTATTGGTTAGCACAGAACACATGGTACATAGTAAACATTAACCCATTAGGACCTTCAGCTGTGCATGCATAGAAATACATATAAAAGATACTGACATCTAGTGGTGAAACTGCAGAACACTTTCATCACCACTTAACCTGGAGAAAGAAACTTTTGCGACAGGTGCGTAAGAGAAGAGAAAAGAACATCAACGGTGGGACACTACAAATGCCACTCACAGCTCCTCTAAATATACAATGCTTCTAAATTTGTTTTCAAAATTACCTTGTCTCATTAAATAATATAATTCTGACTATACGCAGACACCACTAGGTGGAGCTAATGATGTATGAATCTCTACCCCTAGTATTGATTTTAATGGGAGCTGTATGCACTTGTAGGTCACAAGCTCCACCTAGTGGTGGGCACTTGAAGCAGTTGAGACATGGCAAGCAGGAGAAGCATGTACGTATACCAGCCATTGTAGCGGAATCTCAGCTGCAATACATCTGAGCCTATGCCATCCTTGTATCATTCATGTATTTTTTTTTGTGTTGTTAAGAACAACCCACAAGCTATGCTAAAACAGTACAGTGTGGTTGATATCAGGAAGCAGTTAAAAAGTTACCTTACATGTGCTAGTGTGAAGCCCAAGGGAAGATAGTGTCAGATGGTGCAGACCACCGGAAGCACTTTGAACGTTGCTTTGGGAATACAGTCCTGGGAAAAATTAAGAAATTAAGAAAAAGTTAGCAAAAGCTCTTGCAGGACTAATCTGCACCACATTGACTAAACCAGACCTAGTCCTCCTTCCCTGGTGTGGCCAGGACTGACTGGTTTGTTCCAGGTCTCTAGACAGGAGGGTGGAGTTAGAGACTTTTCCCAGAGAGAGAGAAAAAAGCTTGTGTGTGGGAAGGTCATGTGACCCGCTTCTCATGTACATTTACAAATATATACCACAGTGTATGCACATCTTAAGCAATACAGTATATTTTATATGTGCTTACTCAGGCAAGAGAAACTTTAGAGCCACACTAAAATCACTATGTGTGTGGGAAGGTCATGTGACCCGCTTCTCATATACACTTACAATTATACTGTATACCTCAGTGTATGCACATCTTAAGCAGTGTGAAGCACTACAGTATATTTTATATGTTCTTACTCAGACAAGAGAAAACTTACAGCCACACTACAACCACTATTCTTCAGCAGCTGGTAGATGGGTACCAGGACACTGCGCTATCTTTCTACCTGGTCCTCCTTATATACGGCTGGGTAAATGGATCAATTGACCACAACTCATTAGGTGTTTATGGCATGCTGCGCTATACATGAGCGCCCCTCATATTCATGCTTTCCCAGACTCCTTAGGGCTGCATCCAACTTCGTCAGCCAGCGGTATTCAAATTCCAATTTATAACAAAAGTCATGTTGTTCAGTTCAGGTTTTTTTTTCCCAACAAATAAAATAAATCCATAACAATATGCTGAATGTTGTTTCCAGCGATCTGTACCTTGTGTTTCCTGTATTCATTAGGCACTTGTAGCTATCATAAACCAAGCCGAGTCCATTCATTCATGTCAACAATGGGTAATTCAGGGCCCCGCTGGGTGTGTGCGGCTCATATGATGCTCTACCACCCAATAAAACATTAAGGATAATTTAAGATGTCTTCTAATTTGTATACAGCTGCAGTGTCCAAAGATTTTTACTAAATATTTAATCTTGAGCTTCATGGCGGAAAGTGTTTATATCCCGCCGCCTCTGGGGCCCTTATTACACTAAATAAAAGATCCACAGGCAGTCTCTCTTTTAAAGAGCTGAAATATTTCTGAAGCAGATCAATGTTGCCTATGAGAAAAAAAATAGTGACATAATAAAGGATGGGGGAAAAATATTCTATTGTATGGAATTCTTCACCAATTAATAAAGGAAGAAAGTCTGAATAGAATAATACAGAAGTAAATAAGGTATAGTTTGGGCCGGAAGTCTATGTGAAGTCCCACGCACTTCATGGAGAGTGAGCTATGTTTATGCATGAGAACAAAGGTGCATAGACATATAGGAACATATGCATGAGAACAAAGGTGCATGGATGTATAGGAACATATGCATGAGAACAAAGGAGAAGAGACATATAGGAACATACGCATGAGAACAAAGGTGCATGGATGTATAGGAACATATGCATGAGAACAAAGGAGAAGAGACATATAGGATGCTATGACCGGTGATAGTAATGTCATGACGCCAGTGCTAGTCCAGTACACAGGAGTGATGTTGGTACCTGCTTTAGTGTGGCCGGTCTGTAGTGTTCCCCAAATGATCGATGACCTGCTGGGTTGCGATGGCTCCCTTGGACTCGGTCACGGTAGTCCTGAGTGCCAATCAACCCACCCGGACTATCGTTACCGTACCACCACCCATGAAAGGTGGAAAAATAACCAAAGGTTATTGTGTATAGGTGCTGGTGCGGAGGAAAGGATGACTGAGTCCCAGTGATAAAAATAGAACAGCTTTACTGTACAGGCTCTTAGTAGTACAATACACTTTTGTAGAAAAAAAGATAAATCTTTACACGGATTTTAGTGCTTGAACTCATTTGTGCTGAGGAGAGGCTTGAAGAAGTAAAGTAGAGGTAGTTTTAGCGGAGCTTGAAGAGTTGGAAGTAGAGTAGAGTAATGTAGAGATTGTCAAGGGAGTCCCAACCCAATGTAGCAATGTACTCTGCCGGGACATGAGAGATTACTTGTGAGAAGTTACTTGTACATGTGTATAGACTTTAGTCTGACCACCTTCTGCCCTAAAGTGTCGAGTGACTTGTCCTCCTAGGGTGATACAAGCCCCAGTTGTGGTTACCTGGGTGAAGCTAAGCTCCGGGGGTGTCCCAGTTACCTGCACTGTGAGGTAGGATACATAGACCTTCTGGTAGCTTTGTCCTATCCAAGCTTGTTCCTCTTGTGTATCAGGATACTGCTCTTCACCTTTTATACTTGTTCACGGAGTGGGCTTAGATGTTCCTAGACTCTTCTCCTTTTGTAGTGTTTAGCACTGCATAGTAGATATAGTATAAGGGTGCCTTCACACGTACCGTATTGCTGCGTTTTTAACGCTGCGTTTTTATCGCTGCGTCTTTAACCCTGCGTTTTTGGTGCGATTTTTACATGCAAGTTTTCATTTTCACATGAAAATCATGTGAAAATCAAAACGCGCATGTAAAAACGCAGCAAAAACGCAGTGTTAAAGACGCAGCAATAAAAAAATGCAGCGTTAAAAACACAGCGATACGGTACGTGTGAAGGCACCCTAAGTACTGGTGGTACTCTAGATGCATCTGACCACACGTATCTTAGACTTAACTCAGACTAGACAAGACTTCTTGTCCCGGACGAGGGTCCTGACAGAAGCCAGGCCCTGGCTTGGCTACAGCAGGGTTGTTGGCTCTGTGTGTCATTCTCCCACGAGAATCTGAGTGAGAACTGATGCTACACCTCCTCTCACCAAGGGACTACTTCCTACAGGGGCTGAGCAATCTACTGTGTAGAAAGAATGGTAGAAAGAAGTGTGTACAAAAGAAAGAAAGGAAGAGAGGCCAGAAATAGAGAGCATCTCCTATAGGTCAGCAAGAGCTCATGGTACACATGAAACATCTAGTGGTGAAACCTCAAAGTACATTTCATCACCCCTTAACCTTGAGTATGAAGCTTCTTTGAGAGGAGCAAAGGAGAGACAAAGAACACCTGTGGGGACACCACATAGGAACATATGCATGAGGACAAATGAGCACAGGAAATATAGGTAAGAATGGTTTAAAAAAAGTGGAGGATGAAGCCAGGGAAAAAAAAGGTAGTAAAAACTTTAGCCCCCCCCCCCTAAATTTGCTGCCACTTTAAGAACAGGAGGTTTTGTGATCAGAGATGAGCAAAGCGGATCTGGCGAATCAAGATTTCCAGCGAATTGCACTGTCAATTCACTTTGTTTGCGTGAATTGCTTAAGATTCATTAAGGAAATTCTCAAAAAAACTAAATGTCGTCCGCCAGGTGCATCGCTGGGCAGTTTTATTCAGGGCTCTTGCCCCTGATAAAATGCCTGCTGCCCCGAATCTTTTGTGCCCTGGCATCTAACAAGACAGATGTGGCTCTTTTGATGGCTTCATCTTGCTCGCAGCTCGCTGCTGCTCCCCGTCCGCCTCACCTACTACCTGCCCAACGTAGCGCCCGGACGTGCTCCTCCAATCCAATCAACGCAGAGCGGAAGCATGGCTCCACACTCCCGCTCTGCATTGATTGGATTGGAGGAGCACGTCTGGCGCTACGTCGGGAGGGCAGTATGTGAGTCTGTTGGGGCGCCTATCTCTCAGGTGGAGGTGGGGAGCCAGGGGAAGCAGGGGAGGCAAATGAACACACTACCTTGAGATTGGTAGTGTGTGGGGGATCAGGTGGGGTAGTATGTGTGTGTGAGATCAGATAGGGTTGTGTGTATGTGTGTGGAGGAGGGGGGTCAGGTGGGGTAGTGTGTATGTGTTTGGGGGGTCAGGTGGGGTAGTTTGTATGTGTGTGGGGGTCAGGTTGGGTAGTGTGTATGTGGGGGGGTCAGGTGGAGTAGTGTGTATGTGCGTGTGTGTGGGTCAGATGGGGAGGTGTGGATGTGTTTTGGGGGGTCAGGTGGGGTATTTTGCATGTGTGTGGGGGGGTCAGGTGGGGTAGTGTGTATGTGGGGGGGGGGGTCAGTTGGCATAGTGTGTATGTGGGGGGGTCAGGTGGGGTAGTTTGTATGTGTGTGTGGGGGTCACATGGGGAAGTGTGGATGTGTTTGGGTGGGTCAGGTGGGGAAGTTTGTATGTGTGTGTGGGGGGTCAGGTGGGGTAGTGTGTATGTGGGCTGCAGGCCCCTCTGTGATGTCAGCACCTCCCCCTCTATATAAGGCGGTTCGGTAACAGAGGTGGCTATTCGGCTGTGTGGGGAGGAGAGAGCAGGATGGCAGCAGGTAGGTAGAGCAGAGCAGGGAGAGACTAACAGAGTGATATAGGAAAAGAGAGGAGAGGAATGGCGGAAATTGGATGAGTGACTGACTGACTTTTTTTTTATTGTGATTTTTGACACTTTTACAACAACTTGCTTTAACAAATTCGTCCTTAGTCTCAGTATTGTAGCTACTATAGTTTTGGCTGTTTTAATGAAATTCATTAAGATTCGGTTCCCGAATCATAATGAGTTTGAAACGAATTTCCGTCTGCTTCGCTCATCTCTAGTAGCGATCAATGGCCCAGTGGTCTCTTGCTGCCTGTACGATAGGTGATCTCTGTGGCCATGTCATCACATGAACCGTGTTTGGGATGTCTTTGAAGCACTTTCAGCTTCAAATCTTACAAAACTATAAAAGTTACAAAGAGTATTGAATTATTATTGTACAGCAAAAAGGAAAACAATTGTTGGGTGAAATGGTAAAAAAACAAGGCAATTATGCAAATTTATACATTGTTCAAATTATAATAAAATTTATATTAAATTGTTATCTTTATTCTGAGATTGCAGTTATACCTGATTTACATAACTATTGTTTTATTTTGCTACTTTTAAAAAAATTTAACTTTTTCTTACAATATGCTTAATATGCTTATATTTTTTCTATCCTGACCCCTATAACTGCTTCTAATTGTTTTAATCTTCCCAGTATATGACCACATTGCCGATCAGACAAGTGACATGTGCAGCACCTGAAATTACAATTGATTGTGTCATTCATCGGATTAAATAACTGACATCAGCATTACTGCAGATGTCGGTCAGTTGCGGCTAATGTTTGCTGACACCCGCTATGTAAGGCATAAGCTCATCTTCCGAGCCTACTCCATACACCCCTTTATGTAAGTTTTTGTATGGTGGTTGTCAAGATGTTATATATTATCAATGAATTGCATAAAAGCCAACATCTAATCTTCCACCATTTACTGTATATACATGAAGCTACATTTTAAATGTTTTATTTCAAATCAAATTGTGCCAGAGATTTGTAATTTACTTCAAATAAAACATATCTCAAGTCTTCCAGTACTTATCAGCTTCTGTATGTCCTACAGGAAGTGTTGCATTCTCTCCAGTCTAACACAGTGCTCTCTGCTGCCACCTCTGTCCATGTCAGGAACTGTCCAGAGCAGATCCCCATAGAAAACATCTCCTGCTCTCTAGACTGGGAAAGAACACATTACTTTCTGCAGCACATACAGCAGCTGATAAGTACTAGAAGACTTGAGATTTTTTAAAAAGAAGTAAATTACAAATCTCTGGCTCTTTCTGGCACCAAAATTTTTGGGGTGAACAACCCCTTTAAAGCTATGAACTGTAACAAAAAATGGTTCTACATTCTCAACTATCCATTTCGATAGTTGCCAGTTTTTTAATTATTCCTCATAAAGTAAGTTTTCTTGCAACTTTTTAGGGAAAATAAGAATGAAAAGGCCTCGTACGCCTTAGAAAACCCCGTCAGTAAATATTGTTCTGGTAAATACGGCAATGAAACGGCGCTAAATACGTTGTTATTGACGTTGATTCTACTAGATAGGAGGTTGTGCCGATGCGAAATTGCTTCACCCAGTGTAGTGACAACAAAACACTACAGCGTAACTGAATCACATATAATTGCAAAACTCAAAACACACAAGACATTTCTTGCATACCAATAGGGGAAGGAGGCAGTATTAGAGTCTATCGGCAGCTGGCAGGAGATTCGCAGGCTGTGTTAATTGTACCAAGGATGATTGGGAAAAAAAAAGATGGAAATAAGGCAACGTTTAACCAGTTATCATCTGATAGGGACTGCACTGTGGTGGCTACCAAGGGTTTCCCGCCCCGGCTATGGGCTTACCGCAGAGTCCCCCCAAAACAACCACTATTGGGTAGGCTCCTTTAAATGCATGGGGGCAGATTTGCTTTTGCATATGCACCACATTTATTATGCATCGTCGACATTTTCTAGACACTTCTCCTCCTAGTCCAATAAGGTAGCATGGCTTATTGGAAAGGCATATGGTCAAATTTGGCTTATGAACAAAAGGCAACTAAGAGTTGGTCTAAACCAAGGATGGTAACCCTTCGGCCCTCCGGCGGTTGCAAAACTACAATTCCCATCATGCCTGGACAGCCGAAGCTAAAGCTTCGGCTGTCCAGGCATGATGGGAATTGTAGTTTTGCAACAGCCGGCGGACCGAAGAGTCACTATTCCTGGTTTAAACATAGACTAGCCAGTCTATACCAATGTGGCAAATGTGAAGAATTAGACAGTACAGAGTCCGATCGTTCGGCATTTAAACTCCGGAGGCTGAAGTTGGATGCAGCTCTAGGACGTCTGGTAAAACATGGATACAGCCTATGGCCTATGGCTGTATCCATGCTTTCCTAGACTCCCTAGGGCGGCATCCAACTTCTTCAGCCTTTGGTATTTAAGTGCCAGATGTTCAGACCTAAGCATGCTCCAGTTACGCTCATCATTATAAGGCCATGTTCACACTACGAAAGTTCGGTGGAAGTCACGGCCGTTGTTTCATTGAATAGCGGCCGCAGAAAACCCTGTCAGTGCACACTGTGGAGTGAACGGCTTCGGCTGCACGCTCCATAGTGTGCAGTGGGGAGTTCTGATGCGGGCGCGCACGGATGCACCTGCATCAGAACTCAGCGGCGCTACAGTCTTTTCAGAGACTGACTGAACCGTGACCCGGCCGGGTCATAGAAGGGCCGGTCTCTTCCATAGTGTGAACATAGCCTTAGGGTGCGTTCACACTACGTTCTCTGCTCGTATTCCGTAGTGTGAATGCACCTTTAGGCTAAGTTTACACAACGTAAATTTTCAATAAATACTGGCCATTGCAACACCGGACACTATTTATTGAAAATTAAAATAACATTGTGTCCTATGAAATCCTTGCTAGAATGTATAAATTCTGTATATACTCCGGCCGGGATTCTACGTGGCCGCATAGAAAACTGACAGAGCAGACAATGTAAAGTGCGGCTCCGGACATACTTTACATTGTCTACTACGGTGATTTGGAATGCGGGCGCACGCGACTGCGGCCGCATTCTAAATCAAAAGAAGTGAAGTTCATCCAGCCAGTACTCCCGTGCCGGCCGTCTTGAACACGGATTCAGATGATGGATGGTTCAGATGTGGTAGCCCCCAGCTTTGTTGGCATTGTGTGCTCATTGTGCTGCTCACTTCACATTTACCGAGCTGGGTGCTAGTGTGTTGATGGGCACTACGTCTACATAGTTCAATAGAACCCAAGTTCCATCATAGCATAAGCAATGGACAATGATATTAGAGGCATATAGGGGTACAGTATGGACCCATAAGCTATTGCATAGGGCCAAATTTACCTACAGACAAAGTAGGTCGGTGCATATAGGTGGACCGGGGGAACGGCATGTGCTGAAGGAGAATGCAATATGTGACTATTCAGAACAGTTAGTATTTATATGCCCATTATTAGATAATTCTATATGATTCTATAATTCTATAATATTCTGACTTTATGCAACTCTGAGGTTGTAGGAAGGCCTAATGCAGCGTAGTTGGTAAAACAGCAGACTCTATAATTGGCTTTGACTAGAATGTAGCTTAGTTTGCAGCACAGAAAGTTAAAATTCTTAACATATTATAGAAGGGATATAGCGATGCAATGTCTGCAGTGCCGATTACTGGGGAGCTCAAGCATGCGAGACCCTGCTGTATCTCCTATTCTATGAAAAATGTCAGCATGAGAATGTCTATCACTGGATCTGGATCATTGTTATCTTAAAGGTCAACTTATTTAGACTATTGTTTTTTGACAGATGTGTATTGAGATATAGAGTATGCTGCAATCAATATGGCTTTGTATCTCTCCACAATATACTCCCTGCTTGACTGTGTGCACCCAGGGACTGCGGTTGTTCTGTATGAGATGTGCAGAAGCGGGTCACAGGATAGGATGTGTGGTGTGTACTTGGCCAAATGTAAAAGGCAAAAACATTACATTTAAGCCTTGGTCCTAGGACTACCTGGAAATGTCTGAATCCCCCAAAATGCCCACTTCTCGGCGGTGTCCAATAGTCTTCCTTAATATTGGACATTATTAGGCTATGTTCCAACAGTGCAAGAGACCGGCCGTTCCGTGACCGGGCCGGTCTGTGAAAAGATCATCCCGGCCAGTACTGCAGTACCGTCCGGATGATCTTTCGAACCCTAGAGTTCTGATGCCGGCGTATCTGTGTGTGCCCGCATCAGAATTCCCCACAGCACACTATGGAGCTTCAATGAATAGCGGCCACAGAAAACTGACATGTCAGTTTTTTGCGGCGCCACTAGGGATCCCAGTCGGAGTGTATACTATGAATATACACTCCGGACAGGATTCCATAGACAGCCAGGTAACGTATTTTTTCGTATTAACAGGGGAGGCTAATACATCTTACTCAACTTCCCTCCTGGATAAGGCACTGGGGGTGGCAATATTTTTTAAAGCGAATGTTCCAGTAGGTATATTGCTTTTTTGCTCTTTACATGAATAGACTGGAGCCGACACGGGGATGCCGGAGCTACGGTCCATTTTTTTTTAAGTGCAGTCCGATTTCCTCACATGGCACGGTCTATTACCGAGCACCGGCCGGGCATAAAGCACTAGAGGTGGGCCCACCGGTCCCCAGTGTGATGATCTGCCCTCCCCTCTGTGAGACGGCTCCATTGATTCTAAGCTGCGTCACAGAAAGGAGGGGATTTCGGAACACTGTGGGGTTGGTGGCCTGCCCCCAATGCTTCATGTCCGGCCAGTGCTCGGCAATAGACTCGCACAATACGCTGGAATGGGGCCATGGTTCAAAAAAGACTGCAGCACTGATATCCCCGTGCTGACTCTGGTCTATTCATGTGAAAAACAAAAAAGTAACGAACCTAGTAGTACATTTGCTTTAAGACCCTCTTTAAGACTCTTGGCTCTTTTCTCTCTATTATATCCTGCACTCAGATACAGATGCGTCCATTCTCATTTTTTTACTAAACTGAAAACATTTTTGTATGCCTATCGTGAGATTATCCACTGTTCACAGACCTTGGTGACCTTCTCTGATACAGTGTGAACCTATGAGAGGACAACACAGATTGTTATCTAAATGGGGCTCTGACAACCTCGGGATATTATGGTGAAGGCTGTCATGAGGAAAAAATATTTCCTTAACTTATCCAAGAGAAAGGCAAGGCTGGATACATCTGCAGAGCACTATATAAAACCATGTTTACATTAGGCTTTTAGGCTGTGTTATATCTGAGCAAGGCATTATGGGATATGCATGTTGTAATAAATACTATAAAATTATATATGTCATTCAGATGTCTCCAGCCTTATCTTTCTGTAGATTGGTAAAAGGGAAATTATAAGCAGGTTAGAAGCATCTAACCTGCTGATATGTCCATATAATACACAGAGTGAAGAAGATGAAAGTAATTTTCTTACCTTGATCGTCTTTGCCATTTTCATGATATCAGCATTTTATTTCCTATGCTAATGAGGTGTTTTTCTGCACTGGGACTACTTTACACAGTGCACCAATTTTCCCCGACCAGCCTGTCCTTTCAACTTCCTGATGTACTGGGGGCAGTATTCCCACTCCAGTGCACCAAAACACCTCATTAGCATAAGGGATAAACTTTATCCTCAGCCCCCCGTACACTATAGGGACATACCAGTAGTTTAGATTCTTCTAACCTGTTTCCCTTTAACCAGTCTACAGAAAGATAAGTCTGGAGACATCTCAATGACTTATATATCATTTTATAGTATTCATTACAACATGCATATCCCATAATGCCTTGCTCAGATATAACCCAGGGAGTTTTGGTCATATCACATCTATGAAAAGCCTAATATGAACCTGGTTTTATATGGTGCTTTGCAGATGTGTCCAGCCTTGCCTTTCTCTTATCTACAGAAAGGTTTTCCTTTAAGGAAAGTAACTTTTTATACCCCTTTCAGCACAATATTCTGACTTGTTATAAACACTTCCTTTAGATAACAATCTCAGAGTCTTCTTTCCTCGCATAGACTTACACAGTGTTTATACTTAATGAGAGAAGGTCATGACCTTGAGTTCCGGTAAAAAGCGGGTAGTCTAATAACATGGTTATATATATATATATTTTAATGAAAGTGGATCACAACATTGAGGCTGGGACCTCATGAAGTCATCCTGGGTCCTCTTGGGGTCATTCTTTACTAAACATATGCAGGACGTTGCACTCTAGAATGATTCCATTGTTGGCCAAAATCAGAGTGAACAATTGGTTCATGGAAGATGAAAATTTTTTGGGTGGAAACCTTCACCATGTCCTTTTGTCAACTGGCATCATAGTGGAGGTTCAGTTTGATGTTTCCTCTCTTCTATGCAAGATAACGACTTACTACAATTAGTATTGTGTTGAGCATAGTCAGTCATGTATCCGCCACCGTGGAATATAACGTCTTCTGGCTCATTCCACCATTTTCCATTGATTAGAACTTGGTCACCTTCTCAGTTTCGAATTCCGACGCCCTAGAAAGTTCTACAAAGCCGGTCTGTGAGCCGGTGTTAGGGTCTTGCTAATGAGAGGCCAAACATAACACTTAATAATGGTACCAGGCTCTAATTAGAAAGGTTTCTAATAAAAGATGTGTGCTGTGTGTGCCGGAGCCATGCACTCAACCCCGCGTAATTGGTGTCATGCATTACATTAAAGGTGGGAGATTTTTTTTTATCGTTCTGATCAGTCCAAATGAGGTAGAGATTTAAAAACTTTTTGTCAAGGAACTGAACTTTTATTTGAAATCCCTGCAAAGGATCAACATCTTCGTTTTTTGGTGCCATCTTCTCCTCGGTGCTAGCAGAATTTCCTCTCTTCAAAGCTTTTATTAGGAGAATCAGCCAGAGACTCGCTGTGACCTTTGCTGAGAGCTTTAACAAGCAAATACCTCTGAAAGCACTTTACTGATTTTTTTTTTTTTTTTTAGAAACTACATCTATGGTATTGTATTCTTGCTGGGCTGGAGAATGACTTTGTTGGGTAGGTTGGTTAAAAGACATTCTGTTTTACTGGTTTCCTATTCAGATGCTTATATTAAACTGAAGTCACATTTAATATTAGAGCAATTTATGTGCACTATCCTGTGGGTTTATGGTAAGGTTACTTATTGTACAGTACTAATTTGATGACTGAGCAGAGTGGTTGGCTTTTTCCATTTATGTGCTATAGAAATCTATCGGGATTCATAGGCACTAAGTCGTAAAGATTTCAATGTTCTATCAGCAAATACAGTTATAACAGTCTTGTAAATAGAAGGCTAGGGCTACAGAAGACATGCAGACATTAAAATTGTGTCATGGTGGTTCCATCATTTAATTGTGATGTTAGCCTTAAAGGGGTATTCCACTATAACATAACCCTTATATGTAGCTGCCCATGGTGAGACTAACAATTCCTTGCATACTTGTTATTATCTATTTAGTCTCCTTCCCCTAGTTTTTAGCTGCTGCTTTCCGCTAAAGACACACAAAAGTGTGTGAGAGCTTTTCTTTCCACCTCCACACTCCTCCCCTCTCCCTTCTGAGACAGCTGATGTAAACAAGTCTCTGCCAGGCAGTATCTGCAACTTTAAAGCTTCTTTGTAATGCTGTGAGGGTTAATCTGAGGTAAAGTTGCTGATGAACTCCCAGATCACAAAGTTACAGATAGGGACTTGTTTACATCGGCTGTCTCAGAAGGGAGGGGGGAGGAGCAATTACAGGCACTATGGTCCCTATTCACACATCTGTAATTTTATGTATCCGTGAGTTGGCTGTGATCTGTGCTGTAAAAAATACTGACATCCCCTTGTGTACCACCGTAATTGCTGTACAGGCACATGAATAGAAGTTTATGGGTTCTTCCGTAATTTTCTTCCGTTACGGATGTTGCTTCCATAACATCAGCAAAAAAATATGCGTCGATACTGTGGTGTCCCACAGTTAAGTGCTTTAGGCACTGGTCAGAGAGTTCTCTTTTTAGTGGTAATGAAGGTGCATTTTCAGGTTTTGCCACGAGATGTCAGTATATATTTGTGTGTGTTGCATGGCTGTAGTAAGTTAAGGGTTACTGTTTGTGTACCACATGGTCTGTACCAACTAATGAGATGCTTTTCTTTTTCTACCTATCTCTGCTCTCTTTTCTTCTATGCTATCTTTACACAACACAGCCCCTGGGGAACAAGTCAGTCAAGTCTAGAATAGTGGTGGTAGTGGACATGTATGGAGAACACAGAGACTTTCTTACCTTTAAGTGACACTTATACTCTAAACACTAATGGGAGGACAAGTCAGAGAACATCTCAACCCACGCTGTGAACATACAGAATCTACACAGTGCAGGACAGTATCCTAAACAGAGGAACTGATCTGGATAGAGCAAAGCAGCCATAGTCAAGGGCTACGTACTCTATCTCCCAGCGCAGGTGACTACGGGACATGCTCAGACACTTTGCTCAATTCAGGTAACCAAGACTGGGGCCTGGGTCACCCATGTAGGACGGGTACCCTGACACTGCAGGGCATAAGGTGGTTATAGCGACAAAGGTCGAAACACAGGCACAAGTATTTTTCTTCTTTCAAGTTTTCCTTCTTCAAGTATCTCTTCTACTAAAGTTCCAGCAGAGCACACTACTAAATTGTCAGGTTCTCTCCCTACAAACTCCTCTCCACTCTTCTGAACTCTCTACTCTACTCAACCAAACCAGCACTACTGTTCTACCTCAGCAGTGAAAGCAAGTCTGTATCAGTCACGTATTATACTATTCACCTGTATTCTCAGAGACTTGTCGGTAAAGATCAGTTTATTTATTCAACTGGGACTCAGTACTATTTGCACCAGCACCCATATACACGGGATACACCATCCTTGTGTCATTCTCCCCTTTCTATGGGTGGCGGTACAGACAGTCCGGGTGGGTCACATTTCCACTCCGGACCATCGTGATAAGAGCCCAAGAGACCCATCACAACCCGGCAGGTCACCGACCATTGGGGATCAGTATAGGCAGCCACTACACAAAGCAGGTATACCATCACACCTGTGTGCTGACTTAGCACTGGCATCATATCAGAACTATCACCAGCTGAGCTGTACTACACCACTGACCAACCAACATAGAATTGGCGTCACCAGGAACAACTCTACAGGTAACCGGTAAGACACCAAAATACTTAGCAAGTATTAACAATAGTAAGAGTAGTAAGTGACAACATTTTCACCATTCCACCTTTTTCTTTTTTACAAGAACCTCACATTTGTACGGATCCACAAAAAATACAGATGTATTCCGAATGCATTTTTGTGGATCAGATCGCAGACTTAAAATTGCAGACATAATAAATGGTCTGCAAATAATAGGAACGTGTGACTGTAGCCTTCATACTACGGAATCTGTGTGGAGAACATCCTGCGGATTCCGCTGCTCTCCTCCCCCACACTCCCGCTTCCCAGGCCATATGCTCAGGCAGATTCCGCCGTCCGCCCATAAGAATTACCATGTCATGTGGACGGTGGAATCTGCCCGAGCATAGAATGAAATCTGTGGCCTGGGCGTAGAATCAAGCGGGAGCGCTGGGGTGAGCAGCGGAATCTGCAGGATGAAATACTCATCCACCATTTTCTCTGGTTATAACACCAGATCCTTGTGGTCTTAAAAACTGAGTCTACTGCAGTCAGCTCATGGGTGGGGAACCTTTTTCCTTCAGAAACAGTGCCACTCTTGTAGGTTGGCTGTGACTGGTACTACAGCTCAGCCCCATTTAATTCAATAAGGTAGAGCTGCAATACCACCCACAGCCACAAGAATGGCGCTCTTCAGAATAAAAGGCAGAAATTTTTTCTTATCCAATGCAACCTCATTAGGTATAGTCATCAATCTGCATATTACCTACCTATACGCCTATATTTTACACGCTAATATATGAAATTACGGCTTAATCATTTGTAGTTTTGCATCAATCATAACATTGTCATCCTCGCTTTAAGGACGAGTATTGTTTAGATGTGCTGGTGTGTATACGTCTCTTAGTGGGCTGTATGTGTGCTTTAATCATACTCAACAAAGGAGATGCTGCCAGACGACGCTGGTTGCTGTCACGGAGAAGAATGATTCTGGATGGGGGCTGGTTTTCTGAAGGACAAGAATCGCAGAGGATAGAAGGAATCCATGTGATGTGATGCGAGAGATGAAACGTGTGATGTGACAAGAGATTTCATAAAGAATGAGTAGGTGGTGAAATTTTTTAATGCTAGTACAGCTGTTAGCGGCATTATAAAAGCCAGCAATTCTGATATAATATGCTGTTATAAAACCTATAGGAAACGTGCCGCTCATGCAGAAGGGTTCTTCTATACTGGCAGATTACCAACGCCCAACTGCAGCACCAGTCTAATGTTTATTCAGAGGGGTAAGGGTAATCTGTGGTTCAAAATGGTTAAACTGTATTTTTCTGTGTATTTCACTGTGTAGTGTCCCAGTATGGGAGGTTATGTCACCTGGGTAAAATGCCTCTGTCAGGTATCGCGCTAAAGGGGATGAAGATGCTAATTTCCATCTCCCCACCAGGTGTCTCTCTCTATATTTAAGTCTTTCTGTTAAGCACAGCTAAAGGTAATGGGTTAACTGTCTGTTTGTCACATGTTGTTTTGACCAATCACAGGTGCAGGTACCTTTCCCTCACTTTCCAACCACTTCTTCTCTCTCCTCTTCTCAACAACCCCACCAATTACTGTGAGGCTTAGTTTCCCCTAAAAAAGGGGAGGTCAGTTCCTGGTGGGACGTCTTTGACCCCCATTAGGACAAATAGCTTGAAGCTGATGTATCCTACTGACAACGCACAGCTCTTATGGGAAGCCTCGGAATGTCTGCTACACCCAGTTTTAAAGGCCTGGGGCTCGTACTACCCAGCTTGGAACTTGCTGAAGTAGTTCGACAGAAGGCTGTCGGATAGCACACCATCTAAACATAAGTAGGGGTATTCTTCTCTTCTTCTACTAATCCTGATCCCAGCAGAGTACACTACTACTCGGACAAGGCCCCCAAGATGGTCTCCCTACTCACTCTTCAAGCTACCTCAACCTCTAGTCTTCTCTTAAAGTTACCACTACAACTGTATTGTATTGCACTGAAGTTGTTCCAGTAAAGAAAGCTGTCCTGGTTAAGCTATTGGACTTTGCTCTATTTTTGTGTCGTAGCATGGATGTGTCGTACCTGGATGTGTTGCTGTGCGTATTCATTACAGCTTGACAGATTTCTCTACCGTAAGTACTGGTTTCTTCTGACAGTCTTCCAAGTAACCCCAACTAATTCCAAGATTGTCAGGACCAACTTCCAGTAAAGCACAAATTGGACGGTGCCCCTGTAGGTAGTCCACCATGTAACCACTGCTAACCAACTTAAAGTTACACTGTCACCCCCTTTCTGTATGAGGACTTCTCTGTAGGCCCCTCCATAATGTCATTGGCCCCACCCCCTCTACAGCCATTGGAAAGTTTCAGCCTAGAGGTCTAGGCCTCACCCCCTCTAGGCTGTCGCATTCCAATGTCCGCCAAGGGGGTGGGGCCTAGACAGTGATGATGTCATGGATGGGTGTGGCCTACATCACTATGTGGGCGGGGCTAAGTGGTGCTGCAAACAAGAAACCCCACCCAGTCCTCATACAGAAAGGAGGTGAAAGTGTCATTTTAACTAAATTCCCAGCATTCAAGCTTATTCTAAACCTCAGTCAGGGCCGAGGCATAAATCATGATTCAAATCTACACGTGCTGAAAGTAGGTGGCGATTTAGTACGCCGAGCACAAGGCCGGATACAGAATGCAGGCCCTGCCGTTATTTCACAATTGCACTGAAAAACACCAAACGACCATGAAAAAACAAAAATCATCCTGTGGGCATTGTGTTTCATTTTTCCCCATTAACTCTCAACTAACATCTGGCCTCAGTGTTTTGAGTCAAAATGATCCTGCACCAGTTTCACCATCCTGAGTATAGAATGTATAATGCCATAAGGCTGGCATTGCCCACACTTCTATGAGGCTGGCACTATAAGAGTCACCCCCACAACTCTGTAAAGCTGACATTTGTAGCATACTATATAATGCAATAGGCAATACTATTCAGGGCTCCAGATGGCGACCAAAATGGTCGCCAATGCGACTGATATTTTGCAAATGGCGCCCAGATTTATTAATCTGGGCGCCATTTGCGACTGGCCCCGGCGTGCTGTCTCTTTTAAGTCCGGGTCCCCGGCTGATGCGCGGCTGCCGGGGGTGTCCCGTCCTATCCCCGGCAGCGCGGCGCATCAGTGAGCTGCCTGGGGCCCTGACTTCCGGCACAGGAAGCGCGCGTCAGAGACGCTTCCTCTGTCAGAAGTCACAGCCCCGGCGTACAGAGAGCTCACTGACGCGCCGTGCTGCCGGGGATAGGACGGGACACCCCCGGCAGCCGCGCATCAGCCGGGGACAGCACCTGAAGAAGAAGAGGATCGCCGGGGGAGCGGGTTGTCAGGTGAGTTTGTGTGTTTGTTTTTTTTAAATACTGCTTAGCATAGAGGAAAGGGGGGGGCATCTATAATGGGGGAAGAGAAGGGGGGCATCTATAATGGGGGGAGAGGGGGGCATCTATAATGGGGGGAGAGGGGGGCATCTATAATGGGGGGAGAGGGGGGCATCTATAAGGGGGGAAAGAAAACAGGGGGGCATCTATAATGGGGGGAGAGGGGGGCATCTATAAGGGGGGAAAGAGAAGGGGGGGCATCTATAAGGGGGGAAAGAGAACAGGGGGCATCTATAATGGGGGGAGAGGGGGGCATCTATAAGGGGGGAAGAGAAGAGGGGGCATCGATAATGGGGGGAGAGGGGGGCATCTATAAGGGGGGGAGAAGAGGGGCCATCTTCAAGGGGGGGAGAGGGGGGCATCTATAAGGGGAGGGGGTATCTATAAGGGGGGGAGAAGAGGGGGCATCTATAATGGGGAGGAGGAGGGGGCATTTATAATGGGGAGGAGGAGGGGGCATCTATAATGGGGGGAAGGGAGGGGGCATCTATAATGGGGGTAGAGGGGGTCATCTATAAGGGGAGGGGGTATCTATAAGGGGGGGAGAAGAGGGGGCATCTATAATGGGGGGGAGAGTGGGCATCTATAATGGGGGGGAGGAGGGGGCATGTATAATGGGAGGGGGTATCTATAAGGGGGGGAGATGAGGGGGCATCTATAATGGGGGGGAGAGGGGGCATCTATAATGGGGGGGAGGAGGGGGCATCTATAATGGGGGTAGAGGGGGTCATCTATAAGAGGGGGTCATCTATAAGGGGAGGGGGCCATCTATAAGTGTAGGGCAAACTGGCTGCAGACACTGGGAGATAGATATATGCACAATTATTATTATCAGGGCCCCTCAGGTGTCTGTATTGTAGGGGGTCACTTGCATTAGTCACTAGGTGAGAGATATATCTATATACACATCTTGTGGGGGGTCACTATGGCTGCAGTCATAAGTCTAGCTCAGTATGTATAGACTGTTGCAAGCTTTTAAAGGGAACCTGTCACCCCCGGTGCCGGGGTGACAGGCTCCCAACCCCCCGTTAGAACCCCCTATACTCACCTCATCGTGCTGGGTCCCGCTTCTGGAGGTGGTCGGGTCACGGAGATCTCAGCCGCTGCAGCCCGGCGCGCACACTGAGAGATGAGTCCAACACTCATAGAGAATGACGGAGCGCTAGACTCTCCCGTCATTCTCTATGAGCGTTGGATTCATCTCTCAGCGCACGCCTGGCTGCAGCGGCTGAGATCTCCGTGACCCGACCATCTTCAGAAGCGGGACCCGGCGCGATGAGGTGAGTATAGGGGGTTCTAACGGGGGGTTGGGAGCCTGTCACCCGGGCACGGGGGTCGACAGGTTCCCTTTAAGTTCAAGTTCAGAAGAGTAAGCCTCATTAAAAGGCTAGCCAAGTGAGGCTGAAGTACTGAGTCAGACTGTATATGGTTGTCAAGTTGCAAGTTTCCATGTTGAACATTTTCAAACTAAGAAAAGAAAGGATCTAAAGGAGGAGGAGGAGGAGGAGGAGGAGGAGGAGGAGGAGGATGCTGCTGCCGTGGCCTCTGCACACAGTAAGTCCCATGTAACATAACATTAATTTTACATGGTTTAAAATGTTGGCGACCAAATATTCTATTTGGCGCCTAAATTTTTCAGGTTAGGAGCCAATGGCTCCCAGGTAAATTTTTTAGTCTGGAGCCCTGCTATTGTATTGTCTGGTATTGGGAGTATAACCAGGTATTTAGTGATAGGGCTACCAATGCCTGTATAACATTAGAGCCAGTGAAGCCAATGAGTTTTCTGATGTGACTAGACCACTGATAGCCGCCAAAGGTCTTGCTGTGATTCTCTGCTGTGAGAGAGGTAAAGAGAGCTGCTCAATTCAGCATCCAGAAAGGGAACAGCTCACTTGGTTTTCCTTTATAGTATACTGATATTAGGTAAAACCTAATATTTGGGACGATATCGTAAGTGGTTTTGCCATCAGTTTTATCTTGTTGTCCATCACTGACCACAGTTGGGAGTTTCACAGTGTCCAGTACTCACGCTGTCATCTCAATTGAGTGCAAAGGGATCATGTTTGGAGGAGGACTTAGTGAATGCCACCACTTACGTTTGATTGCAGATCCTCGAGAATCAGGCTGGAGAATGTCAGACTTTGCCAAATGTCTATTTCTTTTTATTTCAATTTTGCGAAAAATCATAGAAATATTATAGTATGTGCAGCAAGTGGCATATCCCCCCTACAAAGCCGGCGAAGGTTAATCAAAGAAAGAAGTGTTTGTAATGAGCGGGTAAGGCACAAGTGTATGCCGACATGTTATCAGAGCCGGGTGACTTTGATCAAGCCTCTTCATCTTCTTTCTAAATAAAATATGCTAACAGCTTCAGGGCAGATTAATAATTCATAATATTCTATTAGATAGACTGCAATGCTTTCTGTAGGGACCTGACTCATAATTAGGACTCATTAAGGGACACAAAACCATAAACATGTACATAAGACTGAGTATTCAAATGACTCATTGACAGCTACAGAGATGCATTCTTGGAGGATACGTACTATGCAATGGATATTAATTATGCTTCTTATTCTTCAGGACACCGTAGATGAGCGAATGGATTCACAACTAATTGGATTATTTCTGAATTTTACAAAAAAACTAATTGGAAGTTTTTGTGATTTTATTTTTCTGCTTCATACTGGATTCAATTTTAGCATTGAAGCAGGGGCCCTAGACAAAGATAGGAGTCCCTGCTTCAGTACTTACAGAGAAGCCTGGCATACACTGTATGCCTGCCAGATCTGCCTCTAGGTGATGTGATGCTCGTTGTTCTCTCTAGTCTCTGTCAAAGCTTCCAGTAACCATTGAGCTATCAATATAGTGCTCTTCGATGCTTTAGTAATCACTAAATTGGTCACTAGAGGCAGTAAAAGAAGACACCAGTCCCGGCCTATCCTCAGATCGGAGTGGGGGACAGGTAAGTATTTTCCTAGTACCCTCTATCCTTAAGAAGTTAAGTGGCAATGATGCAAATCACCATTTAGTAGGCCAGGTGCTCTGTGCATGGTCCATAGAGTATTCTCAGGCAGAAGGCATATATAAAGTATGCCTCCAGCTCAGTACGTAGTTTTCATAGCAGCCTACTTTGGGGCGCTACAGAAACTATGTAGCCAAAATGTGGGGGACCCTGGAGGTTAGACCTTCCCGCAATCGCCTAGTTATGCCGTGTCCTATAGACAAATATGCAAAACTACTGCGAATACACCATCACATGTTCCTTAACGTCACTGACAGTAGTATTTGTGCATATTTGTCTTCCCAGGAGGCAATGTTACTACATTAACGTGTTGGTGTCTCCTCAGTGTTTTGGTTGATCTCCCTGAGGTTATCTATCATTCCATTGGATACTGTGGATAGGGCATACCTTGTCCAGATGGGAATACCCCTTTAAGTTGTCCTTGCTATGTTAGGCTCTGTTTACCACTTGAGTCTTGAGTCCATATAACATAAGCCATTATGATTTGGTAAATGCATCCAACCGCACAACCGAATACCATTAAAGCAGAAGTCTGGCCTTTTTGAAAATCCGGCAGCTGGCAGGGGCTGGGGGGAATTTAATAACAAACTTAGTATGAACGTCCCTCTCCCCATGCCCGCAGTGAGTGGTGGGGCCAGCCTCGGGACCCCCGCCAGGCTCCAGGATCTCCGGGGCGTACATGTCACAACCTGGTTGATGGACTGGCCACTCAGAAAGTCAGTTACTGGGATATGACACCGCTCCAGTAACTGATTGGCTGAGTGGCCAGGCCATCAGACGGGACTGGCTTTTTCCTTGCGATATCATCACAACTCGGGAGAAAATGCCTTCCTGGTGGGGGTCCTAAGGCCGGTCCTGTCGCCTATCGTGGGAATGGGGAGAGGTAAGTGCGTACTCGTTATCAAGTTCCCCACTGTCGGCTGTTGGATTTTCAAAATGGCCAGAATTCTCCTTTAAATAAACCCCGATGACATTATGGAATCCAATTGAGTTGCCTCAAGGCTTTTGTTCTTTTAGCAGCAAAAATTGAGCAATGGAAGTCTTGTCTGTGGAGAATATCCAGGGGTTCTAGAATGGATTTAGGCTCTATTACAGGGAGAAGACCATTGGCCAAATAGGCCAATTCCATTGGCCAATTCCTCCGTGTAATAGGGCCAGTGATCAGTGGATGAACATGGAAATGCTCGATTGACTTCATTCTAACCTGCTAAAAAATATTGCCTGTGGGCTATACCTTTCCCCCGTAATAGTGGATGTGTGACCGGTAAATAATACGAGTAGATGATCCAACAATGGTTGTGTGGTCCTCCCTGCACGGCGGTCAAGCCTTATTATAGGATTATAGGCTCTATAAGATCTGCGCTCGGGAAGACTGTCGGCGACTATGATAGGGCCCTAAGTAATCAAGATGGCTAGGTAATTGCTCTCGCTATACTCCATCCCTATATGCTTTGCAACAAAATGTATACCCTCCCGGAGTAATGCTCTGCATGTCAACATATTAAATGAGACTCGCTTCTCTTATGCATCAATAGAAATTTATAACCAGTGCGATTCATGCCTTTAAAAATCTCTCATTGATGAGGTCGTGTTTTCACCATGTGGCATGTTTTTTTCCCTCCCGCTAACAAATAAAGGAATATTCATGTGTTGAGGCTGTATTGTGTAAAAGTCAACGCTTGAAGCGGCTTTTGAGTTTCTGGTGAATAGGACACAGTGACACACTGTGCTGTCTGGAAGTATTAACAATACTCTGTACAGAAAATACAGACGAATAACTGATTTTTTGATTTTTTTTTACACCCTTGACTGTATTTTTCCAACCGTTAAGTCTCAAAGCTGAAAAATAATTCACTGTCGACAAAGAAATACATTTGCCATGACCTACTCTGGGTGTTATAGACATGCTGGGGGGGAGAACGCTGGGTTATATCCATCCGTTCCTACCTTGGAATTGTTGTATAATTATTTTTTCATTGCTATAGAGGTCCGGTTAGATATATAAGATGGACCAAGGTTAAACAGAAGCGATAGGAAGCTTGACCTATATGCTTTGTAGTGAATCTTCTGTGAAACAGACGATAGTTGTGGAGTCGAGAGGGCTTTGATTATCTCCCGAAGGGGTATGTGGTGTTAGGGTCTGTGTTTGAGGTGAAAGCTACTGAATAGTTATGCCGCATTGTGAAGACAACAAAATATTTCCATTGAATGTCACAGCCGAAGGGTCAACTTTGACATGAAGTATAACTGATGGGGGCAACGGATGCCGGCATCCCATGCGTCGCCCCATAGGGTTGAATGGCACATGCCACTGGACATATGACCCATCCGGCATATTTGCTTTCAAACCGGATACAGAGATATGTGATCCCTGCCTTACTGTACAGTACTGCTATGGCTCCGGCAGAAGATGTCATTACCTATAGCTACACCCCAGATCCCTTGCATTGACTAGGACCAGGGGAAAACAGCTCCAGATGTTGTTGGTTGGATGGAGAAAACGTTTTCTAGACACTATGCTGAATATTAAGCTGCAGTGGATATATAGTTTATACCTCTAGCTGTATGTATCTAGAAGGTTTTACTCAAGACTTTTTCCAGTCTACGCTGATAAAGATCCTGTTCTTGCTCAAAGAGGGAGAGTTGGCTATACAGAAGGGGCACTATAGCTGTGCAAGGACTCTTCTGCAAACAGCTAATTCTTTTTGGGTTAGTACTTAGTGGTTTCAAAATCAGCCCCATCTTTAGTGTACGCCCTGCACTAGGGTTTTGTGCCGTAACCAACCATGTGTTAAGTTTCCTTTAAGGGGTTTTCAGGTTAAAACTTACTTGTCCCTATTCATTTTCTATGTCGGTGCTGCAGAGAGCCGAGTGCTGTGCTTGTTCTCTCCTGTAGATCCATAGAGAATAAATGGAGCTGCGGGTCATGTGCCGACGTGCGGCTCCTTTCAAAACAAAGGAACTGGGGGGGCAATCTGGAGATTAGTGTACGCGTGTTTTTGTGAGGGGGGAAGGGGTCTACAGATTTCTTGCTTGTCATCTAGCCTTTGGATGAGGGTCACATACATAAATAAAACAATCCTTTAACCCATGGTTAGCCAACCTGTGGACCACTCCTACTGAAAAGCCTCACCTACCTGGGCTGTACATATCTCTAGAAACAACCCTTATGCTACGTTTACACGGAGCGATAATTCGCCCGATCGTACGATTAACGATTTCGAAGTAACTTTTTTTTTTATAACAAACGGCGTTTAGATGGAACGATATATCGTACAGAAAATGTGTTTTGCGATCGCTTAAGCCTATCTCGCACATAGGTAAAATAGGTGAACGACTGTTTACACGGAACGATCTGCAAATTTTTGGCGAACAATTTAAGAACATGTTCAAAGGTTAAAATGAACGATTTCTCGCTCGTCGTTCGATTGTTCGTTGCGTTTACATGTACGATTATCGTTCGAATTCGATCGTTATCGTGCAAATTTGCACAATATAATCGTTCCGTGTAAACGCAGCATAAGGTGCCTTAATGCTTCTTCAGGGCTTTCTAATCAGTCTGGGTCCTATTACACTGAGCGATTTTTAACAATTAACGACTAACGATAAACGATTGCAAACTAGATTGTTTATCGTTAACCTGAAATCGTTCACCATATTACACAGAACAATAATCGTTAGTTATGATCGTTACTAAGATCGTTATCTGATCCCTGAAAAACAATGAACAATTTGCTATTACACTGAACGATTAGTGAAAAAACGCTGAACTTGAGCGAACGAACGTGGAATTACAGTGAACGATTAGCGAACGATTAACAATAATTTTAGGTTCAGATCTAAATAAACGATCAATGACATACGAACGATTTTTCTATTGTTGCTTATAAATTCTTAGCTTTACCTCTAGAAAGAGCCATATGACAGACCTACCACTTATATGTGAAAAATCTCGTAGACTAGTTACGTGAAAGTTTTAGAGTTGATGTTCAGAACACAAGAGATGCCTCTTTGAAATTAAAATTGGGAAGAATTTTTACGCCAGTGGAAGGGTATTTAAACTAATGCTTAAATGAAGTGTGATGAGGCATGAAAGTATACTCAGGGTTTATGAAATATGCTATTTCAAGCATTGAAGATCATTGATAAAAGTGAATGCTCTTTTCCAATGTTCACTCTCACCAGAATACCAATTATTCACCATCTGCTGCAGGTACACGACTAGGACTCATATCCACCTGGCCGTCACTTCATTTCTTCTCCCTATAGGATACCCACTGTATGGGAAGAATTATAAACTTATTCATTACATTTACATGAAAATGTCAGTCAAAGCCATTGACGAGCGTTGGATCGCATGTAAATACAATGCCGGCAAAAAGCAAAACGGGCAATTTCAAGGTGCAGGAATCTTTAGATGAAAATATTTAAAGGGTTTTTTAATATTTAAAAATTGCTTTTTAAATGCATTATGATCTACTTCATACTAATTCCTCTGACCATGAACCTTAGATACATGTTGGCTGAACCTGGATTGGCTGACTCTTTCATGATGTATAGTAACCATCCTATTCTTTTTTTCTCAGGGAGATAAGCTGATGCCAGAGTATGGCCGTTGTGAACCTCCACTCCTCAAATACCAGGTTATGACAAGTGTAACTCCTCCATATACTATAAAAAAAAACAAAAACAAACAAACAAACACGTGTGGTAGGTTTAACCCGGCCAGTTACTGTGATTTGGTTATTCGTGACGCCAGTACTGTAGTAGTACACAGGTGTGATGTTGGTACCTGTTTTGGCCGGTTTATGTCCCCAAATGGTCGGTGACCTCCGGAAGTATTTTGGGTCCCTTGGGCACTTGTCACTGCAACCTGGAGTGGTAGTAGACCCACCCTGAATGTCTGTATCGCCACCCACAGAGAGGGGAAGAATAACTCAAGGTAGACAATGGTGTGTGTGGGTGAAGGTGCAGGACGATAAGGCAGAGTCTCGTGCATTTACTACAAAAATAGAACACTTTACTGAACGTAGTTACAGGTGAACAATACACTCAATACAGGTAGTGCAAATCTTGATAAACTTGATTGCTGACAGTAGAATAAACCAGTGCTTTATAGAGGTAGGTGCTTGTGGTAGTAAGTGCTTTGCGAGAAAAAGTAGGAGGAGAGGAGTTGCCAGGGGAGCCCGGCCCAATGTAGAATCTGTACTCTGCCTGAACTGTAGATAAGAAGAAGTAAGTGATACTCGTATTCACGTTTAGACTATAGTCTGACCACCTTCCGCCCCCTAGTTGAATATAAACCGTCCTAGGTGGGTAGCACGAGCCCCAGTGATCACTTATCTGGGTGTAGCAGACTTTAGAGATTACCCAATCATCTTGTGCTGCACAGTAGGATACGTAGACCTATTCTGGTAGCTTTGTCCTTGATCTTTTTCCTCTTGTTTCAGGGGACCGCCCTGCACGTTTTAGATGGATTCCTGGCATGGGCTAGGGTTATCCTAGGTGGATTCTCTCCCCTAAGTGGAGCTTAGCACTGCATAACTGTGGTAGTTGCTTCCATAAGGGAAATCTCACTGGGAGCTAACTTCTCACACATCCAATCACACTGAAAACTAGTCTGAACTCTCTCCACTTACTCCCACATTGAACTAGTTCCTCCTCCAGGGGCTATATCTTAACCTTCCTGTGGGTGGTGGAGCTGAGTGTGGGTAAGAGAGAAGAAGGATAGGATACGATAAGAAATAACAGCACCTGTGACTGGTCAGCATACAACACATGGTATAAACAGTTAACCCTTTGGCTATGCATACAAGGTAAAAACAGTGGCGACATCTAGTGGGGAAAATAAGGTACTTCATCTCCCACTTGTTAACTTGAAAGAACAACTTACTAAGGTGCATAGGACTTTACCTGTGCTGGGACAACACACATGTAGCAACAAGGGCATGAGCACGAAGCGCTTCCAGGCCATTCTGGTCTCTTCATCAGGTGCTATGAACCTGATGCACCCTATGAAGAGGAAACATGTCGTGCTCATGCCCTGGTTGATACATGCTGTTTATTTTTTTTTATTGTTCTAATAAATCATTGTATATGGAGGAGGTGTGTCTGTCATAACCTGATATTTGAGGAGATTCACATCTATACTAAACCCGGCGTGGGTGTAAAGAGACCCACACCGGAGTCACCTTCTATGTGATAGGAGAGTTGTGCCTCTATCATGCACACAGTGATCACAGCCACAGGTGGTAATCTGGACTCTCAGTGGCATATATATATATATATATATATATATATATATATATATTACCCCAAGGACCACATTCACACTTATGATATGAATAAGATCTGTTATCCTTGAATAATCTATTGGCAGGTAATAGACGTCTATTTACTTTAATCCAGGAATGATGTCAGCTTCATGATGGCAATTTGGTAAAATACTGGCATACTTGTAAAGGCAATTGTGGAAAAATTGAAGTCTACCATGACCATATACCTGGAGCTGGCACTACTGTTGTCCATAATCTACAAGAAGCATGCAAAGTATACAGCATTGGGACAGTTTAAAGCCAAAGACCTACTATTATACCAATTAAGGTTCATGCATATTTACCTGGGGTGACCTAACAAGGAAAATCGAATAATTAACGTTAAATCGAGCTATTAACGAAATCAATATTTTGTTGACTGCTTTTGAATTCATCCATGGTCCCCATAAACACTCAGGATAGAATAGGTGCACTCCGGTTACATATTCCAAGGACATTGCTCATGCATTCCGGCTTACAGGACTGCAGTTGTTATAAGCTGTTGCCATAGAAACTGTCTTTATATACGGCCACATAGCGCTCATCATACCTGTCGACGTTCTTTAGCATTTGTAAGTATTATGTGCGTATTCAAACACTGTCCATACCCGACCTGAGGATTTTGGGCCAATTTGGGGATAGAATCAAGGATTTGCCCAATGGCGGCTGAAGTCTAGACTCCCATAGCTAGATGCTACTATGTCCCATACATGAAACTGGCATCAGCACTGGGCAAACCTGGCTGAATAACGGAGTTTCCCGGGTTTGCGGGGGTGATGGCAATGTGAATAGCCAGACTCTATTCTTGTCAAGCTAAGGAAGGGGTGAAGATGGCATCCTTGTGTTTTTGTATTGTCTGAATAATTCCCCTTCTAAAGCCTCTTATTTGCTAATCGTTGAATGGATTTTGGTTAAGGAGAATCTGTCAGCTGTAATTCATGTTCCAAACTGCTGCTCCGGCAGTCGGGGCAGAAGCAGGAGAGGTTTTCTATGGGGATTTGCTACTGCTCTGGACAGTTCCTGACATGGACAGAGGTGGCAGCAGAGAGCACTGTGTCAGACTGAAAAGAATACACCACTTCCTGTAGGACATACAGCAGCTGATAAGTCCTGGAAGACGAGATTTTAAAATAGAAGTAAATTACAAATCTGTATAATTTTCTGAAACCAGTTGATTTGAAAGAAAAAGATTTTTTTGTGGAGGCAGCCCAGGCCCTCTGCTATGCCACTGGCTCGGTGATCACTACTACAAGTATAACAATATAAAGATTTTTTAAAATATATAAATTAACCCTTCACATATTATGGCCAGTTCACACGGAGTAAAACTGGTGGAATCCCGCCAGCCTCCGTGTGATACAGGCATTCTATGGGAGGCTCGTGTGCCTCCTCTCCCCGTGCGGAAGAATGGACATGTCAATTCTTACGGGCGGAGAGGTGCGGAGAGAGGAGGCGCGTGAGCCTCCCATAGAATGCCTGTATGACACGGAGGCTGGCGGGATTCTTCGCAGTGGAATTCCGCCAGTTTTACTCTGTGTAAACTCAGCCTTAAAAGTTTAAATCATCCCCCTTTTCCAGTTTTTTAAATGAAAGAATATAAAAATAAACATATTTGGTATTGCCGCATGCAGAATCGCCTGTAAACTATTGCACACTATTGCAGAGTGTGAAAATGCTTGTTTTTGGTCACATCACATCCAGAAAATTTTTTTAAAAAAGTTATCAAAAAGTCACAGATATGCAAGTAAGGTACTGATAAAAAGTGGAGATCATGGCGCAAAAAATTAGCCCTCACACAGCCCCATAGACCAAAAAATAATAGTGTTATAAGGATCAGAATACAGCAATTTTTTTATGTTAAAATTTTTAAAAAAATAGTAAAGTAAAATAAAAGTTACTGTACATAAACTGTACATATCTTTGTAATCGTAGTGACTTGGGGAACATAGAAAACACGTCAGTTTTACCTCACGGCCATAAACATGAAACCAACCTGAAATGTGGAAAATACCTTTTTTTTTATTTATTTATTGAAATATTTTTTTCCCTTGTTTCCCAGCCTCCTGCCGACTCGGTGAGCTCTGCAGTTAGTTCCCGGCAGGGCATGTGAACTGAAGTGCATTGTCAGGGCATCGTCGACAGGGATGTGCAGATGATGGGGATAGCCTTGGTACTACTCCCCCATCATCTGCTCATACTATGAGCAAATGATGGGAGGAGTAGTACAGTGCATATGTGGTGACAGTGGCGGCGGGGGGGCTATTTGGTTATTGAGACGGCCCTGGTACTACTCCCTCATCATCTGTTCCTACTATGTAGGTGTATATGTGTCTAGATCCTAGCAGGGAGGGAGGGGGGAGGTGGTTAGATGCACAGGCACCTCTCTCCCTCCCTGTTCAGTGCCCTCCAAATTTATTGATTGAATACATTCATGGAATACTTTGGGGAGCAAGTGTCCTTGCTCCCCAAAGTATTCCATGAATGTATTCAATCAGTAAAACATACTGTACATTACATTAAGTTTTACATAGACATCGATTGAAACAATACAGTACCATTGAATGCTATATATAGTGCCCCCCTGCTGGACACTCCATAGGAATTACAACTGATTCGTGACGTCACGGTTTTTAAGAGAATTTGAAGACTCCCTGATTTACAAAATTGAAGGAAATAGCAGTACATGTGCATTTCCCATAATTAATGTACATTAGGAATTTGTCTAACTTTTCATAAGTAATAACATATTAAAAAAATACTTCTCCTTTAAAGGTATAGGAAGAAGACCTTTTTTGAGATGGAAAGTGCAGGCTTACCAACTTTTGCCCCATGCTGGGGTGGGATGGTCCGAACCGATTTTGGTTTGAGTTCGTACGAACCCGAACTCTCGGTAATGATTCCCGCTGTCTGCCCGCTCCGTGCAGCAGGCGGATCCAGCGGGACGACCGCCTGGAAAACTGGGATACAGCCTATGGCTATGGCTGTATCCCAGTTTTCCAGGCGGTCCTCCCGCTGTATCCACCCACTCCACGGAGCAGGCAGACAGCGGGAATCTGATGCTGAGCGTTCGGGTTCATACGAACTCGAACCTCGGAGGGTTCGGACCATCCCTAGTTCTGACCTAAAAAAGTAGGAAAAAACGCCAAAAACATGAGAAGACTATATTACAGGCAGGGATTTAGCACAAGATGATAATATAGACAAATGCGGGTGACTTTGGAGGGTCACAGAAGAACATACAATCTTTCTATAGATATATTCCGATATTCTCCCAGTATATCATTCAGTGCAATATTCCAATGCTATACACATTTGTCAACCTATTGATCCCTGTCGGCCATGACAGCGCATCTAATTGTGACATATTTAGCCCGTAATAACCACCTTTGACCCCTCAAAGCTTTTTCAAAGCTATTTCCATCTTCTTAAAATTATAGAGTAATATACAACGTACTCTCCAATCCCCCCCAATCCCCCCCGCACCAACTGGAAGTGTTCTTTAAATAAGAAGCCGTGCTCTTTGTTCCCGTATTTTTTTTCTGTCCATCAAACATGAAAGAGTTTTGTGAGTTCGCACAATAACAGTGCAGCGCTGCTTCTTGCTGAGATATTGTATTACATTAGAATACACATTTCCTAATAGACTCAAATGACATGTTGGTCTGGCGGAGCAGTGAGAAGATGGAGGTTGCTGTTTGATACATATTAATATCTGTCATATGGCGGTGAATGTTCTCGTACTGGTGACCTATGCTGGGACTAATCCGCTTTCTGCTAGAATTTTCCGTTCTTTTTTTTCTCCCAGTGTCTCATTTTAAATAATCCAATAAAAGAATCTCTCGGAATTTCAACACTTATGATGAAGACCGGGTAGAAATTGGGATGAAGCTATATAGCAAATCATGTTTGGCCCCAAATAGGAGCAAGTGCAACATATTATGTGTGCAGCCCATTCTAATATATATATATATATATATATATATATATATATATATATAATGTTTTTTTTTGTGTAATTCTTTTGGATGTGATTTTATTTAACTACTACTATAGCCACAGCGAATAAATAAATAAATAAATTCATCCATAAAGAGCATTATTTAAAGGGGATGTAATATATAATTTTTACTACCAGATGCTGAGATACTAAAATACTTTTTTATTTTATTCTTTTATTTTTTAAATCTGCTTCGATTTTCTCTTTGTGGATTTTTTTTTTTAATTGTATTTTCTCTATAATAATTATGGAGTTGCTGCCTGTTTTCTGAACAATGATTTAGAGATTCATTTTGAGGCTATGTTCACACACACTGTTCAAACAATGGCTGCTCTTTGACATGTTCCTGTGGCCATAGAGTTTAATGCTATGTACGCCCGTCAGAACGGCCATACGTTGTGTGACACTCTAGCGACCGGAAATAATTAACATGTCAATTATTTCCGTTGTTCAATATAGCGTGTGAACAATGGCCGTTGTTCCCCATAGGCTTCAATGCAGTACATTATTTTAAAGTGACTCTGTACCCACAATCTGCCCTCCCAAACTGCTTGTACTTTTGGATAGCTGCTTTTAAAGGGGTACTCCGGGCCGGGGGGTATTTTTGAGGATCACCGGGGAGGGGGCTGAAAATAAAGCCGGAGGTCACTTACCTCCCCCGTTCCGGTGCCTGGATCGGGCCACCCGGCACTCCCGTCCCGTGGCCGCTTACTGGTCAGAGCTGCCGCATGAGACGTGATGTCTCAAGGCAGCTCTGCCAATCACTGGGGTTCCACCTCGGCCGCAGCTCTGGCCGGGAAGCGGCAGCGGGACGGGAGTACCGGGCACTGGCGCTGGAACAGGGGAGGTAAGTGACCTCTGGCCTCAATTTCCACCCCCTCCCCGGCGATCCTCAAAAATACCCCCTGGCCCGGAGTATCCCTTTAATCCAAGATCTGTCCTGGGGTCCGTTCGGCAGATAAAGCAGTTATTTTACTAAAAAGAAACTACTTTTAAACTTGCAGCCCTATGTCAAATTGGCGTGGCCTAAAGTGTCTGTGTCCTAGGCCTGCACCGCTTCTCCGTCCCTCCTCCCTGCCCTCTTCATCATAAGCAATGCCCTAAGCAGGATTTCTCCTATTCATCACCTGTCTGAACACTGCACATATGCTTTAACGATTCAACTCATAGTGCAGTGTTCAGACACTGATAAATAGGAGAAATCTTTCTAGGGGCATTCCTAATGGTGAAGAGGGTGGGGAGGAGGGACGAGAGGCAGTGCAGACCTAAGGCACAGACACTCTAGGCCACGCCAATTTGACACAGGGCTGCAAGTTTAAACACAGGGCTGCAAGTTTAAAAACTCTTTTTAGGACAATAACTGCATCACCTGCCGAACGGACCCCAGGACAGATCTCGGCTATCTGAAGGTACAAGGGATTTGGGGGGGGGGGGAGCAGATTGTGGGTACAGAGGCGCTTTAAGGCAAGAACATTTTTTAGCTACAACTTTTTTTTTTTTAAATCTGCCCGTCTTGAGTATTTACCCCAAAAATTGCATAATCTGGGATTTGTGCCTAATGATCTGGTGCAGGTTTACGTCAGTACGAGGTGAATTTTTTCCAAATTTTTTTTTTTTGCGGATATTCTATTCACAAATCTATGAAAAGTTTGTTCAATTAGTCCTATTTGGCTGGGTAAAAAAAAAACCAGACAAATGCTATAAAAAAATCACACATTTTAGACTTAAAAGTACATTTTCGATGGGAGAATTTTTTTCCAGAAATGGTAAAGAAGATGCAAATCATTTTAATGGCAGTCGCTTGTAATGTTTTAATGCTCTTAAGGCTTCCACAAGTAAGAAATTTTCTATGGCGTGTTGTGGGCTGAAAAAAATCATCACAAAAATTCTCCAAAAACTGCCATTTTTTCAATTTAGTGTATAGGTGTTTTTTCCCCCCTTTTTCCTGGCATTTTATCGCCATGTGACTTAGTTATCATGTGATTCTAGAATTTCTATTGAGATAGAAAATACCGCTGTTCTTCTTTTTCCCTCCATGATGTAAATTATTCAGTTCGGCGCACTGGGGGGAAGGTGGGAGGGGGCGCACTGGGGCACGTTTCTCATCCCCTTAGTACACTGTACTGTGCACCCTCCCACCAGATTTTACTTCCCCTCCTACATGTTAATCTGTGCATAAGTAGCCACATCTCTCTCCTGTGCATGATAAGGCGACTGGCACCAGAATTATATATATATATATATATATATATATATGTATATACACTGTATATACCTATATCGTTCACCAGCTGTGTATATTGCTATTCTGCTGTTTCACCTTCCTTCTTTATTTTTTCCCTTAGTGTTATGCCACAGATGGCTTCTTTCTAAGTGGTGGAGTATGTAGTGTCCCACTATGGTTGGTTCTTCTATCTTTACACACCCAGGTAAAACTTGCTCACTTAGCTGCTGTGCGCTCCTCCAGCCACTAGGTGTCTCACTCCTCCTGTTTTTCCTAGAGAGAGAGATTACAGTAGTCATGCACTGTTAACTCTTACCCTGGGGTAACCGGAGTTACAGGAATAACCCCTTGCCTATGCCATGTATCTTCACTTCAGGGCAGTCACCCCTAGAGAGAAAAGCAGTGGGATTGATCCTCAATAGAGTACAGATGCAAGTTAGCACTCTAGTTACCAAAGGTCCAGTGCCTGTGTGCCTGTATTACCACTTCTGGCCACTGTGTCAAGTCACTGTGACAAGTCCACCTGCTGTTTCAACATCAGCATCCAGTGCTTTTTAATAGAAGTAAATTACAAATCTCTGGCACTCTCTGGCACCAGTTGATTTGAAAGAATTTTTTTTTGGGTGGACAACCCCTTTGGGCTGGGTTCACACTACGTATATTTCAGTCAGTATTGTGGTCCTCATATTGCAACCAAAACCAGGAGTGGATTAAAAACACAGAAAGGAACTGTCCACACAATGTTAAAATTGAGTGGATGGCCGTCATATAACGGTAAATAACGGCCATTATTTCAATAAAAAAACAGCCGTTGTTTTAAAATACCAGCAAATATTTGCCATTAAATGACGGCCATCCACTCAATTTCAACATTGTGTGAACAGATCCTTTCTGTGTATTTGATCCACTCCTGGTTTTGATTGCAATATGAGGACCACAATACTGACTGAAATATACCTAGTGTGAACCCAGCCTTAGGCCTGAAGCAGTAAAAATAAATCTTCCCACTTGTTTCCTTTATCCTTTAGTTTTAACATGTCAATAATTTTACCAGATGTTTCTACTCGCAGGTAATCCTTCCTTTATTGCGCTATTTATATATATACAGTATATATACGGGTCCCCTCCCCCACTCACACTCCCATTAGTAGTATATTCCTCCTGACAGCTGCTGGGATATTAAAAATAAATCATTGCTTTGCACTTGCATCAAAAAATAGCAAATGTCACCAAAGCGGAATAAAGATCTAAGTGGAGACAATGATATTATACCTCGCAAGAGTGTTTAACGGGAGAGGTCTGGCAGCGGGCCAACAACTCCGCTCCTTCAATGAGAATCAAGATTGAGTTCATCTCTTTAATTCCATGTCGGAGATCTAATATCTTTCATCTGGAGTTATTATATGTCATGCGGTTATTCAGCTTGAAGCATTCTAAGGGCCGGGCCTATTGTCATCAGTGTATATTCCCTCTCCCCGTCCAATGGAAGCGGCAGAGACATGGCAGCAATGCGCGGAGAAGAGAATAGGCTCTGCTGTGAGTTATTAAAGAATGAATATGGATTTGTTCTATGTTCTCTCGGATAAGCAGCTGTACTTTAGTCCTTGTGATCCATGAAATAAGCTGTCAGAAAAATAGGAAATATGCCACACTTGCAAGCTGCTATTTAATTCCTCTCCGCTTCTTCTTTTTTTTTTTTTTTTTTGCAGAATAGAAACATGTCGGGGAAATATATTTTCGGTCTGTTTTATTATTTCCCTGTCTTTATTTATTATTTAATCTGCTAATGAAACGAGAAGGTTCAAAGGCGGATAGGGAGGCCGGATTGGAAAGGAATGATCCTGCAATCATTGATGTAAAAGGTGACTCCGCTGCCATGACTTATGTGGTTAGTGTGCGCTGTGGTAATGCGGAGCAGCAGGGTAGGTCCTAGTGTTGGGGTGAGATAGCAGAAAAGAACTCGTGTCCTACAAGTGCGACTGATTGTTACTCGGTGGGTCTGAAGTCATCGCTGTTACCGCGTCTACAGTTTGAAGTGTAGTGAATCTCTTCTGAAGTTATCGGCACAGGACATCCGGTTATCCAATAGACTACGGTAACCGCCATGTAATGAGGAAGCGGGATTATTTATGGATAGTAAACTGGTAAAATCCCGTCTTCCATAGACCTGGTGTAAGGAGGATATATGGACTTTATCACTGGGCCAGTGTTATAGGAAATAGAGACCTGGGTAATAAGTATAAGGCCAAGTGCACACATGGCATAACACTGCCTTGTCACAGAACGGCCAATGTCTGAGATGTTCAACCTAACAATTGTTTTTTTTGTAATTGGGATTATTAACCGAAAAATGCATTTTTATCATGAAAAAGCAGTTTGAAGCTCTCCCCCTGTCTTCATCGTCTATGGAGAGGGGAGGGGTGGAGGGAGATGAGGCACCAAAACAGGACAACAAAGAGTTAACTTACAGCTACATCACCGGGCTATCTCCTCTGAAGTCAGCACTGACATCTCTGACCTCTGAATACCTGCTTTCATGCAGCTCCCATTGTGTAATCCTTTATTCTCTGCTCTCTGCTAGCGACTAATCTACCTCCTCCCCCCTCCCCTCTCCATAGGTTACACAGGGCCCGACTGATGTGAAAGAGTCGAGATTTCCTGATAATGAGCATATTTGCCAAATAAACCCAATTACAAAGATTCTTAAAATTGCCTGTACTATTGATTTCTGCAAAAAAAAAAAACAAAAAACAAAAAAAAAAACAACTTTACATTGCGCGCCCAGGCTATTTTTTGGGGCCACTGTTCACTGAATAGAAGCTGCAGAAATGGCCATTGTTTAATTAAAAAATACATTTTGTGAACATGGCCTAAGGCTAGGTTGGCACTATGAAAAAACAATGGCAGCATTTCGTAACAACAGCTGTTGTGCAAACAACGTCTGTTATTCGAGAAATACCGGCCATAGTTTGCACAACAACGACCATTGTTTTTAGATGTGAACCTAGCCTTAGGTCATGTTCACATTCTGTAGGAACATCGACCGTTGTTTAATGTAAAAATACGTAAGAACGTGTGAACGTGGCCTAAGTCTGTAAAATAACAACTGCCATTTTAATTTAAAATATCGGTCTTTTATTTATTCAATGATTACCTTAAAGTCTATGGAAACAACGGCCATTGGTTCACACAATGTATAAAATAACGGCCACTGTTTGTCGCTTCCTTATATGGGACAATTGGATGTGAATAAATATACAATATTAACTCTTGCACTCTTACCATAGCTGAGTGTATGCTGTTGGGCAGTATTTAGCAGTGTGACAAATAAAATGGCAGTACATACCAGAAACCGATGATACTTAAAGGGGTTGTCCAGAGAAAATCTTTTTCTTTCAAATCAACTGGTGTCAGTAAGTTATATAGATTTGTAATGGTGCGTTTACACAGGCAGATTTATATAACAGATTTTTGAAGCCAAAGCCAGGAACAGACCATAAACAGGGAATGGGTCATAAAGGAAAGACTGAGATTTCTCCTTTTTTTCAAATCCATTCCTGGTTTTGGCTTCCAAAATCTGTCTGTGTAAATGCACCATAATTTACTTCTATAAAAAAAATCTCCAGTCTTCCTATATTTATCAGCTGCTGTATGTCCTGCAGGAAATGTTTTATTTTCAGTCTGACACAGTGCTCTCTGCTGACATCTGTGGCCGAGACAGAAACTGTCCAGGGCAGGAGAGGTTTTCTATGGGGATTAGAAAACTGAGACAGAGTTCCCGTCTCGGCCAGAGATGTCAGCAGAGAGCACTGTATTAGACTGAAAATAAAACATTTCCTGCAGGACATACAGCAGCTGATATCACAGAGTCTCTTTAACATAAATAAGCTGCGGAATCTGTTGGCGCTATACAAATAAAATTATTATTATTATTTTACTTGAGGAGTACTTGTGTGCAGCAAGTTATACAGCTTTCATTTGACAGTATAGGTTTCTCTTGAGAAAACACTTGATCATACACTTGATCATACTTGTAGACAAATACTTGACAATACAGCAACCAGATCTGTGATAGGAATGTAGTAGAGTAGAGAGTACAGTCGTGTGAACTGAGTAGCGTGTTGAGAGTATTGACCGTGTATTGACCTTTGGGTCTTAACACCACCTTATGCCCACCAGTTTTGGCCAAACCATTCTATGAGGGTAACACAAGGCCCCAGACCTTGTTACCTGGGATGAGCGGAATGCTGAGGGTTCTCTACTGACGACCGCGCTGCTAGATAGATTTTATAGGCCTTAGCAACTTTGCTCTATCTGGATCAGTTCCTAGCTTACTGCTGTCTGTGGATACTGTCCTGCTCTGTGATTCTCCTAGTCCATGGCGCGGGTTGTGGTTGTCTCTGACTTGTCCTCTCCTGTAAGGGGTGTAACACTCCATAGTGTTGTGTAGCATTACTGAGTAGAAACTGTTAGCTGTGTCTTCTCTTGTTTCCTACCCATTACGGGGTTCTGGCTAAGACTGACCCGCTTGGGGGTAGGGGACCTGGCAGAGGGCCCAGAGAGGACCACTGTAGAGAGCTGTCTAGCTTGCGTCCTTCCTCTACAATGTCCAACACGAAAAACCCATGCACTTCCTCCATCCATGTGACTTCCTTCCTCAGCGTATCTAAAGTGCGCTGTGAGTGGGTGAAGAGTGCAGTAGAAGAAGTAAAGTGAGAGGTGATAGGAGGGAAGAAGAAAAGATTCCCATAGGTTCACAGATCCATGTGACACACAAATAAACAATAACCCTTTCCATACTTCAGCCGTGCAGCATCTAAGTACATACATTTATTATAGCAACATCTAGTGGCGAAACTTTTTCACTACCTTCATCACCATTTAAGCACAATAATTACAAGCTTTTACGAAGGGTGTAATCAACAGCAACACCAGTGGTAGGACACCACAACAATGCAGTACTTATCAGCTGCTATATGTCCTGCACGAAGTGGTGTATTCTTTCCAGTCTGACACAGTGCTCTCTGCTGCCACCTCTGTCCATGTCAAGAACTGTCCAGAACAGTAGAAAATCCCCATAGAAAATCTCTCCTGCTCTGGATAGTTCCTGACATGGACAGAGGTGGCAGCAGAGAGCACTGTGTCAGACTGGAAAGAATACACCACTTCCTGCAAGACATACAGCAGCTGATAAGTTCTAAAAGACCTGATATTTTTAAATAGAAGTAAATTACAAATCTATATAACTTTTTGACACCAGTTGATTAAAAAAAAAAAAAAAGAAAAAGGAAAAAAAAAATTGCCGGAGTACCCCTTTAAGATATTCTTTATGAAAATAATTCACTGCTCTTATCTATACATGATGATGATGATGGTGTTAATGTTGCAGTACATTTTCTAAATGTAGTTTTTGAACTCAAAATATTAATTTTCGATCTTCAGTGATACAAGAAATAAAATCTGGAAGGAGATGTGTAGGCATGACGTTCTCCGTGTAGGTAAACCATTGCTCCAAGTTCTCACACATAGGATATTGGCAATTGGAGTGCGTTCCAGAGCATTACTATCTGTCACAGGCACGGGGCTCTTGTCCCAGGGGACTCTCCAGCAAATTGACTTTTTAAATTAAATGAATCTTTGAATCAATATCTAGCTGGATAATCTGTCTTTCCTTATACACACACCATGTAAGTTACAGATTACTTTCGCAGTGTAGGTCTGTGGGCTTCTGTAAAAGGTCATTTAAACCTGCACCTGTAAGACTTCAATTTAACATGTTAACCTGGGCTATTTGCTCTGAGGTAATCACACATGCTCTCTCCATGTTACAGGGGGGATTCAGCAAAATCCCCGGCCTGATTTTACAAGAATGGAAAAAAAAAAAAAAAAAAAAAAAATCATCAAATCCTCCAGCTCCACCTTCCACAGGATTCATTACAAAATAAACCTATACCTATAGAGGGGTATACAGTGGTCACACATGACAATTTATTTATAGCAGGTATTTCTGCTACTGTCACATTCACTGAATGCAGAAATCCTCCCGCTTGCTGAATGGTCCAATTTATAGGAAAACACTCCGGTTTCCATTATATAACCCAGCCAGACCACTGCTTTTAGAGCAGAGTGGTGGTCGGTAACCTAGACAATAAGCTGTCAACAATAGGAAGAAAAGAGCGGCATATTCCCAAAAGTATTAAACTCCATGAGCCCTGCAAGTATAACTATATAAGTTGAGCTGGGAATAATAACTTTTTTTTTGGCTGCGTCAGGAACTGCAGGGTTGCACAAGCCCTGGTCCCGACACAGATAGATATCGCTAGTGCTGACATGCTAGCATGTATTATATAGACATCAGGGGAGGCTCAGTATCACTAATGCTACTAAAGGCAAAAGCGCTATTGATATGTAACTGTGACAGAAGCAGGGCTTGTGTAGCCCTGCAGTTCCTGGCACAGCCATTGATGGCCGTAAAGAGGCTGTTTGGCCCCTTACTGCTGCCACGCAATGTAATGCCAGAATGCCCCTTCCACTATGACAGCATTATGGGGTATACATTAAGCTGGAATAACTTATTCTCCACTGATTATTTTGACAGTGATGGAGTGATGTTTTAAATCTGTCTGAAATGATAAATCAGCTTACTGAGGAATCAGATAATATGCAGCCAATAGAATTCTATGGAGGCGCTGTTAGAAACAAAGGCAGAGAGTACCATTAAGAGACTTCAGCAGCCAGTAGTGATCATCATATCTTGCATTTACAGCTTGCACTGCTCAAAACTGCTGTATAATGTCCTCCATGCTGCTACTGCTTCTAAGAGATCAGAACATGGAATTAACTTCAAAAACAGGACCACACCACCGTCATCCCCCCACCGGCGCTGATCGATTAAGGTTTAAAAAAATCTATATACCTGATGGTGCATTCTCTTTAAGTCTCACCAGGGTTCCCCCTTAACACCAAAACCCACTTCAAACTCCATCCTGTGATCATAGCCCTTCGATACGGTATATTATTTCCCATTGTTTTTACCGTTACAATCCCCCACACGCAACGTTTCTAAAATATATTTTGGTTCGAATTAGAAAGCTTTTTACTCTGACTTCTTTACAATCTGTCTGCGGGAAATTTGATTTAATTCTTTGATTATAGGGTTCACTGGCAGCCGACCAATAAAGCAGAAAATCAACAAATAGATAGGCTAATTACAACTCCTACACTCCATTTCCACAGCAATCTAAAGAAATAAAGTGAATCACTCAGAAACTATTAATAAAATATAAAACAAAGAGTAATAACTTGTAATTACAGAGTGTTACATCTCGCCTTACAGAAATGTGTGGAGTCTCCAGAAAACGCTTGGTAAATAAAAACTCGGGATGAAGACGTTTTCTTGGCTCCAGCCGAGCAGCTTGCGGCAACAGTTAAGGAGTTGCATACACTAATCGGGGGTCAAGGGTCGTCGTTGGCACTTGGGAACAGATTTATTTTTTAATAGATGAGCAGTTTTTGAGGAGACATATGGTATAATCCTGTCCTCTTCATCTGGCACGTACTGTATGTATATAACATGTATAGGAAAGTAAAACTCTAGTGACAAATAACTAGCTCCGAATAGGCCTGTCTTCTGCTGGGACATATTAGGGTACGTGCTCACTATGGAAATCACATGGATAACTTGCAGCGGATTCTGCCACTCATCTCCGCACTCTCCCACTTAACTCTCCGCTCATCCCATAGACTCTATTCTATTCCGTCATCCGGCCAAAGAATGAACCCATCCATTCTGATGGCAGAATCCGCCTGACCATAGAATGGAGTCTATGGGACCAGTGGAAATTCAAGTGGGAGTGCGCCGGGAAGGGAGCCCTTAGACAAGTGGGGGAATCTGTGGCAAGTTATCCGCGGGATCGGCTTGACCCATTGAAAGATCCACTGGTGAGTTAGGCCAACCATACATGTATTCCTCCGATGAGTCCTTCCTTACTTTCCTGGCTCGAAATACAGCCAGTCAGCTACTCTGTTTCCAGTTCTAGGTTACACTATTCTTCTCAGCTTCCTCTAATGCCTCAAAGAGCTGAAAAATATCTTTAATCGCAGCTGGTCATGACTGCTATCCAGTCACGGGGGAGGGGACATGAGCGCTTTTAGTCGTGGTGGCCATGCCCTCTACTACAGAATAGAGAACCCCCAAAAAGGAATAGATTTTTAGTGGTTTCAAAACTGGGCAGACAGGTAGTCAATGTTACATTGACTACATTTTTTTAACCTGATGTCGGAGTACCTCTTTAAGAAGCCCCGTCTATGTTGATGGTGAAATCTTCTTTTTTCTGGATGTGAGGGAGTAAAATACATAAAATGTTACACTTGCTTCTGATGCATGTTAATTTTTTTAACCTGATGTCGGAGTACCTCTTTAAAAATCCCCTTCTCTGTTGAAACCTTCTTTCTTCTACATACAGTACGCTTCTGAAGCATGTCAATTAGGCACAAATTGGAGTAAAGGGGTTTTCCGATTTAATCTTACTTGTCCCCAACTTGTCCACCAGATAAGGGATAAGTATAAGATAGAAGGGGATTCAGAGAGGGGGGGTCGAAACCTCTGTTCCTTCTAGATTGGCGCCTGACTTCTTTGTTTTGAATGGAGCCACAGGTCGGCACGTGATCCGCAGCTCCAATCATTCTCTATAGAGATGCCGCTGAGTGCTGTACTTCTCTCAGGCAGCTCCATAGAGAATGATTGGAGCTGCGGATCATGTGCCGACCTGTGGCTCCATTCAAAACAAAAGAGCCAAGGCGCTCTTGAGATGTAGAGATTCTTGTGGGGCACAGAAGTCAGAAAACCCATTTAAGTCTAAGTTTCACAAAGAAATTTGATAGAATCAGAATTTTTTTAAATTTCTTTAAGATGCATTTCTTCCTTGCCCTTCAAGTAAGCAGCAATGCTATATGCATCATGGCTTCCAATTATACATTCACTAATCTGGGCACTCTGTACTGTACTGTATATACTGTGTTTAACATATACATTTTTGCTCAAAAACAGGCACTATGGGGGAGATTTATCAAACATGGTGTAAAGTGAAACTGGCTCAGTTGCCCCTAGCAACCAATCAGATTCCACCTTTCATTTTCCAAAGAGTCTGTGAGGAATGCAAAGTGGAATCTGGTTGCTAGGGGCAACTGGGCCAGTCTCACTTTACACCATGTTTGATAAATCTCCCCCTATGTCTTATTTTCTGGGGAGGGGAGAAATAAGACATCACCTCGGAACTCCCCCGGAAAACTAACCAGCATCCTTGCTGAAGCAGGATCGCATCAGCTGTGGGACCAAGAGCGCATCAGCAGCGAGACATGTCGGTGGGATGTGTGTCAGGCATGCGGCGGGGTGTGTAGGACGTGCTGCAAGTGTGCTGTGGCGTGCGTCAGGACATGCGGAGGATGTGGGAGCCATGGACCAGTATACCTGCAGTGCCGATTGTGAAGGTCCACGAGGGGATGAGTCCTGGGTGGCAACGGGCACCTTATTTTTGGGGGGTGCCTTAGGTTATAGTACGGGTGCCTTATTTTTGGGGGTTGCCTTATTTTAGGCTAGTTGGGGTTTTTTATTTTAGGAGGATATCTTATCCAAACATGGACAGGGCAATCGGGGCACTTCCCCAAACAATTAAGGATCCAGACCCTTGTATGGTTCTCACATTGGTAGACCTTGCCTGGCCATGTCTTACAAGGTTGCACATCCATTAGATAGACTTCAGCCTTAGAAGGATTTGCCTTGTTGTACAATCCATTTACTGGTTGTAAAAAAATCTATATTTCACTGCAGGGAACTCCTGAAAATTTGCCTATAGATTCGTAAGAACTGTTGACTGAGACCTATAAAAAGCTTCAGGAAAAAAATAGTGATGGGATGGATGGGAAAGTTCTTAAGTTGCCCTAATGGTTACAACACCCCCCCAACAATATAACTTAATTCTGAGTATTAACCTTTCACAGGCAGCTTTAATGAGCTATAAACCATTACAATAATGGGCCCGGCTAATGATTCACTTGTCATTGCAAATTGAATCTTTGTGCTGGGTTTTATATGCAGAGCTGTTACTCTCTGCCTGTGCACATAGGCCTATTATTAGAGCTATACATCAAACAGTCGGTAAGAGGAATTTTTTTTCTATAGAAGGTTTACTAAATGACAAAACCATAACTTCAGGTAGAAGATATACATACATATATACATATCAGTACAGAAACAAAGATTCAAGGGCATATTTTGTTTTCTGGCATTGTTTACCTGACTGCCCCAGTTCTACAACCATCAAAAATCTGTAAGTTTTGGGGGGTTAAGTTCTGTATTTCGTGGTTGTGCTTCATGGTTGAGCAGTTGCTCAGTATTATAATTCCAAAAATGCATTGCTCATCACAGTCCTCCCACCCTGCCTACTCCCCTCCCCCAGCACTCCAGACATTTCCCTTCCCGAAGCTGTTACAGAACATCAGAGAGCTTGCAGCACCTTTCGATAAAAAAAACACGTCCGTCTATAGATAAATTTAACTTAAGGAGTTTCTGGTTTGGCTTATAAAATCCACAGACAAGCCAAGGTATGTTACCTCCAAAAGGCGGTGCCTGAGAGCTACTTTGCATATTGCATTTTTCTCCAGAATTCCCAGTGGAGCGTGAATGGTTTATGAGTGTTTGCATGTGTTTACATGCCTTTCTGGTGCTCTCCTCAAGGAGAAACCTTACCCCCTTGGTCCCTCTAGCTCCTCCTTAGCTTCTACATGGATGAAAAGAACATCTAAAGGAAAACTCCTATTCTATGTAGGTGTCTAGGACCAGATAATAAGAAATTCAAATGGTATAATTGCCCAGGGGCTCCACCTCCCATTTCCTTGAAGCACTTACAGTGACAAAACATAGGACTTTGAAGCATTTCAATTTAAATGGCACTTTCTAACTTTGGAAATTTGGAAGCAAGCCAGGGGTCCAGCTTCACTAACTCTCATCAATCAGTGGTATAACCATGGAAGGCTGCATTAGGCTATACACTTTTGAAACCTTAAAGGATGACTCTATGATCTGGCTCATAGGGGAGATTATGTCCACGCCTGTTCAGACCTGCACATTTCCTACCAGTCTGAACTCCTTTTGATTCGCACATCCTCGGTGTATGGTGATTGACAAGTTCCACCACACCCGTCTGGTTTCTTCTGCTATTCTTAGCTTGGCTGCAGATGGTTTGAGTAGTGATGGACTGTTGCCTTCTCCACTTATCTCCCTTTCCTTGCAGTCTGTGTAGTCTGGATGTCAGAGGGCTGGTCCAATCATACCTTGGACCGGGACTCTGGCATTTCATGAGAAGTCCACTTGTGCTCTTGAACATTGCTTGTGATGTAGCTTGAGTTGACGTTTGTAGCTGAGCTGGCATTTTATATTGATTTGGATTGCTTGGAATCCTGACCTATTTGCCTCTCTCTCTGACCTCCGTATTTGCCTGCTGTTCTTGTGCTATATTCGGTTAGACCTGTATCTTCCTGACTATTTTTCTTTCTTGTCTCGTTCTGTGTTTCACTTACCTAGTGAATGGAATTTCACCCAGTTATTGCCAAATGCCTACGGTAAGGTTGGAAAGTGGGCAGGGACAGTCTTGGGGTCCTAGCGATAGGGCTCACTGTCTGTCTCTCTATTCCATTCAGTTTTTGGGTTCTCTTACTGGAGAATCCTGACCTGGAAATCCTACTCTGATGTCGGTATCATCTAGGTGATGCATATAAACAGGAACTCATTACTTTTAACACCTTGTAATTTTTATATTAAATTTGTTGAAATTTGTTAAAATTGAGCTGAATTTTAAGCTTTTGTTGAGTTTTGAGCTAGAATAAATCCAGTAGTTATCATGACCCGTGTAACATGACCATTCATGGCATAACACCATGATGTCACATCCAAAGAGCAGTTTTATGATTGGCTGTCGTGTGACATAAGATCTGGCGACAAGGGTTCGGTTGTACATTTTCTTTGTTGTGGTAAAAAAAAAAAAAAAAATCACACATTTCCCACTGCAATGTCTGCACAGATAAGGATATGTGTGCCTCTATCATTGCCGCCACTAGGAATTTTTTTTTCCCCAAATAGAACTAAGTATGTAAAAAAAAAAAAGAAAATAGAAAAAAAAAAATAAATAGAAGTACCAACAAACTAATTTTAAGTCTTCTACAAGTCGTCAATTATTAAAAATAAAAATAAATAGATGAGACTTCCCTTTAAGGCTCCCTCTGAATAATGCAGCTCACAGGTAATGGAACTTAGAAAAAAAGACCGAAATTTGAAAAGAAAGTTAAAAACAAAGAAATCAGCATTACCTTTGAATAAAAATGCTTCGCTCAAATGGAAATTCCATTCCCTTTGTCTTAAAAGAAATCCTGATAAACAGAAACATAAAAAATGCTTCCACCTAAAATTCAATGACCGCCTTAACCAATGACTAATGTAATTGTAAACATATCACAGATGCCAAAAAGTGCTGATCCTGCTGTTGTGCCGGATAAATTTTTAATGCTTCAAAATACATTCTGGCCAAGACACATCCTTTAACAGATAAATTTTGCATTGGCTTTATATAAAGTTATAGGAAAGCCGAGCGAGTGTCATCACAGGCCAGTGAAATTACGGAGATATATCAGAGGAGGGGGATACACAATATATGGCGGCACTTCTGAGCTCTTTTACTGCTGTTTGTTCATCGACTGCCCGGACCAATATGTTTTAGAACTATCTGCCGTAAATATAGATGAAACCGTCTATAAATTGTACAGTGACTTGCCCTGTTTTTTAATGATGTAAACTCATTCCAATTACCCACAGTTCCAATATCTTTGCTTATCTGTAATTTGCAGGGTTTTACTACTTATTAAAGTAAGTGATGGTATAGTATATCCTTAAAGGGAATGTGTCACCTAAATTTTCTTTTGCCAATTAGAGTCAGATACTAAAACTTGTATTCTAATTCTTTTTATTCTAATCTGTTTCTATCTTACGAATTAAATCCCCCCCCCCCACACACACACACTTTTTGTACATTCATATGGGGGCGGCCATATTGTCTGGGCTGTTCTTAACAGCATTTAGTGAGATGCTTTACAGCTAGACTCATGGACATAGACAATAGACAGACCCGGTCCCCTTGAGATGAATGGAAAACATCATTAAGCTCCCTCTTTGACCTGTGAAGAGGTCATTCCACAAGGAGCTTTTGTCATCTCCTCCTTCTACTGGTGTCACATGACGCTGCAATGCTGTACAGATCACTTTACAGCAGCCTCTTATCACTACAGACAAACAAAAAGGCTCAGCTTAGTTTTCAGCTCACTGCTAAGACCCCCATGATCAGGAGCGTGATTCCCCTCTGTCATCTCTGTCCGGACAGTCCCTTAGGGCCCTATTCCACAGTAACGATAATCGGCCAGATCGGCCCCATTTGGCCCGATTCGGCCGATTATCGTTCGGTGAAATAGAGAGAACGATCAGCCGATGATCGTGTCATCGGCTAATCGTTCATTTAGGGCCAGACCTAAAATCATTGTTCCCCCACTGCGCATTGAATAGCGGTGCGTGGCGGGCGACCGACGATTTGACAAGCAGCAACATCATACATTACCTGTCCAGGCTTCTTCTCCGCGCTGTCTTCATCCCCGGGTCCCGCGTGCTCTATCTTCAGAATGGCCGGTCAGCTGACGGAGCGCTCAGCCAATCATAGGCCGGGGCCGCGGCGGCCTGTGATTGGCTGAGTGTGGCCTGTCAGCTGACCGGCCATTCTGAAAATAGAGCGCGCGGGACCCGGGGACGAAGACAGCGCGGAGAAGAAGCCTGGACAGGTAATGTATGATGCTGCAAGGACATCGGTAATGATGTCCTTGCAGCCCTCGCTCAACGATCATCGGGCCGTGGAATAGGCCCAGTAAACGAGGCTCGTTTACATCGTTGATCGGGCCCTCCTCGGCCCGTGGAATAGGACCCTAAGCCTTATAATAGATGGAGATTGGTGTGAGCCAGAGAGTGAAATAGGCTTTCGTTCTCTTCCCTGGGACGTTCACCTGATCGGTAAGACCCCGATTGTTTAAAACTACAACTCCCATCATGCCTGGACAGCCAAACCTACAGCTAAACCTTAAACCCAACTGGTACTGGGTCCCAAAGATACATAAATGGATTGATCGGCCACCTGGTTATCCTGTCATAGCAGACGGGGGATTTGTGGTAGAACCACTCACAAAATATCGCCTGGTAGGGAATATCATAGGATCAGCTGCTAAAAAACCCTGATATATCATTAGCTGGGATGAAGGGTTAAGGAATTTGTGAAAAATATGAATCTCTGATGTATTATATATATTGCTGTTAGCGTATGTCTGCTGGGGCGGCCTGTTGGTTGGAGAAACGTGCATTGGTAGGTGATTTCAGATGTGGTAATTGTAACCACTGTAATTAAATGTGCAATTCACATAACATACGGCTAAGGGCAGACGAGGTAGAATGTCCTATGTAATATATACACATCATATGTGCACTATTCACAATGGGAATACAATAAGTATGCATTTCCTAGGCCTTGTACTGAAGGTACCCGCAGGCAGACATAGATATAAAATCCTGTTGCAGAAGGAACTGGAGATTATTATATGGTTGCCGGTGCTAGGACCCTGTGGTTTGGATGACTGTTCTGACTTGAATTTAACACCTTGACGTGTATACACAACATATAAACCATTTGTATCTGTTGTAAATCCCTATACTTACCCATGATGATCTGATTCCCTTGGCCAAATGTATTTACAAGTCATTTAAGGAGGAGGGACGAAGTGCGAGTAACAGCGTGAAACGGCCATGGCCCGATCTCCCACATCCACTGTCTGCAATAAAAAGAGCTTTATATAAGAAAGCATATGTAAAAAAAATTACCAACACACCAACTATACCATTATCCTTTGTTAATGACATGATCAAAAAGTATACGGTGCAACCATTCATTTAAAAACACCTAAAAACGATCCATTGTCCTTGGGACCATAACATAATGTAATGTCACAGGCCCACTCAGCCATTTAGCAGCAGAAATGGGACACCCCAACGGCCGCTGAAGGGCTTAGCAGGCCTGCCATGTCACGTTTCAAGTCCCTTCTCAAGACCAGGAAGTGGACAGACATCAGGGACTGGAAGGGCAGAATGCGGACGGCAGCGCTGGAGCTGGGGAGATAAGTGGATGTTATTTTTTTCACTCAAACCTTCCCCAGATTTTGAAAAAAATGGCTCCAACCAGAGTCTTCCTTTAACTTGCTCTTTCTTATCTATGGTTGTGTTTATGGTTGTTTGCTATGTTGGGACTGTGCACCCAGTTTTCATAGGTAATGCATATCCAGCCTCAGGCTGGGTTCACACACAGTATATTTCAGGCAGTATTCATGTCAGGTCCTCATTGCAACCAAAACCAGGAGTGGATTGAAAACACAGAAAGGATCTGTTCACACAATGTTGAAATTGAGTGGATGGCCGCCATATAATGGTAAATAACTGCCATTATTTAAATACAATAGCCGTTGTTTTAAAATAACAGCAAATATTTCCCATTAAATGTCGGCCATCCACTCAATTACAACATTGTGTGATCATAGCCTTTCTGTGTTTTCAATCCACTCCTGGTTTTGGTTGCAATGAGGACCTGACATCAGGACCAAATACTGCCTGAAGTATACTGTGTGTGAACCCAGCCTTAACTTGTTTTAGGCTATGTTCCCACAAAGTCTTCCATTGGCGGTTTTACTGCCGTCGTAATTTTGGCTCCAAAACACAGGCATATTATAAAAATCATGCAAAAGGACGCTGGTTGACCTCAGGGAGATCAACCAAAACACCGCAGAGACACCATCACGTGTCTCAACGTCAGTGTATTCTAGAACATTGCCCCCTGGGAAATCGAATATGCAAAAGAACACTGCAGAGACACCATCACATGTCTCGACGTCAGTGAACTAGCCAGACCTTCCCTCCGGGAAGGAACAACCAAGCCAAAGTGTTCTCCAGTCAAGGAAACCACCTCAGCAAGGTATCCATCCACAGACAGCTGTTTCGGGGTTTTTGCCCCTCATCAGTGTGGAGTAGGTTTCTGGCTAGTGGGAGCAATGACTAGTAAGTGCATGCAAAAGGACGCTGGTTGACCTCAGGGAGATCAACCAAAACACCGCAGAGACACCATCACGTGTCTCAACGTCAGTGTATTCTAGAACATTGCCCCCTGGGAAATCGAATATGCAAAAGAACACTGCAGAGACACCATCACATGTCTCGACGTCAGTGAACTAGCCAGACCTTCCCTCCGGGAAGGAACAACCGAGCCAAAGTGTTCTCCAGTCAAGGAAACCACCTCAGCAAGGTATCCATCCACAGACAGCTGTTTCGGGGTTTTTGCCCCTCATCAGTGTGGAGTAGGTTTCTGGCTAGTGGGAGCAATGACTAGTAAGTGCATGCAAAAGGACGCTGGTTGACCTCAGGGAGATCAACCAAAACACCGCAGAGACACCATCACGTGTCTCAACGTCAGTGTATTCTAGAACATTGCCCCCTGGGAAATCGAATATGCAAAAGAACACTGCAGAGACACCATCACATGTCTCGACGTCAGTGAACTAGCCAGACCTTCCCTCCGGGAAGGAACAACCAAGCCAAAGTGTTCTCCAGTCAAGGAAACCACCTCAGCAAGGTATCCATCCACAGACAGCTGTTTCGGCGTTTTTGCCCCTCATCAGTGTGGAGTAGGTTTCTGGCTAGTGGGAGCAATGACTAGTAAGTGCATGCAAAAGGACGCTGGTTGACCTCAGGGAGATCAACCAAAACACCGCAGAGACACCATCACGTGTCTCAACGTCAGTGTATTCTAGAACATTGCCCCCTGGGAAATCGAATATGCAAAAGAACACTGCAGAGACACCATCACATGTCTCGACGTCAGTGAACTAGCCAGACCTTCCCTCCGGGAAGGAACAACCGAGCCAAAGTGTTCTCCAGTCAAGGAAACCACCTCAGCAAGGTATCCATCCACAGACAGCTGTTTCGGGGTTTTTGCCCCTCATCAGTGTGGAGTAGGTTTCTGGCTAGTGGGAGCAATGACTAGTATGTGCATGCAAAAGGACGCTGGTTGACCTCAGGGAGATCAACCAAAACACCGCAGAGACACCATCACGTGTCTCAACGTCAGTGTATTCTAGAACATTGCCCCCTGGGAAATCGAATATGCAAAAGAACACTGCAGAGACACCATCACATGTCTCGACGTCAGTGAACTAGCCAGACCTTCCCTCCGGGAAGGAACAACCGAGCCAAAGTGTTCTCCAGTCAAGGAAACCACCTCAGCAAGGTATCCATCCACAGACAGCTGTTTCGGGGTTTTTGCCCCTCATCAGTGTGGAGTAGGTTTCTGGCTAGTGGGAGCAATGACTAGTAAGTGCATGCAAAAGGACGCTGGTTGACCTCAGGGAGATCAACCAAAACACCGCAGAGACACCATCACGTGTCTCAACGTCAGTGTATTCTAGAACATTGCCCCCTGGGAAATCGAATATGCAAAAGAACACTGCAGAGACACCATCACATGTCTCGACGTCAGTGAACTAGCCAGACCTTCCCTCCGGGAAGGAACAACCAAGCCAAAGTGTTCTCCAGTCAAGGAAACCACCTCAGCAAGGTATCCATCCACAGACAGCTGTTTCGGGGTTTTTGCCCCTCATCAGTGTGGAGTAGGTTTCTGGCTAGTGGGAGCAATGACTAGTAAGTGCATGCAAAAGGATGCTGGTTGACCTCAGGGAGATCAACCAAAACACCGCAGAGACACCATCACGTGTCTCAACGTCAGTGTATTCTAGAACATTGCCCCCTAGGAAATCGAATATGCAAAAGAACACTGCAGAGACACCATCACATGTCTCGACGTCAGTGAACTAGCCAGACCTTCCCTCCGGGAAGGAACAACCAAGCCAAAGTGTTCTCCAGTCAAGGAAACCACCTCAGCAAGGTATCCATCCACAGACAGCTGTTTCGGGGTTTTTGCCCCTCATCAGTGTGGAGTAGGTTTCTGGCTAGTGGGAGCAATGACTAGTAAGTGCATGCAAAAGGACGCTGGTTGACCTCAGGGAGATCAACCAAAACACCGCAGAGACACCATCACGTGTCTCAACGTCAGTGTATTCTAGAACATTGCCCCCTGGGAAATCGAATATGCAAAAGAACACTGCAGAGATAGGGGGCAATGTTCTAGAATACACTGACGTTGAGACACGTGATGGTGTCTCTGCGGTGTTTTGGTTGATCTCCCTGAGGTCAACCAGCGTCCTTTTGCATGCACTTACTAGTCATTGCTCCCACTAGCCAGAAACCTACTCCACACTGATGAGGGGCAAAAACCCCGAAACAGCTGTCTGTGGATGGATACCTTGCTGAGGTGGTTTCCTTGACTGGAGAACACTTTGGCTTGGTTGTTCCTTCCCGGAGGGAAGGTCTGGCTAGTTCACTGACGTCGAGACATGTGATGGTGTCTCTGCAGTGTTCTTTTGCATATTCGATTTCCCAGGGGGCAATGTTCTAGAATACACTGACGTTGAGACACGTGATGGTGTCTCTGCGGTGTTTTGGTTGATCTCCCTGAGATCAACCAGCGTCCTTTTGCATGCACTTACTAGTCATTGCTCCCACTAGCCAGAAACCTACTCCACACTGATGAGGGGCAAAAACCCCGAAACAGCTGTCTGTGGATGGATACCTTGCTGAGGTGGTTTCCTTGACTGGAGAACACTTTGGCTTGGTTGTTCCTTCCCGGAGGGAAGGTCTGGCTAGTTCACTGACGTCGAGACATGTGATGGTGTCTCTGCAGTGTTCTTTTGCATATTCGATTTCCCAGGGGGCAATGTTCTAGAATACACTGACGTTGAGACACGTGATGGTGTCTCTGCGGTGTTTTGGTTGATCTCCCTGAGGTCAACCAGCGTCCTTTTGCATGCACTTACTAGTCATTGCTCCCACTAGCCAGAAACCTACTCCACACTGATGAGGGGCAAAAACCCCGAAACAGCTGTCTGTGGATGGATACCTTGCTGAGGTGGTTTCCTTGACTGGAGAACACTTTGGCTCGGTTGTTCCTTCCCGGAGGGAAGGTCTGGCTAGTTCACTGACGTCGAGACATGTGATGGTGTCTCTGCAGTGTTCTTTTGCATATTCGATTTCCCAGGGGGCAATGTTCTAGAATACACTGACGTTGAGACACGTGATGGTGTCTCTGCGGTGTTTTGGTTGATCTCCCTGAGGTCAACCAGCGTCCTTTTGCATGCACTTGCTAGTCATTGCTCCCACTAGCCAGAAACCTACTCCACACTGATGAGGGGCAAAAACCCCGAAACAGCTGTCTGTGGATGGATACCTTGCTGAGGTGGTTTCCTTGACTGGAGAACACTTTGGCTTGGTTGTTCCTTCCCGGAGGGAAGGTCTGGCTAGTTCACTGACGTCGAGACATGTGATGGTGTCTCTGCAGTGTTCTTTTGCATATTATAAAAATCATGGCGGTAATTTGCATAACAGAGACGTATTTTGGTGCCAAAATGATGGCCAACAAAAGGGCTGCCGCAAACTGGCCACCAAAAGGGCTGCCGCAAACTGGCCACCAAAAGGGCTGCCGCAAACTGGCCAACCAAAGTGCTGCCGCAAACTGGCCAACCAAAGGGCTGCCGCAAACTGGCCAACAAAAGGGCTGCTGCAAACTGGCCAGCGAAAGGGCTGCCTCAAACTGGCCAACAAAAGGGCTGCTGCAAACTGGCCAGCGAAAGGGCTGCCTCAAACTGGCCAACGAAAGGGCTGCCTCAAACTGGCCAACAAAAGGGCTGCAGCAAACTGGCCAACAAAAAGGCTGCTGCAAACTGGCCAACAAACAGGCTGCCACAAACTGGCCAACAAAAGGGCGTTATGGGAATGTCTTACATTGGTCAATAGTTACTATATAGTAAATAGTCATACAGAGGAGGTAGTGTCATTGATACTTATTCTATAAACCAAATAGAATTTGTTAATCTAAGGGTAGGTTCACACTAGGGAATCCGCACGGATAAATTCCAGCGGATTCCGTGGCTTGTACCCATTCATGGCGGCACGCATATCCGCCCGTGCCATGCCATTACATGTCTATTCTTTCGCAGATGGTGGAATTGGCCCGGCCATAGAATGGTGTTGGCCGTGAGCGGGTACGAGCCATGGAATCCGTCGGAACTTATCCCGTAGTGTGAATCCACCCTTACAAAGGAATTGTTGCCTGCTTCGGAGAACGCCCTTTTGATAGAAGCCTGAAAATCTAGGATCCAGAATGTATAGTATTTTTCTGAATTACACAAATTGGCAACTGGTTCCAATTACTACAGGGCAATCCAATTAATTCATGGTACTAGCATATACATGCATATAAACTATATAAAACACACAACATAAATCATCTGATGAGCAGTTCAGCTGGCAAACGTCTAGTATCCACCGCCTGCACGTTCTCATTGTCATGTCAGTGTATTGTCTCCGTATCCCCCCCCCCCCCCCCGCAGTATATTCATCTGTACTGGAGTCTAGTCAGAGCTTTCATCTCTATAAAGCATCTCTGCATAGTGACCGCGCTGCGGAAAGTCTTCGTTCTCTCGCACACTAATTAAAAGAGACCCAAGGTGAGGAGCAGTCTGTTTTTTAACAAGATTTAATACATCATTTATTGTTGAGTTAAAGTTCCCTTTTAAATTCCCTTCTACTTTGAAAGAAATGATTAATGTTGTGGATAATCAGTTGTCTGGCCTGAAATATAACCAGATCCTATCTCATCAGATGGCGAAAGCGGCGGAAATTAGAAGTCCAGAGAATCAGTTAGAAAGGAACTTTTTTTTGCAATTCATGTACTAAATTTCATAACAATTTATTCCCATTGTTGCTGTTACTATTGGCCTTGACAAAAATGTTGACGCTTAGTTTACAGCAGGGTTTGTGCTGGGTGGACTGGGGTGGAGCGTCCACGCTGTGTCGGTACAGTAGCGCGAAGATTTAAAGAGTTTGAATGAAGATGCCGGGAGTTCCTGAATTCCGTTCCGTAGAACACCGTCTGTATTCAAAGACCATGCATGGTCCATGTGAATACCCTGATGCAGGATGATCACTAGGTTTCAGTGCCTAAAGTAGTCACCGGTTGGCAGGTGGCACCAGCAATAACGACAGGAGAGGAGAACAGGACTATGGAGACAGGACAGCATGGAATAGAAACATGGTTATAAGAAAGAAATATGAAATGTGGGAGAGGACAAGAGGAAGAAGTTCAGGAGCAGGATAGGAACAGGAATCAGGAACAGATTAAAGGGGTTATCCAGCGCTACAAAAACATGGCCACTTTTCCCCCTACTGTTGTCTCCAGTTCAGGTGCGGTTTGCAATTAAGCTCCATTTACTTCAATGGAACTGAGTTTCAAAACCCCACCCAATCTGGAGACAAGAGTAGGGGGGAAGTGGCCATGTTTTCGTAGCACTGGATAACCCCTTTAAGGCCCCATTCCCACGTCCGTGTCAGTTTTTACTGTCAGTTTTTCTAATCAAGAGGCTTAAAAAGGCATCAGGAAAGCATTTCCTGACAGTAATCCGTTTTTACCTTCAGGTAACCATCAGGAAAAGCCTTCAGGATTTTCTGATCAGAAAAAAAGAAGTGTTTTCAATATTGTCTAGTATGCCAACATGAATCACAAGTACCCACATTGTCCCTAGTGCCACCGTCTCCCGCTCGTGTACTGTGCTGCCTTCTTCCCCTCATGTACTGGTGGGGGTGAATTTGGGGGCCAGGCAGCGCCACTAAGGTCCCGGAGGAAAGCCAGGATCCATTGTTGTCAGGTTTAGGGGGTGAAAGCTGCTGACGTTCGCAGACACTGCTGTCGTTCGCAGAAGGGTGCCAATCCGGAACTCCGGACGCTTTCCTGATGTGCATCAGGAAAATGTCTGGTTTTCTGGCGCTCCCATAGAGTTCTATGGGGACGTCCAGAACAGACACCCTTCGGGAGAAATCCTGAAGGGTGTCCGTGAGTAATGTAACCCTATGGGTCTGGACATCTGGGTGGATTTTACGGACGTGTGAAGGGGGCTGGAGCCACGATCACAGAAACCAGGAACAGATCAAGAAGTGGAACCAGACGATACAAGGAACACAATTATAAGACAGGCCAAAGTCAGAACCAGGTGATACCAAGAGCAGCATATACGAGAAGGTGACATTAGCAATAGCCTCCATGAGCTGGCCAGGCCAGGAACTAAGCAATGCCAGCAGAAATATCTAGATGTCCGCCCAATATAGAAAAGGAGATATGAGGAACAGCAACCAGGAACATTGTATAGATGGAATCAGGAGGCACCAGAAACAATGACCAGCAACATGTAATAGATGGAACCAGGAGACACCAGGAACATTGTATGGATGGAATCAGGAGGCACCAGGAAAAGTAACCAGGAACATGCCATAGATGGAACCAGGAGGTACCAGAAATAGTGATCATGTAGTGGACCAGAACAGAAGATTTTTCCCTATTTATAAATTATATCCTGACTGTATCTGTTCTGAAAGGAAAAAGGCCACTTCAAACTGTTAGTGCTATGTCACCCCCCAGTGTTCAAGTTTGGTATTACTCATATTTCTCATACATATTGGTTTATTTGTTGGTTAGTAGTGTGATGATGCAACTGGCCTGGTATCACATGATCTCCCCGGCTGCCATAGTAACCATAACAGTCGTTGAGTTCTGGCTGGGACCAGTTGGTCACACCCCTTTTTCTCGAGGCTTCCCTCTACCTTCAAGGGGGAAGGACGTGTTTCCTTGCGTTTCCTCAAGAAAAGACGCCACAACCCTGCAGTATCCTATCTATTGTTGGTCTGAAGTATTCCTGTCTAGTACAGATCATCCTGACTCTTCAATTCTCATATTTATCTAAGATCTGGGTATCGTTTCCAGTCGCAGCCGCTCCGTTATTGTTAACAGAAAGTATCCTGTTCATCCTGTTTACCCAGCTTCGTACTCCCGTGACTACTACGCCCATCATTTAATTGTCCCTCACTCAAAGTAATGCTACTACACCACGGCCTATTGCACCATCATCTACTACCATCAGTTACATTTAGGTTTACTTTAATCCTGGCTGCGTCCAGAGAGAGAGAGACTGTTGCTATTAGTAACCACCAAGTTAATAAACGTACAACTACCGTTGTTTCTGAACCCTGGCATAGGTCTGGTTATTGGTGCCTCGACTAAGGACAACGAAGAATCGTGTGGTGTAACGGAGCCCCGCTTGGACAGATGCCCGTCAGTTAGTCAGTGACCGTGACCATAACCGTGACATTACATCTGGCCATTGACTAACTGGGCTAAACCTGCAATTAGTAACTACTACTCCCAACAAGCTGCCCCGGCTCACCACAATCACAAACATGCCATAGGTGGAACCAGGAAGTACCAGGAACATGTCATAGGTGGAACCTGGAGTTACCAGAAACAGTGACCAGGAACATGTTTCATAGAGAACCAGAAGGTAGCAGGGCAATTAACCAGGAGCAGGCCACATAAAAGACTGGGAGGGGACAGCAGCTGTGACTGGGTAAAAGTAATGGACAAAACCAGGAGATACCAGGAACAGAGACTGGGAACAGAAGGAGAACAAGGCAAAGAAGAATACTGGAGCAATACTAGAGCTAAAGGTCATCACCAGGAGATCAGTCAGAATATGACAAACCAAGGGGCGAGATTAGAGCATAACCAGGGAAGGCTACAGGTCAGAACCAGGATTATTACTAGGGGCCACTTGTTCGAGGTTGTAAAAATGTAAATGTTCTTGTAAATATCAAAATATCACCAAATAGCATCCAATTTCCATAGAAACTGGCCATCCATAAAGGGGTCTTCCACTCAAACAAAACGTTTCATATATTGCGGCCCATGGACTAACAATTCCTTCCATACTCGTTATTGTCTATTCAGTCTTCTTCCCCCAGTTTTGAGCTGCTGCTTTCTGCTGAAAACACAAAAATCTAAGTGTGAGCTTTTCTCTGTCTCCCCTCTCTATCTCCAGCTTTGTAATGCTGGGGAGAGTAATCAAAGTTCATCAGCAACTGGACCTCACTTTGACCCTCCCAGCATTAGAAGGAAGCTACAAAGTTGCAGATACAGCCAGCCAGGAACTTGTTTACATAAGCCATCTCGAAAGGGAGGGGGCAAGAGGGGGAGACAGAGAGAAAAGCTCACACACAGATTTTTGTGTCTTCAGCAGAAAGCAGCATCTGAGAACAGGCGGAAGGAAACTGAATACATAACAAGTATGGAAGAAATTGTTAGTCTCACCATGGTGGCAACATATCAAAGGTTATGTTTGAGTGGAAGACTCCTTTAACAACCAAATAATTTTCATGCTTTTGTTACCAGTGTGTTGTGACTGCCAAAAACATGCATGAAGTTTTCTGTTGAGTGGGGAGAGGTGAGTACCGAGCTGTTTGTGCCTCTGAGGAAGCTTCATATCACACACATTCATGTATAGGATACTGTGTCTGAATATCCACGTTCATAAAAAGAGGACTGATACACTGGAAATAAATACAAATGGAGTTTATTGCTCGCCGAGGCAGGATCATCAATAATTTGCCTCTAATTACACGGCAGAGGACATATTTTTGGAGCCGTTGTGGAAGGATTTATGGAATACTGAGTAATCTTGGCTACCACTGTGATTTTTCACAGCTAATACAGAATTACCATATATTTGGCACTAGGCAGAGATCACACAAACCCATAATGGATCCCGGCTTCATTGAAAGCTCGGCCTGATTTATTACTCTTTAATTCATTGTAACATTCACTATTCCGGTCCACAATTCTGTGCTGATTAATTGCATGGCGTATCTTTATAGGGGTCAAAGTTCAGTTTTTCTTATACAGAGTTCCATATTACCTCCATAATGCCAGCTTCACATAGTCACAAAGTTTAAGGGGGTTGGCCAAGGAAAAAAATATATTTTCAAGGTGGCTTAAAAAAAAAAAAAAAAAAAAAAAAGAGAGAGATACTCACCCGTCGTGTCCTCCATTGTAGTCATTTCATCATTAATTTGGCATCTGCTGCTCATCACTTTCTGGTGACTTCTCTGAAATTCCCGCTTGGCCAATCACTGGTTGAGGTGGGTCACTGGTGTGGTCAGTTAATGGACAACCCCTTTAAATGTACATTGCTGGTTGGCTGAAAGCGAAAATGTGCCTATTGATTTATATAGCTACTACTGAATAAAAAGCAGTTCAGTGCCAGGCTGCCTGCTGCCTTAAAGGGGTACTCCAGGGAAATGAAAGGGTTTTCAAATCAACTGGTACCAGAAAGGTATATAGATTTGTAAACTACTTCTACTTAAAAATCTCACGTCTTCCAGTAGCAAAGGTAAAAGGTAAAAAAAAGACCCCACATAATAATTAAAAGTTTTGTCACCTATGAAAGAGTTATTTAAAGAAGTATCATAGAGAAGAAAAAAAAAAAATCACATCAACTGGTAACAAAAACTTATTTGTTTATTACTTCTATTTTTTTTAAATCTTCCAGCACTTAATAGCTGCTGTATGTTCTGCAGGAAAAAGTGTATTCTTTCCAGTCTAACACACTGCTCTCTGCTGCCACCTCTGTCCATGTCAGGAACTGTCGAGAGTGGAAGAGGTTTTCTATGGGAATTCGCTGCTGCTCTGGACAGTTCCTGACATGGACAGAGGTGGCAGCAGAGAGCACTGTGTCAGACTGGAAAGAATACATCACTTCCTGCAGGACATACAGCAGCTGATAAGTACTGGAAGACTTGAGATTTTTTAATGTTAGTAGTTAGAATACGATTATAGATGGTAGGCAGATGGTAGGAAGATGTTTGAGCATTGTCAAATGTACCAATTGGGTCAGTAACAAAAAATGCTGGAGACAACATCTTTGTAGACAGCAGGAACTAAGGCTGTGTTTACACAGAGATATTTATCTGACGGATTTTTGAAGCCAAAGCCAGAAACAGACTATGAACAGAGAACAGGTCATAAAGAAAGAATGACATTTCTCCTCTTTTCAAATCCATTCCTGGCTTTGGCTTCAATAATCTGTCAGATAAATCTCTGTGTAAACGCTCCCTAAGAGGAGTTTATTGCTCAGGCACCGAGTTATTGATGAAAGGTCCTGGGGCTTGGTACGTATTGGCTGAGGTAAGGGGAATTTAGCACCCGCTGGCCCTTTAAGAGGCCAATAAATAATTTTCTCAGTAAAAACACTAATTAGAATAATTTTTCTAATACGGCAATGACCGGGAAGGTCAAACTCACACAAACACTCAAGAAGAAGAATAGCCATAAATAAACAAATTATAGAGATATAGATAAACACAATAATAATAGATCATTATTCAGATGTGTGAGATATCAATCCACCATAATCATGTTTATGAGGAGCTTTATATACACAGGGGTTCTTCTTCCAGGTTTATTGTAGCTTTCCACTGTATTTGTGTCTTAGGTTTTTAGTTTTTATAAGATAACAGTAATGTCCTTTAACCCCTTAAATGAGATGTCCGGGGAAAATTTTTATTAACGTATTGAATTGCCCTCAAAAGTTATACAAATCCCCGATATACACTTATTACGGGAAATGCACATAAAGGGCTTTTTCCCTGCACTTACTACTGCATCAAGGCTTCACTTCCTGGATAAAATGATGATGTCACGACCCGACTCCCAGAGCTGTGCGGGCTGTGGCTGCTGGAGAGGATGATGGCAGAGGCATTCTCAGTGTCCCTCCAGGTTCCTGTGTCCCTCAGTGACCCTCTGCCATCATCCTGTCCAGCAGCCACAGCCCGCACAGCTCTGGGAGTCGGGTCGTGACATCACCATGTTGTCCAGGAAGTGACATCACCATGTTATCCAGGAAGTGACATCACCATGTTATCCAGGAAGTGACATCACCATGTTATCAAGGAAGTGACATCACCATTTTATCCAGGAAGTGACATCCACATGTTATGCAGGAAGTGAAGCCTTGATGCAGTAGTACGTGCAGGGAAAAAAAGCACTTTATGTGCATTTCCCATAATAAGTAGAGATGAGCAAACTTTTCAAAAGTTCGGTCCGACCACACTTTCGGATTTTTTCGGGAACTCACCATTACAGGGTCTATGCAGGAAATTTACCATTACAGGGTCTATGCAGGAAACTCACCATTACAGGGTCTATGCAGGAAATTCACCATTACAGGGTCTATGCAGGAAATTCACCATTACAGGGTCTATGCAGGAAACTCACCATTACAGGGTCTATGCAGGAAAAAGGTCACAAATGCAGTGAAGGAGCAGCAGTAGTCATTGGAGGCCAGTGGAGGTCCAGCAATATTCATTTGAGGCCAGTACAGGAGCAGCAGTAGTCAACATGGAGGCCAGGGTCCAAGTAAAGAAATTGTCTATATATAGCACTTTTTTAAGATATAATGCTATACACCTGCACCAGGTATTTTTGTCTCTCAGGATAAGACGGATGTGATATACACACTATAAGAAGGGTCCAAGTATAGAAATTGTCTATATATATAGCACTTTTTTAAAGATATAATGCTATACACCAGCAGCTTTTTGTCAATGACGAGCTCTGTGCACCACTAACAGTATGCTTCCTCTATCTCTCTACACACTGCATGTGACCGCTCCTCTTAAAGCAATACCGACGTCACACAGGGGGTGGGCTAGTGCAAGATCCCTGCTGATTGGATGTGTTCCGGGCATCATGGGAAAGTGCTTTTCCCGCCCGGAACACTTCCTGCTTTCTAGCGGCTGCCATTTTAGAAAGCAAGAAAAAAAAAATCGGAGCGGATTTCCGAAAATCCGAATCCGATCGGACTGGGATTTTTGGAAAAATCAGAACCGGATCCCATACCGGTCGAACCGGTTCGCTCATCTCTAATAATAAGTGTATATTGGTAATTTGTATAACTTTTGGGTGACAATACAATAACTTAATAATAAATTTTGGCGGACTTCTCTTTTAAGGACCGGGCCAATTTCCATTTTTGCGTTTTCGGTTTTTCTTCCTTGTGCTTAAAAGGCCTTTTTCACCTAGAGACCCACATGAGACCTTATTTTTTGTGCCACCAATTGTACTTTGCAATGACAGGCTTATCTTTTGCATAAAGTACACTGCGAAACCAGAAACAAATTAAATGTGTGGTGATATTAAAAAAAAAAGAAAAAAAAAGTTTTTAAATTTGGGGAGGTTTCGTGTTTACCCCGTTTGCCCTGGGGTAAACCTGACATGTTCCTCAAGTTGTTGTGATTACAACGTTATGTAACTTGCTGTACATTGCTCTTTTGCCATGCTTATAGTGCTTTTATCCTTTAATCTATTTTGCGCCATGATCTGTACTTTCTATCAGTACCTTGATTTTATTACAATTTTTCTGGATTTGAAGCAACAAAAAAATGTGCAATATTGCACTTTGGAATTTGTTTGCCCGTACGCCATTTACCATGCAAGATCAGGAGTTTAATAAATTAAAAGTTTGGGCGATTACGCATGCGGCGATACAAAAAATGTTTATTTATTTTTACTTATAAAATGGGGAAAGGGGGGATGATTCAAACTTTTATTAGAGGAGGGGATTTTTTTTTTAATTAATTATTTTTATTTTTACACACATAATAGAAGCCCCCCTGGGGTTAGGGTTATTCCCCCTGGGGTTAGGGTTATTCCCCCTGGGGGATTTCTAGTATCACTACTCTGATCTCTCATTGAGATCTATGCAGTGTAAATATACTGCATAGATCAATGAGATAGGCACTCTATTGCTTTCAGCTGCATGTACGCCCTGTGTCGTTAAGGGGTTAAAGTTAAGAGTTTATTCACTGCGGGGCAATTGCATTCCCGATCTCGGAAACAGTGGGGGCAGGGTGGCTGGACCCCCAGGGATCAGCTTATACAATCTAATTTTGGAACCAATCGGAAGTCTCCCTAGGGGGAAAGTATCTTAGGGTCCTTTTACATTGAGAGAATTGTTGGTCACAGGCTGCTGCAAACGGTGACGGCAGGAGTAGTGGATCCGCTGAGCCACCGCGGGCGATGACGTAAACCACACCAAGGAGCGGAGTCTAAGGGGCCGCTGGTTTTCACCACAGCCCACCGCAAGCTGCGTTGGACTTGCATCGGCAGACGACTTCAAGGTCGCTTGGCTTGCTGGTGATGGCGGGCGAGGTGCCGCTTGAGACACGTAGGCAGGAAGGCATGAAAAACTGCAGCAGGACTCACGGCTGGAACCAGGGCAGTAGTCACGGACAGCAGTAGAGGGCAGGAACCACGCGCAGGAAAATGGGGACCGCAAGCTCCAACGGGTGGGGTCAGGACAGGGGGAAAAAATTATAGGGGCAGTGCGCCCCTACTACAGCCAATTAGGGGTGTACTACTCCTACGCTAAGACGCTGTTGCCGCCTAGACTGGAAAGCTGCGAAGCACAGGAGAGAAGACCGGGAGTGGGGAGAGGTAAGGTATCAGGTGTTTGGACAAGGGCTGCATGGACATCGCTAACAATGTCCTTGCAGCCCTTACTGCCGGATTATTGGGCCGTCTAATAGGTCCAGTAAACGAGCGCCAATCTTGCAGATCGTCACTCGCTTGCTAAAATGATCAGGTCGTAGTCGGCTTGTGTAATAGGCCCCGAGACTGTCTTTATTTTTAAGCTTTCTTTTCTCAAGTTTGGGTGAGATTTATCAAACATGGTGTACAGTGAAACTGGCTCAGTTGCCCCTAGCAACCAATCAGATTCCACCTTTCATTTTCCAAAAAGTCTGTGAGGGATGAAAGGTGGAATCTGATTGGTTGCTAGGGGCAACTGAGCCAGTTTCACTGTACACCATGTTTGATAAATCTCCCCCAAAGTGTATGGAGCTCCGTTCCTTCAGACCTAAATGCTTTTTGATGTGCACTACTTAGAACCACCAGCAGATGGCCTCTGTCTATCCATTACATGTTGTGTAGATAAAATGATAGAATAATCGTTTTACTTTCACTTCTCAATCTCGGTGATGAAGGTTTGAAATAAAAAAAATAAAAAATTATATAAAAAAAATATTTTTTTTCTACCTCTAATTTTAGCTCCATTAAAAGGTGCTTTTAAGAATATTGCTTCCGCTTTGTTATTTTTTCCGCCCTTGGTCTCATCATTACTTCACTTCTTGAAGGAAACAACATTAATTAACCTCTTCCCTTCCTTCCAGTCATAAATATCTTCATCAGATTCCCATACGAGAGACGCGAAGAGCGACTTATGATTAAAGGGCCTCCCAGATGTGATGGAACAGAAATTAAGATGGATGAAAAGACGTTTGTCACATTAAAAGGATCCCGGGTTATCGATCCCTGTTGTTATTTTGATTGAATGTTTCTCTTAAACACTTGTGAAGACAAATAAAGCAGGCGATGAATCCCATTCGTTTCTTATATATGACAGTAGCAGAGATGAACTTGTTGGATTTAGCAGAGCTGAGTTGGTCTGTTGGCATAATTTACCCTGATATCTTAATGGGGGAGATTTATTAAAAGGGTTGGTTCAGCAAAAAAAAAAAAAAAAAACCAAAACAATGTTCTTTGAAATCAACTGGACCCAGAAAGTTTTTGTAATTTGTAAATTACTTGTATTAAAAAATCTTCAGTCTTCCAGTACTTATCAGCTGCTGTATGTCCTGCAGGAAGTGGTGTATTCTTTCCAGTCTGGAGTGCGGGAGAGGTTTTCTCTGGGGATTTGCCACGGCTCTGGACAGTTCCTGACATGGACAAAGGTGGCAGCAAAGAGCATTGTGTCAGACTGGAAAGAATACACCACTTTCTGCCGGACATGCAGCAGCTGATAAGTACTGGAAGACTGAAGGTTTTTTAATAGAAGTAAATTACAAATCTCTGACACTTTCTGACACCAGTTGATTTGAAAGAAACATAGTTTTTCCGCTGGAATATCCCTTTAACAAACCGAAAGATGGAAGGAGACCTAGACAGATCGGCTCGAACAAGCAGGTGGCAAACTTTACACAGAAGACTACAGGCTTTGCAGTTAACTGTCGCACTGACTGACTGACAGACAGACACACCCAGACATTGACACACAGCACTGGTAGCTCAGTCTTTTTCCTCTTCCTCCCTGTCGGGCTGCTCTCCACACTGTAAGGTTGAGGACCTTCAGGTCATGTGATCAGGTCCTTTACCCTTTTCTCTCTTTGTACATGTCTTCCTCTGTCTTCTGTGTCTTCTGATGTTTAGCGCTCATTCTGCACTACAGTAAGCGGGCTAAACATAAGTTCACCGGGCCCCTCTCCCTCTCTTGGCCCCTAGAGGCGCAGTGCTGACGCCAGCCCTGCCTCCTGCTCCTCCCCCTCACTGTCTGTGTGTGTAATAGCACAGGCAGGGAGCGGGGAATGAGGAGGAAGCGAGCCCTGACCTGACAACCCGGCGCTCGCTTTCTCCTCAATATCATGCCATGTAATACAGCCTTAAAGCAGGGTTCAGGGACACTAGAATGCTTCATAGAGAAGCCCTTATAAATTCATGTTAATCAAAGAGAAATCAAAAGTAAATAAAAAAAAAAAGCAAAACAAACATTGTTGATTTTAATTCATTAACGACAAAGGGCATAAATATACACCCTTGCGTTGTTAATGGTGTTCCGAAGGGAGCCGTGCGGCGACCCCTCTCTGAACCACTGTGATCTCGGATGCTATCTGCAACCCGGGACCACGGCTGTTAGCAGGCACGGTTCGATCGCCATGCCCGCTAATTAGCCTTTTAAATGCAGCTGTCAAAGTTGACAGCTGCATTTACATGCTTCTTTTCCCCTTCTCTGGTGTCTAGCTCTGTGATCGCAGAGGAGCGATCCCCGCACCTGTACCTGGCCGGGGTATGCGCCGTAATAGCGCTGATCCCGACTCGGCATTCTATTGCTCTCGGCTGCAAAAGCAATAGAATGCCTATCTCGTTGATCTATGCAGTATAACTATACTATATCTATATATCAATACTGCATAGATCTCAATGAGAGATCAGAGCAGGCATACTAGAAGTCCCCCAGGGGGAATAACCCTAACCCCAGGGGGACTTCCTGTAAGTGTGTGAAAAAAATAAAAATGTTTTTTTTTTATAAATAAAAAAATCCCCTCCCCTATTAAAACTTTGAATCACCCCCCTTTCCCCATTTTCTAAATAAAAATAATGTTTTATATCGCCGCGTGCGTAATCGCCCGAATTATTAATTTATTTCCTTCCTGATCTCTCACGGTAAGATCTTTTTGGTCGCATCAAATCCAGAAAAATTGTAATAAAAAGCGATCAAAAAGCCGCATATGTGCAATCAAGGTAGCGATAGAAGCGCAGGAAATGACACCTCACACAGCCCCATAGACCAAAGGATAAAAGCTTTATAAGCCTGGGAATAGGGTGATTTTAGGGAACTTATATTTTTTAAAAGAGGTTTTAATTTTTTAAAAGCCATTAAATAAAATAAAAGTTACACAAGTTACATATTGTATGCATAGCAAGTCAGTTTTACCCTAGGGCAAGCGGCGTAAACATGAAACCTCCCCAAATTAAAAAAAATGTGTTGTTTTTTTTTTTTTACAATTTCATCGCACATTTAATTTTTTTTCTGGTTTCGCAGTGTACTTTATGCAAAAATTCAGCCTGTCCTTGCAAAGTACAATTAGTGTCGCACAAAATAAGGGTCATGTGGGTTTCTAGGTGACAAAATGCAAGTGCTATAGCCTTTAAAGCACAAGGAGAAAAAAACGAAAACGCAAAAATGGAAATTGGCCCGGTTCAAAAAATGGTATTGAAAGTGATGAAAAAGATGCATAGACCCCCCCAAATGGAATCAATGAAATGGACATATTTATAAAATATTAAATCCCGCATACAGCTTGTATATTATAAAAATAAAAATAATGGTTCTGGCTGTAGCAATAAATGGCTGTCCAAGTAATACAGCGCATAAACAGCACAAGATAGACTGCAAGATCCTATGAAATAGCTGCTCTCGGTTATAGAAGATGCCTCATGGGGGGACCCCCCTCTGTGATGTCCATATGCCCTAGGAAGCCACATAGACTACACGACCATTAAATTATAAACCCGGGTCCTATGTTACCTCGGCGTATAGACACAGATTAATATGGAAATTGGAGCCGTCGGTCTGAAATATCACAGGTTTCCTATGCATTGAGATGATGAAGTGCATGTTTCCCTGGGATTGGAACAATCTCCTTTGTGCAACCAGTGACATAGAAATAAATGACAGCATTGTTACCGGCGGAGCCATTCATTCATTTAACTAAACACACAAATGAGGCCTTTTCTTTTGGCTTTGATGCTGTTTATCTATAAATGTGGCAGTTTACTTGCAGACGAATCAAAACGGCACAGCATGAAATATTATACAAAAATGAGACCATTAACCGCCGCGCTACGTTCAAGGTGGATTCAGGACGGAAATTGCCAAGCGTAAAGCTCCACTCCGATGCTATCTCACAGTAGGGATCGTCTAACATGGGCGAGAGCTTGAAAGGGAAAGAGTGAAATATGCAAAACAAATGGAAGGAACCAGACACTAAATTAAATACTATCAAGTAGCTATTGTATTTGCATGTCATCAGCAGGGTCATACTGGCCCACGAGAATACTGGAGGATCCCCCATTGGGTCGAGATAATAGACTAATAAAGGTCCTGCAGAAGACAACGCCATGTGTGGCCACTTCTTTCTTTTATGAGGTCATTCACAAACATCCTTTCAGATCGTGGTTTGCAACCACGCCCATTATTTAATGAATTTGCCGTTCGCATTGAAGTCTATGGCATCCTGGCCGGAGTGTATATGTTGCAGTGAAATTATAGAATCAGGGATTTGATCAAATCACTAAGGGATTTAATCAAATCCCAGGAAATGATGGAATGACCAGGGAATTGATCAAATCACTGACCCCCTTCAGGTTAATGATGGAATGAACTCTATCATTTCCCCTGCGACATAGAATTAATTCGCCGTATCACCTCTGCTCCCCCCAGCCTATCCGCTCCCCATCTACCACCGCCGCCGTACGCCTGTCTGTAGGTGTGCGGCTTCGCTCCCCGTCCGCCTCCAGTTTGTCCGCCCTGCCCTGCAACACGCCTACTGCTCCCCCGGCCTGTCCGCTCTGCTCCCCCTCTGCCCCGCCGCCATATGCCTGCCATGGAGGCGTGCCGCTGTGCTCCTCCGTCTGCCTCTGCCACCAAACATAGAGCCGAGTGACACCTTGATCATTCATTTCGGCATTTCCCTGAAAGGCGGTCAGTGATTTGATCAAATCCCTAGGGAAATGATGGAACGGCGCAGTCATTCCATCATTTCCCAGGATTTGATCAAATTCCTGGATTCTATAATTTCACTGCAACATATACATGTCAGTTTTGCGCAGCTACTGTTCATTGAATAGAGGGAGCAATGACTAGTAAGTGCATGACTAGTGGGAGCAAGGACAGCGTCCTTTTGCATACACTTACTAGTCATTGCTCCCACTAGCCAGATTCCTACTCCACACTGATGAGGGGCAAAACCCCCGAAACAGCTGTCTGTGGATGGATACCTTGCTTGGGTGGTTTCCTTGATTGGAGACATTCCTTGGCTTGGCTGTTCCTTCCCGGAGGAAGGTCTGGCTAGCTCACTGACGTCGAGACACGTGATGGTGTCTCTGCAGTGTTCTTTTGCATATTTGATTTTCCAGTGGGCAATGTTCTAGAATACACTGAGACAAGTGAAGGTGTCTCTGGGGTATTTTGGTTGATCTCCCTGAGGTAAACAGCGTCCTTTTGTTCATTGAATAGCGGTCGCACAAGACTGAGAGGGAAGATAATGTAAAGTGTGGTTCTGGCCGCACTTTACAATGTGTGCTATGGTTAATTGGAATGCGGGCAAACCCGAATGTAATATATAAACACCCATATGCGCCCACATTCCAATTTGGAAGAAATGAAGTTCATCCAGTCAGTACTCCAGTACCGGTCGGAATGAACTTTACAGACAGCGGCCGTCCTGTGACATGGACGGGTCACAAAAAGGCCGCTGTCATACTGTGTGTGAACCCAGCAGAATAGGCTGTAGCTGCGTCCAATTTCTTTAGCAACACCAACTATAACCCCTGATGAGAAACAGGTGTACTGAAACACAAAGGGTTAGGTGACGGTGCAACGCATGTTTGACAACAACCAGACTAGTCCAGTGAAATTGGATGTATATTGATATTGATTGTATGATGTTATATGGTTTCTGGACCGACATGGGTCCTAAAACAAAGGTTTAGATTGGTTATTGGTCCGACACGGGTCTGTAGTAATATAGCCACAGGACTGACATTACAACTTCTTCAGCCTCCAGTCTTCCAATGCCCAACAATGGGACTCGAGCATGCTCAAGTTACTCTCATATCTATTGCAGACCCCATTTTTTTCAATATCATTGTGACAGATTGACACAAAATTCACTCATTTCTAGACGTCACATATTTAATGTGGATGGAGAAACTGCATCAAAATAACTTTCTTTTGTGGCTCCATCTTTCGCTATTTATAATATTAATTTATAATATGAATGTGTTTCAAAGGGTGACACGCATGCAGCAATACAGCAAAAATTTCAGGAGAAACTCAAGTTTCTTTCTTAAGTTCAGTACTTTATTGTTACATGCTAGCAAACCCCCCGGCAGGCTGCAATTCACGTTGCAACCACTAGGGGTGACATATAATCACAAATGGCAACATCTCTCCACGGGGTAATATGATCACTGTAGGAGTTGTCCCAAAATCAAATGATGACAGGGACACCTAGGAGTAAGTGTTTAAAGGGGTATTCCCCCCAAGAGCAAGAAAAATTAAATGCTCCCAAACCTAGCTGGTCTTACTCACCAAGTCGCCGTGAGTATTTTGAGCCGTCTCCCATCTTTCTAGCTGCTGCCGTTCCTGAGTTACACTTTTTTTTAAAAGATGGTCTATTATTAAGATAGGAAACTACATTTCCCATCATGCAATGCTCATGCCTAATGATGATGATGAAGTAGCAGAGCTGAGATAGTGATAATGGCGTAGCATTGCTGAGATGGTGACATGGCGCAGCAGAGCTGAGATGGTGACTTGGCGCAGCAGAGCTGAGATGGTGACCTGGCGCAGCAGAGCTGAGATGGTGATTCGGCGCAGCAGAACTCAGACGGTGACTCGGCGCAGCAGAGCTGAGATAGGTGGGTGGACGGGTGAGACCGATCTCTTGAGCCCAGGGGGAGGGGGTGCCGCCGGTAAACTGGGATGGTGAGGGTGATGGGGGTGCCGCGGGCGAGCAGCACCCAGCGCGTGGGGGGTTTGGGGGAATGCCGCTGGTATACTGAGACGGTGGGCGGGCGGCACGACGGGACGGGAGGTGCCGTGGATGGGCCTAGCGGGGGGGGGGATGCCGCCGGTAAGCTTGGGTGGTGAGCGGGCGGCACGAGTGAACGGCGGCTGACAAAGGGGGAGGGGTGCCGCGATTGAGCCCAGCAGAGGAGGGGGGTGCCGGTTAGCGCTGCCGCAGGTCACGGGAGGTGCTGCGGAAGAGGCCAGCGGAGGTCGGAGGAAGGAGCGGAGGAAGATGTCGCCGGTGGTGAGCCAGCGGGACGAGGGAGCTGTGGTTAACAGTGAGCCGTGGGTGACCCAGCGGGGGGGGGGGGGGTAAGCGCTGCCGCGGGTGACGCCGCCGATGAGCCCAACGGGCGGGGGGGCAGTTGAGGGGTGATGCCGGTAAGGAAGGTGAGGTGCCGTGGATGAGCACGGGGATGTGGGCGAGGGGCGCGAGTGACAAGGGTGACAGGGGGCACAGTCAGGGGGTGAGCTCTGGGGCTGGGGGCACACACGGTAGCGGTGACTGGGGTGGCTGCAGTTAGAGAGGGAGATAGTGACAGCTGCACTGATCACTGTCTCCCTCTCTAACATCAGCCACCCCCAGTCCTCCTTCACTTCAGTTTGACTGGGTTACATGCTAACCCGGTCCATTGAAGAGAAGGAAGACACGTGATGCCGTCTCGGAGGGTGCGGGCCAGGAGCAGGGAGCGTGTCGGGTTGGACTGAGAGGTGATGACTCTATGCAATCCGTGGGGGTGGGGGCACCTAGATAACAGCAAAACTGTGCAGAATCTTTAATACCTTCATATTGGAAAGATGGAAAGCTACGGGTGGGCGACGTATTAATGCAAAAATAATTTTGGGGGGAATACCCCTTTAACTCCTCTGCAATACCATCTCAGGACAATAAAACATTACATGGCGGAGCATTCCTCTAGGGAGAGATACTCAATGTAGACGGTCTACATTTAGTCTAACTGTTGGGAATCTTCTTGGTAATCTTTGTATTCCATAGGGGTGTAATTAAAAATTTTTAGCCCTGATAACTAGAGATGAGCGAACTTCCCAAACTGAAATTCCGGATTCAAGTCAGGATTCAAACATCTAATAAAATAGTTTGCTCACCTGTCTGCGCTCCCCCCGGTGTCCTCCTCCAGGTCTCCGGTGTCACTAGCCGCCTCCAGCCCATTCAGTCAATCATTCTCGTCTCAAGAGTGACAGCCTGTTCAGCCAATCACCTGCCATGGCACTGTCCCATTTCAGTGTTTGGCTGAACAGGATTTTGGCTGCTGTGGGGGACACTGGAGAAGAAGGACACCAGGGGAGCGCGGATAGGTAAGTATAGAGGAAGATTTTTTTTAACTGCACTAAAACAGGTAAACGCCTGTCATCCTTTAGCTGCTTTAGTGAGTTTTTTAAGTTTCGGTTCAAACCGAACTTTTGAAATGTTCGCTCATCTCTAACAACCCCTGTAACAGTTTTGGTTTCTATCCACATTCCATAAAGTTCCAATGCTATTTGTGGTTTTCAAAATAAACTCTTAAACTTTTCATATTAAATTAAACTTAAAAATTGTAATATTGCTCCAATATATTATCTAACCCAGCAAATCCATATAGCTTGTAGGTTATGTAAGTTTTAGCTACCGACTGATGGGGAATTTTCCTAACTGTGAAAGATTATCTGTTATTAATTTTTGCACAAAGTGCTGCAAAATGGCAACACTTATAAATGACCCGCTGATTTCTGCCCAATTCACTTAGATGGATTTGATCTTTTCAGCTCTGGCAAACAGTAAAAAGTTGTTGAAAATGTCATTTAAGGCTTCAAAAGGCAAAAACTTCAATCAACCAATTAATTTAAAAAACAAGGAAATGTCATAAAATTATGTCTGGTAACAGGTATAGAGGAGAGGGAGCCGTAGCAGCACTTAGATTGGGCCTTCGTCTTATACCGGTACCATCAAAAACTTAAAAAAAACTAAAAAAAAAAAAGAGGAAGGGGATTCAGCTGTGATTCACATCCCCTTCACATTTGTGGAGAGTTTGTGTATGATCGTCAGGCTAGTCTTCATCTCCTTTGCTTAAAGTTGAGCAATTTGTGGAGATCCATGAGGGGGATGGGAGAAACTAAGCTGTTCCTTCTTCATGGTCCATACAGTCTAACTATGAAGTATGGACGTAAGGATATATACTGTATTCAAAAAAAGAACAGTCAACATTGTTGAAAGTTACTAAGTATGTGTCAGTCACTGTCAGGTCCCATGTTTTTGATTTCCATTTGGTGTTGAACTCAGTTAAAACAGTGTAATTTAGACAACCCATTTTTTAAACTTCATATCCAATGCCCCATTTGGGGTCTCTACTAATATCAGCTAATACTACATAATAAGCCATTCAATATATGTTCAGAATTCATGAAAAATAGTAATGGAAGCTTAGAAGATCCTCACTGGGCATGATGATTGCTTTTGATATTGGTGGACTACACCCAGTTGGTGGTCCTCCATCATTCCAAGATAAAATGTTAGGCCTATTCCTAGAATAAAGTATAACTAGCTGATCGATGAGGGTCTGACTGCTGATGCCTGAGCGATCACAAGAACAGAGATCAACTCTTCCCCAGGTGAAAAAAGCAGCTATCATTCCACTCACTGTCTACGGCTATGGATTTCCAAACATAATCAAGTTCAATGCTTGCCGTGTATGAAAGTTCCATAAAAAATGAATGGAGTTGCTGTTGAGTACACATGCTGCCTCTTTATTTACCTGGGGGCAATTGACTTTTTCATGGTTGGTGGTGGTATAGGTGGGTGTTAAATTTTTTCTTGGGATAACTTCTTTCATGGCAGATATTTATAATTTATTGACCTTTATATTGACAAATTCCATTCCTGTGTTGGGGTTGAAACCATCTATCCTCTACGCCAGTCCTCTAGTACTGCACCTCCACCATAGAGCATTAATCCCTAACCATTGGCTTGAGAACTATATGGCTTCCTAGCTCTTGGTAATTGCAAATACTATTGAGCACTCATAGCACTAAGGATGTCATAAATTTGCTAGGACTTGTTGGTGGAGTCCACATGACTAGGGTCAAGCCAGATGATCATATCTGAGACCATATACAAAAAGGACCCCTTCTATAGTGAGAAAATATGCCATAATGTCTACTGTACTGGCAATAAAGACATCACTTCTCTACAAATCTAAGGACATCCTGAAATTCTGATCTGTTGCAGGGAGAGAGGTACAGTAGCTTGAGGACCAGAGTTGAGAAACCTTAGATGTAGAGGACCATCTCAAATTTTTCTCTATTCCGTCGAAAGACAATTCAACCAATACAAAAATAAAGCAAAGACTGGTTTCTCTTAGCTGCTCCACTTTCCTACATCGACTTACTTCCTTATTGACTCTGGAGTACGTGAAAAATGAGTTTGGCCTTTGGGGACAGTGATTGATGCACATGTTTTCTCTGTAGAGGGTTGTGGTTACGTCAGGACAATAACTAATGGGGAATACATTAGTAAATACACACATGGTTTGGGAATCATTGACTTCAATCTTATTTGTTGTCCAGTGTTTCAGAAATTAAAGGGAGGATGGGTGAAAAATTAAAGGTAAGCTCCACTTCAGAGTAAATCTGAAAAGCTGGCTAGTCAACCAGAGCAACAGCTCAACCATCACAGGATACCAATATGCAAAGAAAGAGCTAAACACTCTGCCACAATCCATCTAAAACTTACTATCCAATTTTTTCCCTATGACCACTACACAAAATAGGCACCAAGTGAAGACAGATCCATAATGTCAGATTACTAATGGTTTTCTGTTTCTTACTAGTTATTTTGTCTCTACCGTACACACAGAAAAAAAAGTGTTACTATCCTAATCAGACCCAGAGTAATAAACACTTCACTACCACCACCCAACCCATAGCTTACTATTAACAATACAAAAAGAGATAAGTATATGGCTGTGGGTATAAATCTGATAGATGGTTTTGGAATTGGTTTCAAGTATCCCTGTCATTTCAAAAAAGTTTAACATGTCCTAAATTTTTTTCTTGTCAGACCACTTGAAGTCAGTAGCATAGCTTCCATGGAGACAGGCCACGCAGCTGCTATGGGCCTCCCCTGGCAGACCTCTATACATCTCTTACTGTCATTTCTATTACTTGTTGGCCTCCCAACCACTGGGACACACAACACTGAGCAGTTCTGACATCTCGGCCTAGGCACATCTGCAGGAGTAATAACCCAAGGTGTCTCAAGCCAAGACTTCTGTTCTTCTCAATTGGCAACAACCACCGATAACTGGCACGTAGATGGACTGGAGGCATTGCACAATCACACAGTACTGACTTATCTGATGTCTAAGGGCTCATGTGGCTGAAAACATTTCCTTTCGACCTGGCTTTTACATTAACGAAGCCCCTCTACACCATGGAAGCCCCTCCACACCATGGAAGCCCCTCCACATCATTGAAGCCCCTCCACATCATTGAAGCCCCTCTACACCATCAAAGCCCCTCCACACCATCAATGTCCCTCCACACCATCGAAGCCCCTCTACACCATCAAAGCCCCTCTACACCATCAATGTCCCTCCACACCATCAATGTCCTTCCACACCATCAAAGCCCCTCCGCACCATCAATGCCCCTCCACACCATCGAAGCCCCTCTACACCATCAAAGCCCCTCCGCACCATCAATGCCCCTCCACATCATCGAAGCCCTTCCACACCATGGAAGCCCCTCCACATCATTGAAGCCCCTCTACACCATCAAAGCCTCTCTACACCATCGAAGCACCTCTACACCATCGAAGCACCTCTACACCATTGAAGCCCCTCTACACCATCAAAGCCCCTCCACACCATTGAAGCCCCTCCTCATGCCACAGATAGGAGTGAGGGGCTTGAGAATTTGTTAGCTGGCATATAATCTCAGCAACCCCTGCTCCTTTCCTGATTTGCATAACATTATGGCTTCTCCTTCTTGGAGTGTATGTTGTACAGTATATATGCACCATTATTCCTCCGGAGACTGTGGCGCCATTGTTTCTATACGGAATGACAGTGACCGAAGGTTTATGGGGCAAATCAGTTTCTACAATTGTAAAAAGGCCAAACAGTAAGGCAGCACAACTCAATTTCATTACTTTCCTCACCGCTGATCGATCACCCACGCTTTGGACTTCTATTAAATAAAACTCGAGTTAGTGGGTGTTCTTTTAATTCCCCCTAAAGCTGAATTTCCACCCTCTGGTAGAATGAATGTTCTGAAGTAGCTTTGATATGAAGGGACTGTTGTTTTCTAAGTGCATTTAATAGCTTTATGACATTTTTTCCCTGCGAAAAATACAGAAATAAGCATCAACATTGATTGATGGGTCAATTATGTAATCATGTTGTCAGGCAACTAAAACACTACATCCTATAGAATAAAAAGGTGAAGAACAAAAAAAAAAATAATTTTTTTTTTGTAAGTTATCATTACTTCTGTACAGCATATGGACATTTCCCGTGAACACGGTTTTAGGTATTTGCTTTATTTTACGAACTACTTTTAACTATTTTATTGATTCCGTTGCCATGTCTATGTTTTATCACAGGAAACGCGGGGCCGCGGATTCATAAAAGCTGTAAATACTAATCCTAATTCAATGCCAGTTACACGGCTATAATAACGCAACCCGATTTAGGTGAAAGTCACCTGCTGCTTTCCCTACTTCGTTTTCCCTTCTGTTTGGTTTGCTTGGCATGTAAAGATCAATGAGGACTCGCTCAGAATGTAAAAATCTTTGTGGTTCTCTTACATCACAGCCAATACAGATGCCAGTACAAGTCGATGATACCTAAGAGTTAACGTATATCAAGAAATCAGAATTCCTTATTCAGCTAAGCCGGAATGGAGTTGCCACTGTACATAAAGTTCAGACATGTCAGCTAAGTGACCTAATAAAACCAATAGCAACATTGCACAGTATCCTATTATAGGTGTAAATGGGATTGTCGGTTTAGAAAAACCATTTCTGAAGGACCAAACCTATCCTTGTGTTACATGGTGTCATGGTATGTACTGCTGCCCCTCTCTATGCAAGTTTCTTCTGTTCTGCCACACCTTGGACTCCAGCAAGTAAATGGTTAACCTGATCGTTCTATGTTCTTCTGGCTTCATTCAGCTGTCTCAGAGTGCTCAATAGGTTCTACAAATTCGCTTGCCAGCTCTGTGTCTTTGTTTTTGGCCTCATCTGCTACTAGTAGTTCTACAATGCTATCTCTATAACAGCAAGTACTGTGTACTTTACTGCCAGCTCCATAGTCCATGTCCCTAGTGTTCTTGCTACATACTCCTTGTTCCTGGTGTTCCTGCTCCATAGTCCATGTTTCTAGTGTTCCTGCTCCATAGTCCGTGTTTCTAGTGTTCCTGCTCCATAGTCCGTATTTCTAGTGTTCCTTACCATGTTGCTGTACCACAGTCCATGTTCCTTGTGTTCCCCTGAGACTAAGGGTCCTATAAGACTAAGCTATTTTTGGCTTTTGAAGATTAACGATAAGTGATTGCAAACAAGAGCTTTTGGGACGACCTGATATAATTCACCATAACACACAGAACGATAGTTGTTTTGTAAGGGTGATGGTGGATGGCGACAAACTCACTCTGACAGCCGAGTAATGTTAGAATAACTTTACTGATGAGAACTCAGCAACACTACAATATACTCTTTTACTTGTGCAACAGGCAGATTCCTATATACCGTATTTTCCTGCGTATAAGGCGACTGGGCGTATAAAACGACCCCTGACTTTCAATCAGATTGTCAGGGATTCGCCTTATACGCCGGAAAATGTTAACCCCTGCCTGACCGCAGCGCTGCTACAATCAGGCAGGGGTTAACTGCAGCTAAATGAATTAAATAACAAACAGTTAACTCACCTGGGCCCGTTCCTGCCCTCCGCCCGTCTTCTTCTCCGGTCCCGTTCGCCGGGATGCGGGCCATTTTTGAGCCCCCCCACCGTATGGGGCGACCATACCCGACATATAAGACGACCCCCGAATTCTGACAAGATTTTTCGGGGTTAAAAAGTCGTCTTATACGCCGGAAAATACGGTAACAGGGACACTGTCTCTTTTAGATACTTGGTAAGTAGCAGGAAGGATGCAACTAATGGTGCGTTTACACAGAGAGATTTATCTTACAGATTTTGGAAGCCAAAGCCGGTAATGGATTTGAAAACAGGAGAAATCTCAGTCTTTCCTTTATGACCTGATCCCTCTTTATTGTCTGTTCCTGGCTTTGGCTTAAAAAATCTGTCAGATAAATCTCTCACGATTAGTCTGTGTGATATAGCACAACTATATGCAGTCTCTCAGGGGGCCCCACTTCCGGATCCTGCTAGTAGCAATGGACTCCCCTGCAGCACCAGCTCTGTCTCCCCTGAGCAGTACCTTCCTCCTTGCTGCAGTGATGAGGCTGGCTGGACACTCCTGTGTCAGTACCTTCCTCCTTGCTGCAGTGATGAGGCTGGCTGGACACTCCTGTGTCAGTACCTTCCTCCTTGCTGCAGTGATGAGGCTGGCTGGACACTCCTGTGTCAGTACCTTCCTCCTTGCTGCAGTGATGAGGCTGGCTGGACACTCCTGTGTCAGTACCTTCCTCCTTGCTGCAGTGATGAGGCTGGCTGGACACTCCTGTGTCAGTACCTTCCTCCTTGCTGCAGTGATGAGGCTGGCTGGACACTCCTGTGTCAGTACCTTCCTCCTTGCTGCAGTGATGAGGCTGGCTGGACACTCCTGTGTCAGTACCTTCCTCCTTGCTGCAGTGATGAGGCTGGCTGGACACTCCTGTGTCAGTGCTGCTCTGCCCCAGGTGCTCTGCACTCCACTTACTGGCAGTGGGCTGTGTTGCTCTCTTCTTACACTGCTGCACACTGCTCTGTCTCTTGTAGCCCCTCTGGACCTGGCTGAGTTGTCCTGCTTGCTGTGGATCACCTTGTCACACCACACTTCAGCTCTTTTACAGGTCACTGTCCTTGACCTCCAGCACTGGAATCTTCTCTTCCTACACAAACTAGGTTTGTCCCACTTCCTGAGTCTCTGGCTTTTTCTTCCCCAGTTATCTCTGTTGCTCCTAGCTGGGAACTGACTTCCTCTGCTGGACGGAGGTGATATCAGCAAACCTCTATGCTCTAATGTTGCAGCTGAACCTTCTTGCACTACACCTTTGTTACAATCGTAATTATAATTTGTTACTACAATTGTTTACTCCTTCTGATTCCGGTGAACAAACAAACAATGTGTAGATACACTGATGGATTCGTGAACGATTAACAATGATTATATGGTCAGCTCAAAAGGTGCGATCATTGACACATGAACAACTTCATTGGATACACACGTAAAGATTATCATTTAAAGGAGAAGTCCGGCGAAAATTTTTATTAAAGTATTGTATTGCCCCCAAAAAGTTATACAAATCACCAATGTACACTTATTACAGGAAATGCTTATAAAGTGCTTTTTTCCCTGCACTTACTATTGCATCAAGGCTTCACTTCCTGGATAAAATGGTGATGTCACGACCCGACTCCCAGAGCTGTGCGGGCTGTGGCTGCTGGAGAGGATGATGGCAGGGGGATGCTCAGTGTTCCTCCAGCGCCCTGTGTCCCTCAGTGTCCCCCTGCCATCATCCTCTCCAGCAGCCACAGCACGCAAAGCTCTGGGAGTCGGGTCGTGACATCACCGTTTTATCCAGGAAGTGAAGCCTGGATGCAGTATTAAGTGTAGGGAAAAAAGCACTTTATAAGCATTTCCCATAATAAGTGTATACTGGTGATTTGTATAACTTTTGGGGGGCAATACAATACTTTAATAAAAATTTCCGACGGACTACTCCTTTAAATTAGAATAATATAACGATTTTTTGCATTGTAATCTCCCCATGTAATAGGGCCCTTAGAGATACCTTACCTTATACTCTGCACCCAGCATGGAGAGCTCCAAACCCAAACACATCCTGTTGAACGACTCAAGTGTCCATGATTAGTATTTGCCCCTGTTGGATGTACTCTTTTGTTTTAATAAATATTTGCTAATGTTAGAAAATAGGCAACTGCTAAATTTCTATGGGCGCAGTATAATGCTCCAATCTTCATGTGGTGGTGCTGGAAGGAAACTTAAAGTGGAATTCCAGTGATCGGCCACAATTTGTTTGACACTATTCCCACTTGTCTACACCGCTTCTAGTCTCAGATTCAACCTTTTAAAAATGATCCCATCATGGCACCTGGATGGGAAACTACATCTCCCATCATGCATTGCACCTCAGAGCCAACTGCTGAGAGCGAGAGACAGAGAGAGAGAAAGAGAGATAAAACAACAGAGTCTCCATTCCCCTATACTGCTCAGGAGAGGCTGTTGTTTCTGCGCCCTTGGACAGGTGATTACTGTGTGATGTCAGTGGTAGGCGGGGTTTCAGATGAGGTGTTACAGCTTGCCTGGAAACAGAAGAGACAGAGACAGACAGAGAGAGAGTGAGGATTTTCAGTAGCATTAGGGTGTAAGTCAGGATGTTATACAGACAAACGACCCAATTTATCTAATACAAGCCTATTACAAACAAGCTTAGAATTTAGGTGGGCATTGAACAAGGTAAAATCTCTATTAACTGGCGGTCCCCTTAAAGTGCTTATCAGACTTAAAGGTACACTCTCTGTTTTTCCTATGGTTCCTCTGGTCAAAATCCACACATCAACATGAATGTAAAAGTCCCCCCCCCCCCCACGCTCCATTTGGTCACATTACAGATAGACAGCTATCATATTGTGTTTTGCAGCTGCTATCTTGTCGCTGTTTTTGGCAGCTCCGCTCCCTCACCATTCGGCCCGGTTAGGACATTAGTATGTGTCTTTATTACTAAGAAGCCAAACTCCATTCCCATAACTCATGGATGTATTTGGAATGCAAAGCGCACCAGTTATCCCGCCACGCAGTTAGGAAATGACGGGTATTATCTTTCAGAAAGCCTGAGTATTTCCCCTGTAATTGGCTGTATATAAAGGCTTGGGAGCATTAGCTGTGGTTCTCTACCCATAACTCACTATAGTTCTCCGCTCTGTTTACAGATCTATAAAGAGATACATGATAAGAAGATGAAAAACACGCTCTGTGGGGACGAAAAACACAGATAAGGATAGAAAATACTATGTATGCATTGTCTGCATTTCTCATAGCTAAAAGGGTTGTCCCCTTCTGACATTGGCTGTTTATTATATGGGTCCCCCGAAGATAAGAGATAAGCCCTTCACACATGACAGCAGAGGTTGCACTCATTTTTTTTTTAAAGTAGAGTAAAAAAAAAGTTATCTCAGCATTTTTTAGATACTTTTCTATATCTATATCTATCTATCTATCTATAAATATATAAATATATATATATATAATATATCACTCGCTGTGGTGTGATAGCAAAGTATCGCTATTACTCATAACAATGTCTCCATAAGCGACCAAGGCACGTTGGACATCCTTATCAGACATTCATGTCATATCCTACAAACATACCATGAAGGTCTCTGTACACGATACCTCGTTGACTAGCTCATCTGTAAGCATATGTTCACACATAGCATTTTAAAGTAAATCTGTGATTCCCTGACTGCCTACCAAGCTGACGGCAATGCTGGATAGATAGAAATAAAATAGTTCAGAAGATATCTTTGTTTCCTGAGTCTGTGTTTCTAGTTTTATAAGAAACACACATTTATTTGGGCTGTGAATGGTGTCAAAGGGGAGGAGTTTATTATTCTCTGGGTCCTAGTGCCGCTATGCCTTACCGTGCTGTATGCCTGCCCCTTGCATAATCAGTCACATATACTCTGCATACAGCACAGTGAGGTGTAGCAGTTCTATGGCCCAGGGAATAATAGGCCCCGCCTCTTTGACAGTTTTTTTTAAAAATGAAAATAAAAGCACAGACACAAAGATATTTTCTGAATGTTTCATTGATATCTATCCAGCGGTGCCATCGTCTTGGTAAGCAGGCAGGTGGTTACAGATTCACTTTAAAGCAATTGTTTTCCCTTTGAATTGCATTGAATTCAGTGGAAAGACAGTTCATGTCATAATTATTACATCCATATAAAAAAAGTATGTCACTTGTTTTGTATTGTCTTGGTAAGGGTGATCCACTAAGTCTTATGTCACCCAGGTAACGGTAACTCTGTCAGGTGTCACACAGGGGGATGAAGCTGTCTTTTTGCACTTTCACCACTTGGTGTCTCACTCTCCCCTAACTTTCTATAGGAGCACAGCTGAAGTGAAGGGTTACCTGTTGCACTGTATGTTATCTGTTCTGACCAATCACAGGTGCTTCACACAGTCCTCAGCCAACTACATTTCTTCTTTCTCCACTTTCTCACACAGCCCCACCAATAGGAGGTTAGACCCGACCACCCCTATATAAGCCCAGTTACTTCCTGCTGGGAGGTCTTTAGTTGGTTGGTTTTTGGAGAGGGAGAGACTAAAGACTCTTGTGAGAGAGACTCTTGCTATGATTCACTGCTAAACCCACAGGAGGGGTAACCGTCTCCTATGGACCACCTTGTCTATGCCAGGGATCCTTCTAAAGTTGTCAGGACAGTTTAAAGAAGGTACAAGACTGATCCTCAGTAAGACAAAGTGCAGCAAGCCGAAGTATCTTACTGGTTTCGCACAGCTATCTGAGAAGTCTTGGGAAGTCTGCTACACCCAATTGTATAGGGCTGGGGCTTGTACTACCCAACTTGATACTCTCTGAACTGGTTGGACAGAAGGGATCAGATATATATCTATACGTGAGTGGAGCCCACCTGCTACGTATTACCTCAGTAACCCGGGCCACGGCAATTTTGCCTGTAATAGGGCTGTTTTATCTGTGTATCATGGACACATAGCTGTCTTATAGTAAGATTTCCTGTGTTGCCCATAGCAACCAATCACAACTCAGCTTTTCTTTTACCAGAGCAATATAAGAAATGAAACTGTGATAGGTTGCTATGGGCAACACACAGAATCTTACTATAAAGCAGTGACATAAATCTCTTGATTTGTGTTGCGAATTGTCCGAATTGTTTGTGTTTGGCAACGTTCTCTGAACGTGAGCGCTTGACATTTAACTCCCTGTGGCTGCAGATGTTGAGTGCAACTTCATGGCCCAGTGTATTGCAGGGATGGGCCCCTTGAGGCGGCAGGCCCCGTAGCAGCTGCTATGGCTGCTACGGTGGTAGTTAGGCCCCTGATTGGATGGATTTGATACGTCTCTGGCATTACCCATTACGTAACAACATATTGTAAAATTGCTTGAATAAATATCTGACTCATCCATTGTCTTTCCCTAGAAGCCACGAGTCCAGTCCCCCCTGCAGTGTTCTCTATACAGTATGTCAGATCTGTCCCACTCATTACCGATGTTCCTGTTTGTAGTCTTTACGCATTTGCCTGATTTCTGACAGCCTGTGTGGGAGTCCTCATATCAAGAAGCTTTCGCTGTAGTAATATACCGCAGTGATTGCTTTTCATGACAGTAAAATAAAACAACTAAAGTAATAGAAATTTTTTTTTTCTTACTGAAACCTGTGCATGTAACTTCCGGCATAAATTACTAGATGTTTCTTCTGATGGCCTTCAACTATACAACGTCTGATCCATATTGTCTCTTTGCTGGAAGAAATATTAGACTTTCATATGAGCATGAGTTAGATGGAAATATCTAGACCCCCATGGGTATCATCCATTAGGGGTCACATATAAGATACATGTATAGTTTGATCGGCCATTGGTAACATTGGGATCTTCAATGCTGTGGAGTCCCCAGAAACCCCAGAATTACCAATTGAATAATATCCTATTGACACCTGATAGTCCAAATCTAAATTTTCAATATGTGATCTCAGAAGATGTACAAGTACTTGGGGGTTAGCGATAACATGTAAAGGATTTAGTGGAAACCCTGGAAACTTCATCTTCCTATGCAGATGCTATAATGATTATGTACTTTAAATAGTTCTTTCAATTGTGCCATGGAGAGTTGGGAGAAATGGTTGGCGGATACCAAGGACAATGCTCTTCTACCAAGATAACAAAGGATAGGGTAATAAATAAAGGATTTAAATAGGGATAAGTGAACTTTTGAAAAGTTCGGTTCGGTTCGAACTTTCCTGAACTTTGGATTGGTACGAACCTAAAACGAACCTTGCTATGACGGCTGAATAATTGCAGCTACAATAGTGGGAGTGTGATAGGGTATAGTTTCGTTTAGTTGCTATTACAATGAAAAAAGTGGAAAAAATCAAAGTACAAAAATAGTGAACAAAAATTAGCCAAGGTGTAAGTAATAACACGGGACATAGGACACAAAATTCCTTGGAACCAGTAGGGTGGAAAACAGACATTGACAGTGAAACCAGCAGCAGTAATAGTACTGTATTGGACCCAGTATGTTTAAGAATGGACAATTGACGGAGGAGGAGGAGGCAGCAGCAGCACTTGATTGCACCCAGCCCAGTATGGTTGAGAAGAGACTATTGGAGGAGGCGACACCACTTGATTGCACCCAGGCAAGCATGGTTGAGAACAGACTATTTAAAGAGGAGGAGGCAGTACCTGATTGTATACAGGCCAGTATGATTGAGAACAGACAATTGACGGAGGAGGATGTTCAGCCTTGGAGTGGTGGCCTGGGAATCCTCGTTGATTATGTTGTTCAGCGCACTTTCCAGAACACGGACAAGTGGGACGATGTCATTGATCCCATAGTCATGCCTGCTCACAAACAGAGTCGCGTCCTCAAAAGGGATCAACAATTGGCAGGACATGTTTGAAGAAACCTGTGCACTATGAGGTTTATCACATGTGCCATACAAGGTGTATGGCTCAGCCCTCCCTGCTGCACTGCAGAGACAATGTTCCTCCCTTTGTGGGCTACAACACTTCCCAAAATGGAGGACAGCCTGAGAGCGCCGGGCCTGACATCGTTGGTAAGACACCGGGGCAGGTTGGGCTGCAGTCAAAGCGGCAGATGGTTGCAAGGTGGTGGAGGCAGAACTGGCCCCCTAAAGCATCGGGGAGGTGACAGTGGCAAGAATGGGCTAACTTTCTGATGGTCTTCTGGGAGGATGTTGACCCAATGAGCAGTAACAGACATGTACTGCCCTTGCCCATAATTAAAGGACCAGACATCAGCACTGGGGTGCACGGTCTTCGAAACCAAGAATCCCAATGAGTCGCCAACCTTTTTCTACACAACTGTGCAGTGATGGGACAGCAAATGGGACTTTTTTTTTCTGGGACAGTGATGAGACTTTTCTTGGACTGTTTTTTTTTTTTTTTTTTTTTTAAACTTTTTTGGTTGCGGCAAAACAGAGTTCTCCTATTATTTTTTTGAAGCTTTATTGTAAAGATATAAACTGAGATTTTCACTTCATAAAGTAGATCAGCTTGAACAATGAAGTTGCTTTCATGTGTCTTTCTTGATACTCACAGACAGCTGTCACATTACATTGTTGACGAGGCAGCACCCAGGTATATCTGAGGAGACTAATTTAAGGTCTCACCCTGACAGGGGTGCATCACACATCTTGATATTCAAAGAAAACCAGGATACAAGGGATTACAGGAGTAATAATCCCTTGTATCCTGGTCTATTCTGTGATTTTATTTGTCGTTGTTGTTTTAACTAAATTCGTTATAAACTTTCTCAAAACTTTTTGTGAAGTTCGTAACGAATCTGGTTCGTTACGGTTTGGTTCGCTCATCCCTAGATTTAAAATTTCTAAAAAATCATGGTGATTGTGTACCACAATCTGGCATACTTCTTGCTTTTGAGTAGAAAACCTGTGCCTCCCCATTACATTGTAAGTCAGTGATGCTTAAAGCATCACAACCCTAGTATGGAGCTGTATTGAGCTTACTTTTGGTGTACTGCTCAGAAATAATGATGAGCAGACCTGTGGAACTGTTTGGGTTTGGCAACGTTCTCCGAACCCAAATGTTTGGCATTTGACCCCCGGTGTTGGATGCAGCCCAAGAGAGTCCTGGGAAATAGGCTGTATCCATGTTTTCCAGGACTCCTAAAGGGGGCATCCAACTTCTCCAGATGCTGGGAATCAAATGCTGAGAGATCAGTTTTGGAGAATGTTGCAGAACCCGAACAGTTCATCAAGTAAGCGTTCTTGCCTGCCAATAATTGTTCAGAGTAAAAGGATGCTTAGGTTGCTTTTACACATAAATTTCAGACAGTTCCCACTACGGTGGAACAATTAAAGGGGTACCCTGGGTGCAAAAAATTAAATCGACTGGTGCAAGAAAGTTAAACAGATTTTTTTTTTTTTTTTGCTACTCTTCTAGTCATTTTGTAACATGGGCAGAGGTGGCAGCAGAGAGCTCTGTGTCAGACTGGAAAGAATACACTACCTGCAGGACATACAACAGCTGATAAGTACTGTAAGATTGGAGATTTTTTAATAGAAGTAAATAACAAATCTGTATAACTTTCTGGCTTCATTTTTTAAGCTGACCATAGGCATAAAGAATTTCTAAAAGTAGACAATTGAGTCTCTGCTGGTTTTATTTCTAGCCAATAGACTTTTATTAGTTAGGTTGGCAGCAGAGATTTCCCGGGTCAGATACGGACTGGATTAATATTAATCCAGTCCCTGGTCCATAGTGTCCAATGTTAACCCTTTGAGGACCAGGCCCAAAATGACCCAGTGGACCGCGCAAATTTTGATCTTAGTGTTTTCGTTTTTCCCTCCTCCCCTTCTAAGAGCTCCAGCACTCTCAGTTTTCTATCTACAAGCCATGTAATAGCTTATTTGTTACAGGAATAGTTGTACTGTGTAATGGCGTCATTCATTTTACCATAACATGTATGATGGAATTCCAAATATATTATTTATGAAGATATAAATGGGTGAAATCGTAAAAAAGAATGCAATATGGCAACGTTTGGGGGGTTCCTGTGTCTACGTAATGCACTATATGGTAACAGCGACATGATACAATTATTCTATAGGTCAGTCCGAACACAACCATATGCAGGTTACACAGATTCTCTAATGTTATATATTTTTTTAATGAAATCCTTTTATTTGGCAATTAATTATAAATAAAATGGGCCTATTGTGACGCTTATAACAGTTTTATTTTTTCACCTACAGGGCTGTATGTGGTGTCATTTTTTCCGCCATGATCTCTAGTTTTTATTAATACCATATTTGTGAAGATCGGACGTTTTGATCACTTTTTATAAAAATTTTTTTTATATATAATGTAACATAAAATCGGTAATCCGCGCACTTTTTTCCCTCTTTTCGTCTATGCCGTTTACCGTTCGCAATGACGCTTGTTATATTTTAATAGATTGGACAATTACGCACGCTACGGTATATTATATGTTTATCTATTTATTTATTTTTATATGTTTTATTTATATAATGGGAAAGAGGGGTGATTTCAACTTTTATTGGGGGAGGGGTTTTGGGGTAGTGTAATAGTGTTTTTAACTTTTTTTTTTTTACACATTTGAAGTCCCTTTGGGGGACTTGTACATACATTAGTTTGATTTTTACACTGATCATTGCTATGCCATAGGCATAGCATTGATCAGTGTTATCGGCGATCTGCTCATTGAGCCTGCAGCAGATCGCCGATCGGACCGCACGGAGGCAGGTGAGAGACCTCCGGCGGTCTGTTTTACCGATCAGTACCCCCGTAGTCACACTGCGGGGGTCCCGATCGGTAAGTGACAGGGGACTCCCCCTGTCACTTACACTTAAACGACGCCGCCGATTGCAGCCGGCCCCCAGTTACGCCCTAGGTCCTGATCTAGGGCGTACAGTTACGCCCTAGGTCGTCTGGGGACAGACTTCCATGGCGTAACTATACGCCCTGGGTCGTCTAAGGGTTAAAGGAGAAGTCCAGCGAAAATTTTTATTAAATTATTGTATTGCCCCCCAAAAGTTATACAAATCCCCAATGTACACTTATTATGGGAAATGCTTATAAAGTGCTTTTTCGCTGCACTTACTACTGCATCAAGGCTTCACTTCCTGGATAATATGGTGATGTCACTTCCTGGATAACATAGTGATGTCACTTCCTGGACAACATGGTGATGTCACGACCCGACTCCCAGAGCTGTGTGGGCTGTGGCTGCTGGAGAGGATGATGGCAGGGGGAAACTGAGGGACACAGGGCACTGGAGGGACACTGAGCATCCCTCTGCCATCATCCTCTCCAGCAGCCACAGCCAACACCGCTCGGGTCTTTTGTCTTTTTGTTATTATGAATCATAAATAAAGAATTATGGAATTTTCTAAATTTATAATTTTGTGGTATGCTTTACGTTGTTTTTACATACCCCTGTCTCTTATTGGTTTGGTACACAGCTCGGGTCGTGATATCACCATTTTAATAAGGAAGTGACATCACCATGTTATCCAGGAAGTGACATCACCATGTTATCCAGGAAGTGACATCACCATGTTATCCAGGAAGTGAAGCCTTGATTCGGTAGTAAGTGCAGGGAAAAAGAACTTTATAAGCATTTCCCGTAATAAGTGTATATTGGTGATTTGTATAACTTTTTTTTTTTTTTGGGGGGGGGGCATTACAATATTTTAATAAACATTTTTGCCGGACTTCTCCTTTAACAATGTAGTATGCTAGTATGGAAGCCAGCTCACATACCTGTCCAAGGTGTCCCCACAACCTTCAAAACAGATCTTGCATGGTAACTACAAAATTGCACTAACAACATCTATACTTCTATTTTTTTTTGGCATCACCATGGACTATACGCCCTCTTATTGCCACGCTATAAAAACAATAAGGCAAAGACAATTATATCGGATTCTTTACGATTATCTTAGGACTTATCAGGTTGCACATAAGTCGTAGTAATGCTAACATTTTACTGCAACTCTCATGTGATGAAAAGTTCCAAAGTCCAAGGCTTTCCAGTTATTTAACTAGAAGGCGCAGTCAGGCAGGAACGGCTATAAGAGGCAGGAGACATTTTAATAGGCACTTTTAGGCCAATCCCATTGAAATGACTCTCTTAGGACTTATATACAGATAGTCTGACCTTGTCCGTTTTAGAATCTTCTTAGCGGTGTAGCGATATTTGGGCTCTTAGAAAACGTTACAGCTAAGGATTCATGACTTTACAAACTATACAAAAACCTCAAATTATATTTTATAAAATATTATCATACCTGTAATAAAGTATTTTAAGAATTTCTCTGTTCTTGCAGCTAATGAATAAAAATGTACAATACAAAGTGTCACTGTTGTTTAAATTTTTTGGCAGAAATCAATAGTCCAGGCGATTTTAAGAAACTTTGTAATTGTAAATTGTAAAAATGCATTTTTATCATGAAAAAGCAGTTTGAAGCTCTTCCCCCTGTCTTCATGGTTCTCTTATGGAGAGGGGAGGGGTGGAGGGAGATGAGGCACCAAAACAGGACAACAAAGAGTTAATTTACAGCTACATCACCGAGCTATCTCCTCTGAAGTCAGCTCTGACCTCTAAATAGCGGCTTTCACACAGCTCCCACTGTGTAATCCTTTGTTCTCTGCTCTCTGCTGGTGACCAATCTCCCTCCTCCCCCCTCCCCTCTCCATAGATTAGACAGGGCCCCACTGATGTAAAAGAGATGAGATTTCCTGATAATGAGCAGTGAATGAGAGAGAGGAGGGGGGGGGGGGGGGGGGGAGGGGGGGCTGGGGAAAGTCTTTTTGAATGCAGATGACGGCATAATTGCCTAATAAACCCAAATACAAAGTTTCTTAAAATCACCTGGACTATTGATTTCTGCAAAAAAATAAAAATAAAAATAAATTTGCCAGTGAAACTTTAAATAAATAAATAAAGCTTTTTTCTTTTCCGGTTTCCATGGTTATGACGTCTTTTTTAAAAAAAAAAAATGAAACAACCAATTTGTTTCCATAGTTATAACTTCAATTTATTTCTTAACTACTAAAGTAAAAGTCGTAAGCCTTTGCCAAACAAACACTTAACTGGGTCGACTTGACTAGAGAATACAGTTGTATTATTCCATTAGAGATGTGGGAGAGAACATGGAAAATCTTTATTTCTAAATGTATTAAATTTGAATGTTCACTCATCAACCTGATTTATTTTTATGTAAATGAATAAAAAATTCTGTGCTGATCATCTTTGTAGTTCTTTGTTAAAGGGGAACAACAGAAAAAAAAGTTAAACAGATTTGTAAATGACTTCTTTGTAAAAATTTCAAGTCTTCCAGTACTTATCAGCTGCTGTATGTCCTGCAGGAAATGGTGTATTCTTTCCAGTGTGACACAGTGCCCTCTGCTGCCACCTCTGTCTGTGTCAGGAACTGTCCAGAGCAGCAGAAAATCCCCATAGAAAACCTCTCCTGCTCAGGACAGTTCCTAACATGTACAGAGGTGGCAGCAGAGAGCACTGTGTCAGACTGGAAAGAATATACCACTTCTTGCAGGACGTACAGCAGCTGATAAGTACTGGAAGACTTGAGATTTTCAAATGGAAGTAAATTACAAATCTGTATAACTTTCTGACACCAGTTGATTTGAAAGAAAATGTGTATCTCTGAAGTACACCTTTAAATTGGATAGTAAGTGTACTGATATTGATCCTGTAAGCTTGATAGATTGATCCACTCTATAACAGAAAAGATGGGCTTAGTCTCAGTATTTGTTAAAAACAGCCTGTATATTGTAAGTATAGGGTCACTCTAGTGTTTGAATGACATAAATGGTTGTATCACAGTGATACAGTGATCATTATAGACTTTTACTGTCTTTATAGTCTTTTATTTTATTTTCATTCAATTTAATATTTTTTTTAAATTTTGTTTAGTTTTTTTTAACTTATTTTTATTGTTACATGTTATTGGGTATTCTGTGGATGGTAAAGGTAGTACTGCATTTTGGTCACTAGATGTCACTGTATATTTGCTATTCACTTTAAAGCGACTCTGTACCCACAATCTGTCCCCCCCAAACCACTTGCACCTTCGGATAGCTGCTTTTAATCCAAGATCTGTCCTGGGGTCCGTTAGGCAGGGGATGCAGTTATTGTCCTAAAAACAACTTTTAATCCTGCAGCACTGTGTCTAACGGCCGGGGCTTACATTTCTTTATGCATTAGGCTGGCACCACCTCTATGTCCTTCCTCCCCACCCTCCTCATTATTAGGAATGCTCCAGGAACATTTACTGCTGTTTGAGCTTTGCACAGGTGTATTAACGATCCAGCCCATGTTCATTATACACAAAGGTGGGGAATAGGAAGCAATCTGCCTGGAGCATTCCTAATGATGAGGAGGGCGGGGAGGAAGGACAGAGAGGTTGTGCCAGCCAAATGCATATACAAATGTAAGCCCTGGCCGTTAGACACAGCGCTGCAGGATTAAAAGTTGTTTGTATGACAATAACTGCATCCCCTGCCAAACGGACCCCAGGACAGATCTTGGATTAAAAGCAGCTATCTGACGGTACAAGTGGTTTGGGGGGTCAGATTGTGGGTACAGAGTCGCTTTAAAGCATAGCTGAAGGTAAATGTAAGAACGGGGTTAATCTTTTACGTGCCTAGACATATGTTTTCTGCTGTTTGCCACCAGCTGGTAGCCGGCTTCTCGTTCAATCCCTGTAAAGGTCACCTAAAACTGCTCATTTCCCTTTCTCCCCATGTCCTCTCCACCAATCAGAAACCTCTAAGAAGTCTATAAGTAGAGGTGGAGTGAGCCTTGTGCTTAGTTTAGCCTGAATTCAGCTCATGTGGTGAAAGTTAGTGTATGCTGATTCTGGTCCTGTCAGTGTTTTCTCAAATGTTCCCACATGTTTGCCATATCGGGTGAGGTTACCAAGGAACTAAATATCCTATCCATGCTGAGAAAATATTCTCTTCTTTCCTCCAAGAACTGAATTCAACAAGAGCTTCAGTCAAGGCAGCATTCTGGGAAAATGTTACTATGCCGACCTGCCAGGACCTAACCCAAAAGCTGGCTTACTCTTCACTGGGGCCTGTACTACTGAACGTGTCACTCAGTGCCCCTGACTAGCAACAGACGGATCTTCATAGCTTTGAGTACAGGTTTCTCTTCAAAGTTTATAACCACCAGCTCCAAGATGGTTAGAGCCCTTTCATCTGAGTACAATACTATTTGTATAGGTCCTCCACTTTGTGGTAGGCTCCCTTGCTCTCAAGTCACAAGTGCAAAACTCAACTAAGTCCCCTCTAAAGAGACTTTTCAAAACTTAAAAGCATTTTTATTCAAACCCAGTATATCTGCTGAAAGCAGGGACCTCAGCGCTAATAGGGATCCTGACTAGACAACTTACCAAGCTATTACTGCATACAAAGGAACTGTGTATTTACTGTACTGCTCCTTTAAGAGAACTACAAGTAATGTGTAAACCTGGTTAAGTGCTCCGGACTCTGGATTCCTTGTGCTGCACACCACAATAGAGGGCCACAGGGACTACTCCTTTAACAGGCATGTTTTATTACTGAGGAAGGGAATGTACCACTCTTTGCCCGTGACAAGTGCCATAGTGGTACTTTACCATCAGCCCTTGCAAGTACCACCTTGCACCCCCTTACCACATTTATTGTATGTAAATACAGGAAGCAATTACAACACTGTCTTACTCCTAGTAATGTAAACCAAGGTGGTAGGAATTGTTGGATTACATGGTACTATCATTGACAGCAAACCCTGGCAGCATCAAAACAAAGGTGCAGCACAGAAATGGGTAGAATATTGGGGATGATTAATAATAACTTCTCATCTATGGTGCCATTCTCTGGCAAGCATTTACACACATATACATCTCTATTTTTATAAGGTCAGAAAACCCACTTTTACTCTGTTTCTGTTCATTTTACTGACTATGCAGATTTAAAGCTAAACTCAGCATATATTCTCAGTGTCTGTCACATAAGTAATTGGAGTTTCTTGGACCTTAAAGGGGTATTTCACTCAAACATAACTTTTGACATGTTGCTGCCCATGGTGAGACTAACAATTCATTCCATACTTATTACCTATTCAGTCTCCTCCCCCAGTTCTCAGCTGTTGCTTTCTGCTGAAGACACAAAAATCTGTGTATGAGCTTTTCTCTGTGTCTCCCCCTCCATCTCCTACTAAGTTCCTGACTGGCTGTATCTGCAATTTTGTAGTTTTTTTGTAATGCTGGGAGGGTTAATCTGAGGTCAAGTTGCTGATGAACTCACTGTGATTAACCCTCCAAGCATAACAAAGAAGCTACAAAGTTGCAGATTAAGGCTGGGTTCACACTACGTATATTTCAGGCTGTATTTGGTCCTCAAGTCAGGTCCTCATAGCAACCAAAACCAGGAGTGGATTGAAAACACAGAAAGGCTCTGTTCACACACTGTTGAAATTGAGTGGATGGCCGCCATATAACAGTAAGTAACTGCCATTATTTCAATATAACAGCCGTTGTTTTAAAATAACAGCAAAAATTTGCCATTAAATGACGGCCATCCACTCAATTACAACATTATGTGAACAGATCCTTTCTGTGTTTTCAATCCACTCCTGGTTTTGGTTGCTATACAGCCTCACAAATACAGCCTCAAATATACTGTGTGTGAACCCAGCCAAAGCCTGCGAGGAACTTGTTAATATCAGCCGTCTCAGAAGGGAGGGGGGAGGAGGGGGAGACAGAGAGAAAAGATCACACACAGATTTTTGTGTTTTCAGCAGAAAGCAGCAGCTCAGAACTGGGAGAAGGAGACTGAATAGATAATAACACGTATGGGAGGAATTGTTAGTCTCACCATGGGCAGCAACATATGAAAAGTTATGTTTGAGTGGAATGTTATTGTTAAAGTGTTATTTATGATGCTGGTGTCTTCTTATGTACCAAGGCCTTTGTATGATTACCCCCTGTAGCTATGTCCTAGTGTCCATTACCCTTGTGCAGGAAAGCTGGGAACTTATAGAAATCCTTCCCGGCAAGAGTCATGCAATGTTAGCAGAAGAAATTTAAATACAGATATATTTCCAGAATTATGAGTGAGGTTTATGAATCCTGGAAGAATATGTGATTACAGAAAGAGAGAGCCAGGCCGTGAAAATACACCGGATTCCATTCATCAGTTTTTGATAGCCATCTAGCTATAGAACGCTGCATTCAGTGTTACAGTCATAGCAATATTACAATAACAGCTTAAAACCAATCATTTTTATGGGAACAAACACTGTATAGAAAGGTCTTATTATCAGAAAACATACATCATATCAACATCTATTGCTCTATAAAGCTGTCACTCGGAGAAACATCAGGCTACGTCCTTGAACAATGTCTTCCCAAGTTTAAGCAGAGAATGTACTGTCCACAAATCACAGTGGGTGGAAGGAGGCAAATCAATGCGCGTTAAACAAATGCCGTGTGCTAGTAGCCCCCGGGCATGAAGGGAAGAACAGAAATTGACCCAGACAAAGCCTTTGTCACACTCTGTTATTGTAGCCAAATAAAACAGAATAGGATATAATGAGGGAGTTTAATAAGAAACCGTCGATATAGAGGTTACCTTTATTTAAGTTCCAGAAGAAAAGGCCTGGGAAGATGAGAAGGAAAAAGTCTTGAAAACGTAGAGGTGATCGGCAAAGCTGAAAGGCCTCGAATTTAAAGTGAATTTCTCCTTCGAATGCAGCAGTTTTTTTTAAAAAAATGCAATTCTCTCCATCTTTCCCCACTGTATGTTAGATATATGTACTGTATACTTTATGTTAGATACATGTACTGTATATACTGTATGCTAGATACATGTACTGTATACTGTATGTTAGATACATGTACTGTATACTGCACGTTAGATACATGTACTGTATACTGTATGTTAGATACATGTACTGTATACTGTATGTTAGATACATGTACTGTATACTGTATGTTAGATACATGTACTGTATACTTTATGTTAGATACATGTACTGTATACTGTATGTTAGATACATGTACTGTATACTGTATGTTAGATACATATAGGTGTAAAGTGAAACTGGCTCAGTTGCCCCTAGCAACCAATCAGATTCCATCTTTCATTCCTCACAGACTCTTTTGAAAATGAAAGGTGGAATCTGATTGGTTGCTAGGGGCAACTGAGCCAGTTTCACTTTACACCATGTTTGATAAATCTCCCCCAAACTGCATACTGTATGTTAGATACATGTACTGTGTACTGTATGTTAGATACCTATTCTGTACAGTATGTTGTATGTTAGATACATGTACTGTATGTTGTATGTTAGATACATGTACTGTATACTGTATGTTAGATACCTACAGTATACTGTATGTTAAATACATGTACTGTATACTGTATGTTAGATATATGTACTGTATACTGTATGTTACATACATGTACTGTATACTGTGTGTTAAATACACATACTGTACATAGTGATAGATTAGGAATTTAATCAGCACAGTTTTTTTTATACGAAAAGAGGAGGGACTGGAGAAAATTAAGCATTAACCCCCCCCCCCCCATCCCCCTTCCCAATTCAGAATTATCAGAAGTGAAGTATGGAGCTGATCCTGCTCCACGCCACATCGCTGGTATCATTTATTTTCCAGAGGTGATACTGTCTGGCAGCAACTGGGATCAGAAATAAGGACAATAGCATCTCGGTTATATGGCAGCTGGGCATCTATGTAAACTGGAGCATGAGCCCTCCTTACCCAAGAAGCTCTTGACCACAAGTAATCTCCATTCCCTACAATCTGCTGGCCACTGCCGGTTGTTAGACAGAATCTGTCTTGAGTAACGGCTAAATCAAGACAGAACAAAGGAAGTAGAGATGGGGCTTAGCATATACTCTGTGCAGGAGAGAATGAGAGGAAAGCTGAGCAAATCTGTCTGCTAAAGATGTTTCTAAAAGGTAAATCAAGGCATCCATTTCATCCTTCACCACCCATTAAACTCAGGACAGCTGTCCTTTCTGTAAATATCAGAAAAGCACCTTCTCTATGTCCACAGTAATATGATTTTATCCGTCTCCTTCCTTTAGCTTGTCAGCAGCAGTTTATTGTTCCTAGTTTAGTGGCAAACCAATTGACTCACTGGTCCCCCAGCTTAAGTCTGTATAGGAGGTACCGGACACACACAAATATAGTGAGGACATATTTCTCCATCCTCAGTAGTTAAAGGGGTAGATCACAAAAAAAAAAAAAAAAATCAACTGGTGCCAGAAAGTGCCAGAGATTTGTAATTTCTAGCGATGAGCGAATACTGTTCGATCGAATAGATATTCGATCGAATAGTGAGATATTCGAATATTCGATATTCGTACGAATATCCCTCGAATATTCGATAAATATTCGATAAGCCTTCAAATCCCTCCAGCTTCAGGTTTCACTCTCCAAATGGTCAAATAGATGTTTTTCACTTATCGAACACTTGTTCCCTTAGACTTTAATGGGATTGAATATTCAATCGAAAATTCGAATATTCTCGGGATATTCGTACGAATATCGAATATTCGAATATCTCACTATTTGCTCATCACTAGTAATTTCCTTCTATTGAAAAATCTCCAGTCTTCCAGTACTTATCAGCTGCTGTATGTCCTGCAGGAAGTGGTATATCTCTCCAGTCTGACACAGTGCTCTCTGCTGCCACCTCTGTCCATGTCAGGAACTGTCCAGAGCAGCAGCCAATTCCCATAAAAACCCCTCCTGCTCCCCAGCCTGGAAATAATACAACTTCCTGCAAAACATACTTCAGCTGATAAGTACTGGAGGACTTGAGAATATTTAATAGAAGTAAATTACAAATCTCTGGCATATTCTGTAACGAGTTGATTACAAATGCCCTTTTATTAATATACGCTTTACATGAATACCTGCCCGTACGATATAGGAGTTCAGAGCTGACAGCATCATAATAGATAATCACCCAGGACTTCCGAAGTCTGGACCATGCACAAGATGTGAGAATGAGGCCTTACCGTTTTTCTCCATTTCTTGACGCCCCCCAGGAACAACTTCAATTTATGATTGAACCGTTTCGTGTAGGGATGGTCCGAACCGAGTTTGGTTCGGGTTCGCACGAACCCGAACTCTTGGTAATGATTCCCGCTGTCTGCCCGCTCCGTGCAGCGGGCGGATCCAGCGGGAGGACCGCCTGGAAAACTGGGATACAGCCATAGCCATAGGCTGTATCCCAGTTTTCCAGGCGGTCCTCCCGCTGTATCCGCCCGCTCCACGGAGCGGGCAGACAGCGGGAATCTAATGCCGAGCGTTCGGGTTCATACGAACCCGAACCTCGGAGGGTTCGGACCATCCCTACTTTCGTGCCCTAAACCCCATAGACCACTCCAAAACGTAAAACCAAACTCCTCGACCACTGTGGAATTTTTAATTAACCCTTTATTACGCTACAAATTGTGTATGAGAAAAGCTGGATCAAAATAGCAATCGAGGGTTGCTTTTACTGCTCATCGCCTCATTTCCTATACGTCTGGCCCTGCCGCTAGGATCATATAGACCTACAAATCCAATGACTTTTTTCCATCTCCAGCCAGACTGAATATGTGCAAAAATAAATATGTGGAATTTTTAAATGGAGCAGAACTCCCAGGAGTCAGCTTTACTGTGTTGTATCTCCAGATCATTGCGTCCTTTGCCTCTTTGGTTCTCCATGCCCGGCCATTGTGTTTATGATTTTGTGTAAATGAGATGGCAGGTAAACCTCAGTCGGTATGAACGAGGCAATGAATCAGAACAGCTAATAAGGGGTTTCCATAGAAAGCAATTTTATAGACAATTAAGTCTGTAAAAATTGTCTAATGTGTATTTAAAACCAATCACAAAAGCAAGTAACAAGCTCAATGCAACATATACTAACAAAAAGGGGAAAAAGCTGTAATTATTCATTAATGGGCGCCACTATCTTACATTAAATGTCAAGTAAAACCCAGTGCCGGTTGTGACGCGGAATTATTTGTGTTCAACGCAGTGTGAAATATGCAGATTACCAAATGAAATATGTAGCCATGCTCGGAACAAATGTCACAATCACGCAATTATCCGGAATGCTCCTGAGGTGGCGAGCACATGGCAAAAAAATCTGCCGCTTAGAAGTACACTCACCGTATCCTAATAGGCCTTTTATACATCATGAAAGGTTAGTGCCCAATTATGTCTCTGCTGTACAACTTTATTTAAAGGGGACTTGTCATGACTATACAGTCAATCTGTCAGCTGCAATTCTGGTTCCGAACTGCTGTTCGGTCATTGAGGCACATGGTACCTTTCATATATCTGTCTGTGGTACCAGAATCAAGGCTGGTTCTAGAGTTTCTGGAGCCCAAGGCAAAAATGAGAAGGTCGCTCCAACCACTCCTGTGCCTCACCTTACGCCCACCCAATCACCCCCCAACCCCCCCCCATGACTTGAGATGATCGTACAAACTGGAACCATCGGTATTTGACTCCCGCAGTCTTCCCGTTCCGTGGGGAAGGTGGAGACAGCCCAAGTCCCGCCTGGAAAACAGGAATACAGCCTGGGCCATAGGTTGTATTCCTGTTTTCCAGGCGGGACTCGGGCTGTCTCCCGAGTCCCGCCTATGATTTTCCAGGCGGGAGTCAAATACCGATGGTTCCAGTTTTCCAGGCTGCCCACAGAACGGGAAGACTGCAGGAGTCAAATACCGATGGTTTGAGCCAGTGGTGGCTACTGTAATTTTTGTAAAGTTAAACTGAAGATTACGCCACCCCCTCCCAGACCACAGAATCTGCCGCCTGAGGCTGAATACTCATTCTGCCTTGTGAAGGAAGCGGCCCTTACAATAATGTAGAACACTGCTCTTATTTTCTGGTACAAGGAGTCTAAAAAGCTCCTGCAGAAAATGGAAACACTTTCTCAATCCATATCCCTACTTAAAGTCCCTATCTATCTCAAGCAGGGGTAGGGACTTTGCAGCCCTCATCTTGGGAGCTTGGAGAGTCTTTTTAACACTTTGCACAAAATACCCCTTTAATTGCTCATGATGTATCTTCAAAACGCCGACTTCATAATAGCTCCATTCCGGGTAATATATGTATGAAGTGTAATTTCTTCACAAATTTCTCTTGATGGCCTTGTTTATCCTTTATATCAAAGATTAGCTTTCCATTTGGGAATCTATTGCCGTTTCATATTGAGAATTAACAGGTTTTTCACTTTGTTTTCCAAATAAATAAAACAAATGTTCTCATTTCATGCTGTTCAAAGAACAATGTGCTAGTTATTTGAAAAATATATTATTTTATTAACTCTATTCGCGCAAGTTCAAGGCTGGTCTCGGAAAACTTGGCGTATTCGCACAATGCAGTATTATGAATAGAGCCAGGGGTATGTACATACTCTATTCATTCCTATGGAGCTGATGGAAAGAGCCGAGTACATCGCTCCTCTTCTGCGCGGCTCTTTCCATCGTCTCCATAGGAATGAATAGAGCCGCGGGTCACGTGCCGTACCTGCGGCTTCATTCATATTACAGAAGCCGGGGCTCAATACCTAGATTGACGGGGGGTACAGAGGTGGGACCCTCCCACAATTTCCTACTTTTCCCCAATCCTGTGCATAGAGAAAAAGTCGATTTTTCGTCAAATACCTCAAAGACCCCATGCACATGGCTCCATACAACCTCCAAACTTCTAAGTGGATTATATATGACCCTGATTAGCTTATGGAGTTTCTCTCAACTATGACATTGCTTCTAGGCTAGAATATCTCTGACATTTGGTCTGTTAAAAGGTAGCACTTGTGATCATATAAGGTCAATACTGCGCTGTTGCCTTGCTGTGCTGGGGTCCTACATTCAAAGCTGACCCAGGGACACATCTACATGGGGTTTGTGCTTCGGTGGGCTTCCCCCTCCATTTTCCTTCTATGCTCCAAAAACATACTGATAGATTAATATGGAAGTTAGATTTTAAGACCAAGTGGGAACAGGGACCAATGTCCTTTTGGATGGAACCATGCATGGTCTTTCACTTGCACCTATTTCTTGAAGGTGTGCCGAGAGTATGTACTTTGTAGGCAAAGAAAGCTCCTATACTTAGATGTAGGCCTCTTTTTAAATAAATCCTCTGATAGTAGTAGTGTTGAGAGGACTAGCCAAACTGTTAGTGGTTCGGAAACATTCTCCAAACCTGAACGCTTGACATTTGACTTTGAAATTGGATGCCGCCTTAAGGCTGCTAGAAAAACACGGATACAGCTTGTGGCTCCCAAGGACGGCATTCAACTTCTTCTGTCATCGGGAGACAAATGACGAGCTTTTGGGCTCGGAGGATGTTGCTGAACCCAAAAAGTTTAGCAAGTCTGCTCAAACTACTGATAAATGATAGATACATGTCAGAAGACAACATTGGTGAAGTCTTTGATCATAGATTGATACTACATCATTGACTTTGTAGACTTGTTGTCTTCTCAATGACTTATCAGTTAATCATTTTGTATAGATTTCTCTTATGTAACAGGGTTGATCCCTAAACAATTCTGATTCATGTCACTTAACAGTTTTTAGGCATCTCGTGTCTATTGTAGCTCATTTAACGTGTCCCTGCCATCTCGTGAACTGGCCTTGTTATCCAGTATAAGCTGAAGGAAGCAGGAACAGTGTAATATCTCCAGTGACTTCATTTCCTAAAGGTGTGAACAATTCTAAACTAATTAGGCTTATGATTTTGTAAGAAACACTAAAAACAAGCACGAGCTTGTGACTAACCACATCGATCCTTGGGGAATAATGTGTTGGAAACCAACGCCTGCCAATTAGTCTTTATGTGCGTCTACATGATGGGTTTCTTCATTACTCAGTCACTCAGATCTACCAGTCCCTGAGCGAATTAGATATTCACACCAGACCCTGAGATTGTAATGTTCGGCATGGCTAATATTCAGTAAGGATCACTGTTCCCCATTCGTCTTTAGTTACTGTACATCTTCATGTTGCTCCAGAACATTTTATGTGGGATGTTCTTTACCGCCATCTTGCATCTCTTTCTTTTCCGACCAATAAATCTTTCTTCTAAAATATCCAAAGCTTTAGTCTTGTGATTTTAGCTCCATGTTTAAATAAGTTTTTCCATAATAAGCAATTGATGAAATAGGTCATAAATGAGTAAGTATACCAACTCTTGCATGATGTCTTATCTTTTGTTGGACACTTAAAGAGGAAGTTAAAAAATCACTACGGGCAGAGGATGGGGTGAAATTGAAAAAACAAATCTGCTTACCGCTCCCCGAGCCTACACTGCGCCACACGACAGAGCTCCTGGACTCGGCAGGCTGTCATTTTCTCCACGTCATGACTCGGCACCACATCACAGGCCGGTAGGATTTAGCCAACTCAGCCAATCAGTGACTGCATCACTGTATTCCGTCCCAGTCACTGACTGGCTGAGCAGTGCATCCGTAATGCGGCCAGTGGGGTCCAGGAGCGGGTTGCGGGTCAGCATGGGTGCCGGGACAGGTGAATATAACAGATTTTTTACTCCCCCCCCCACCCCCTGTCCTTAATGATTTTTTAGTTCCCCGATGGATGTCTCCTTTAATGACCATTCCCAGAATAGGTTGGGGTGCCAGTGATTGGTTATATACAATACCGAGCAAGTTTTTGCCACCCTTAGTAGTCTTCAAGAGTTTTGATTTCCTCCGATTTTCTCTCCATTATCAACTGACCCAAACGTATCTTGTAGACTCGATGGGGTTGATGTACTAACGTGTTCCCGGCTGCAATTTTTTTTTTTTGTCCATTTTTCCTAATAGTTCAGCGTTCCAGCATATTTACTAAAGGTGTGCAACAAAACCTGACAAACCTGTTGTTTTTGTCCACAAACCTGCCGAGTGGGCGTGTCCTTTAAAACCCGCCACAACTGGCAGACTTATTAAGCAAACTGACATTTTTTTTTACAGGTTTTCTATTCTAAAAACCAGCCACATCTAGTCCTATGAAAAATCTTCCAGATTTACATCGGGCAAATGAATTTGATGCAACCCCCCCCCCCCCCAAAAAAAAAACCCAAAAAACAAAACCAGACACAAACGACAGCATAACTGCTTGAAGCATTGTTAGTAAAAAAAAGGCCCAATATTTTCACACTCTCATGGCTAACATCAGTTAGATGGTCCATACTCTTTTAGGCCTTCTGTTATTGCTAAACTTGACAGAGCTTTCTTTAAAAAAAATCGACCATATCATTGATGCGGTCACTCTTAAAGCATCAATCATTTCTCAGATTTTATTTTTTTTGCCTCACGATGGCCACTAGCATTGAACATTCCAGGATCAGCTGCCAAATACAAAGCCAGAACTTGGAATTAGACCTTTCATCTTCCTACTGTGTCGAGAAATAAGAGGGTAACCAGCCAAACCGGATTATGAAACGTTTGATTGGTCAATTGTTTCACACTTTAATGTGAAATTCTGAAACTGGTGTTTTAACTTTGTGACCGGAGGGAACCTCGTAGTTATGGTAGTTGTAGGCATTTTGTAGATTTGTATAATTTGTACATTGCTCATGGTCTGCATAGCGGGGTCTACAGCACTTTCCAAATCATAGTAGATCCACTTCAGGCTGGGGCTTACATCAGGGGCAGGACTGTGGAGGTAATCTCTTCATAGCTGTAACCCCTTTCTCCCCAAACAGAGAGTTCTGCATGTATGTGCCCACATCTGCCCTGCTCATTCCTTCATGCTCCCTGCAGTCTCTGTCAGCCCTTGTGTTTCCCATCCTCTCCATTCCTGCTACAATGTGAGTGCATTTACACTCAGCTATACACACTGCTGCTATAATGTGCCTGCACTCACACTCAGCTATACACGCTGCTGTATAGGAGAGTTTCTGTCACTGTCCTCCTGCATAGCTCTGTGATTCTCACTTCTTGATTGGTCAAGGCTGAACACACCCCCTTCCCCACTGCAGTCATGTGACCACACAGACCTCTGACAGCAGCCCTGCTTCTCTATTCTAGCCTGCTTTACTACACTACTGCATTATGGGAATCTGCAGTTCCATCCTGTATCTACAAACTGCTGCTGTTTTTTTCAGGTTTATGCACTTACTATACATTATACACCACATGCTGATCGCTATACTGTACAGTAACTTCTAATATGACATATTCAGCTGTTTCTAAATATTTGTTAAGTTTGTTTCCCATGTTTAGAATAAAAAATCCTTATTTTTGGGGGTTGGAACCTATTGTCTGTATTTCAATAATTTCTTATGGGAAAATTTGCTTTGGTTTAAGAGTGGATTTGGATTACAAGCACGGTTCCGGAATTATACTTGCAATCCAAGGCACCACTGTGTATGGTTTGAAATTCTTCAACTAGCACCACATTAACGGAGGGCAGGGAGATACTCGACTTACTAACAAAAACTAATGGGCACAACTATCAGCTGCCTCCCCCTATGTCTTGTAGTCAGTGTGGGTCTCAGTCCTCAAACCTCCATTGATCAAAGCCTCGAACATTTCACTATTGTAAAAAAAATTGTCAAAACTATAGATAGTCTTAAGGATGATATCCATAGGATGCATAATGAAGGTACCTGCAAATCACAATGATAAGGGAGTCGTGATTTTTATTAGGGTTTTTGTTGCACTTAAAAATATGTTACAGACCCAGACCTCTAAGCTGCAGAGCATTTCCATCCCCCTCATAAGCAGAACAGATGTTTGGTCTCATACCACGAACACTCGAAATAATTCTCTTGTTGGTCGGTTCACACAATGATTTCTCCTTCGTTTTCTATTTTAATCATAGCCCGCCACAGAAGACAGATTTACTCTGAATGGCCCTTAATGCAGAAATTAAGCAGTGAAAAGCTAAATCCTGCTTTGGGATAACAAGATTAGGGAACAAGAAATTGCTAATGGAATTATACAACAGATGCTTTCTCTCTATGAATTCAAGCGATTTGATTGGTTAATTGAGAAAAGCTGACAGAAATATACAACGCTAAGAGCCAAGTTTCTCAGTGGCCAAGCTGTTTCCCGAACCCTCTAGCTGCAACAATAGGCCATCAGAAGGACATTATCCTACAATATTTTCCTTGGAAGTGTCGGTGAGATTGATGGATTCCGAGAGGGAAAACGAAAATCTTATTTATGCCACTCAAAAAGACTTTTCTTTACAAGGATGAATATAAAGGCTCTTATTTTTTTTATTTAAAGGGGGTGTCTGGTTTAGAAAACCCCTGTCCAAAACCACTTTTAGAGAGGTAATAGAGGGGAAGGGGGTCCTACATGGTAGGGCTAGAAAGAAAGTCTTTGGAGGATCTGTCATGTTGATTAGAGATGATCGAACATCGGGAAATGTTAGGTTCGATTGAACTCGAACCTTCTTGAACCTTCAGCATTAGATTCTCAATGCCTTCCTGTTCCTTGGGAAAGGGGGAGCAAGCCTACCGAACGGGAAAGTATCAGGAATCAAATGCTGAAGGTTTCAGAAGGTTCGAGTTCGATCGAACCTAACATTTCCCGATGTTCGATCATCCCTAATGTTGATGCATTACCGACAGTCCACTGATATCCTATTTTTCTGTGGTAGAATCGAAAAACTTGCTATAAGTGATGAGGGAAAACCTCAAACTTCACATATTTAAATTTGGGGCACCTGTGGAGACTCTTGAATGAGTACTTCATTGGAATTTTTTCACTGATCTCCTTGAGTTCGGTGATTACTGTGTTTTGTTGGTTGACTCAACATTCCCTTTGGCTAGAATTGGCCATCAAACGTATTAAGCGGTCAATTCAACTGGCCCTACGTTTACATGGTCAGTTGCAGAGTGTAAGCCTCTAAAAATGTAAGGAAATAGCAAAAATTTGATTTGTTAAACAAAGCAAATTTTGCTAAATTTGTTTAAAATATAGCAAAAAAAAAAAAGTTTATTTACCTGTCTGCAATCCCTCGGTGTTCAGCTGCATGCTCAGACATTCAGTGCAGTGACTGAGGGACAGCACGGCGGCCAGACACGAGTGACAGCCCACTCAGCCAATCACTGGCCGCAGCGCTGTCCCTTCTTAGTCAGTGATTGGCTGAGCGGACAGGTGATCCATCAGCAAATATCTGAGATAGATAGAGACTACTTAATAAACACATGTTCTGGGCCCAGCCTACTCAACTTATGCCTTGCAGTTCAGTATATACAGTAGCAGGGACTCCTGTCTTTGATAGGCATCCCTGCTACATAATAATAATATATTTATTTGTATAGCGCCAACAGATTCCGCAGTGCTTACCAATTCTCCCAAAGCAAATCATTATTATTATTATTATTATTAATAATATTATTAGCAATAATTCCTTTATTTATTTTTAAAGATCTCTTTTTATTGTGTTACAAGCCCAAAGCAAATTATATAAAAATAGATTTTGACATCCTATTTTTTTTTTGTAAAATATGGGAGGAATCTGATTATTTTTAAATCAATTTGCTCATCTTTTCTTACATCTAGTTTTCCCCAGTGCCTTCTCTAACAAGACAGCAGATGAAGAAAGTCACAACATTCTTCGCAGATTTTCTATTATTCTCTTATAATTTCCATCTCTAGGCTCTGTCTTATGCTTATGGCCTTGTACAATTTCACATGACTCTGTTCTTAGCTAGTAGCAAGTGCCATACTCCTAAATTATCCAAGGGATCAAACTGTCTCACCACAGAAAATCTCTTCAATTTCAGAGCCAAATTTTGTAATCAGGTGATCGATCAGCAAATATATGAGATTGGAGCTAATTTTCTCTACAGCAGCCACTACAGGGGAAATGTGGTATTACAAGGACAGCTTAAGTAGCACATGAGCTACTCTGGTTTGCAGAGTAAGGCCTCATTCACATCGGGAGAGCAGTGACAGGAGCGAGGGAGAGATGGAGTGGTGACAGAAGCTGGGGAGACAGAAGCGGGAGATGGAAGCAGATGACGGGAGTGTGGGAGACCGGGGCTGTGACAGGAATAGGGGAGAGGAGCGGGTGACAGAAGCGGGGGAGAGGAGCGGGTGACAGGAGTGGGGGAGATAAGCGGGTGACAGGAGCGGGGGAGACGGGAGCAGTGACAGAAGGGGGGAGAGACAAGAGCGGTGAAAGAAGTGGGGGAGAGAGGGGAGCAGTGATAGGAGCGGGAGAGAGATGGGAGCGGTGACAGGAGCTGGGGAGACAGGAGCAGGGGAGATGGGAGTGGGTGACAGGTGTGGGGGAGACGAAGCAGTGACAAGAGCAGAGGAGAGAAAGAAGGAGGGGAAATGGGAGCAGGTGACAGGAGCGGGGGAGACTGGAGAGGTGACAGAAGGTGGGAGAGACAGGAGGGGTGACAGGAGTAAGGGAGAGAGGGAAGCAGTGATAGGAGTGGGAGAGAGATGGGAGCGGTGACAGGAGCTGGGAAGGCAGGAGCAGGGGAGATGGGAGTGGGTGATAGGAGCAGAGGAGATGGGAGCGGGTGACAGGAGTGGGGGACACGGAAGCAGTGACAAGAGCGAGGGAGAGACAAGAGCTGGGGAGATGGGAGCAGGTGACAGGAGTGGGGGGAGGCATCCATGCCGCCATCCGTACTATGACGTCATATTTTTTCGCGGCAAGGATGATGGCATGGATGACGGCATGAATGGTGTGAATGCACACATACGATTTAATGGGCCCTAAAATTGTCCGTGGTTGTGGACCTGCCTCCACGGACAATTTTACGGGACGTAGGAATAAGACCTAAGGGACCTCAGGATTGGAAATCTTTTTGAAGGGTTACTTTCTTTATCTATTTTTTTATACCCCTCGCTACTATGTCAATGGAAAATCTAAAGCAACATTATAAAAACCAAAGAGGAGCCGACCATATTTTCTGGCTGTGACATGAGTGGTTTGCAGATTGCTATGACTGCTCATCTGCAGAAAGGCAATTTTCCTCTAAATGTGACGGATAAAATGATGATGCATATCATAAGGAATAATACATAAAATGTTATTTCTTCCGCAAACATTGGAAAGATTCCTACTGCTAAAGGGCAGTTTGGTAGCGAATGCCATCTGGTTTTTTGCACAGATCATATCTTGCTCTGTATGGGCCTAATTAAACAACAATTTGTGTGTGACCTGGCAGCTTCAAGACACAGAATTACATTTTGTTCAGAAATGCGTGGCGCGCTCTCACGGGCGGACGACTGGCATTTTACGCCCTCTGACCTCTGCTTATTTCAGAGGAGAATGTAACATGGTGTGTGTGTCTTTCTAAGGTAAGTAAATGTAATCTGAAGAAATGAATGAGCCCGGCTTTCTATCTCACCATTCAACAAGAGGAACACTTGAAGATATTGAAATAAGAAAATCAATTTTTGTTTAAGTACCTTGAAGAGTATCCAACCTGTACATTCCAGTAAGTTAAGAAATTGCTTTCACCGAAGACTGATGGATAGGTCAAGAAGTGTTTTTTTTTTTTTTTTTTTTCCTTCTATGTCTTCCATTGACGTCTATGGCACTTTTATAGAGAAGAGAATTGAAAAGAGTGATTACATTAGGATGTTAAAATTCCAATAAAAAAGAAAAGGTTATGATGAGAAGAAGTATGCGTCAGAAAATAGAATGGGAATGAAGAACCGAAGAGGTGACTTTTGACCTTGTACAAAGAGAGTCTGGGGAATAAGGCTGCAGAAACATGGGAATTAAGCAGTGGTGAAAATAAAGATTAACTGGTTAAATGGGTCATAATATATTAGGGTATTTAAACAGGGGGGGGTCTTACTCCATTGCCATTGCCATTGTGCTTAGTGCCGAAACAGAAGAAGCCTGCTGTGACTGCTAGAGATGGACATCCTAGACTACTATGGAAGTGCGAGAGGAATGCTGGGACCACTGGAGATTTGCTTGGAGAGATGGTTTGACTACTGGTTAATCTGATGGAGGCTGATGTGATTACTGTGGAAGAAGGGGTGCCAGGACTAATGCGGAAGTGGGAAGGGTGTGCTATTGTGTGGAAAGTAACGACGCTGCTTTAACCAAGTCAACGCTAGTCTGACTGCTATGGGGCAAAACTCAAGGAATATGTTAGTCTAAAATTGTCAATTTGCCATTATCATTGTCCACTCATGTTATGTGTACCCGGTGCTAAAACATATGACAGCTGGTAGCTTAGTTACTGGTTCCTGGCTCTCCTGCTGCCACCCACATACTGGTTTTCAGAGCTGTGCTTCCGGATTCTGAGATGTGACGTATCAGTCCTGCTACTTAGCGGCAGAGGTGGGACACTGCTACAGCTGCTAATTGGCTGAGCGGGCCAGTGACATCACATCTCAGAACCCGGAAGTGGACACAGAATCTCTTAAGGCCCCTGGTCCGTCAGTTCTATCTCCCTCCTACCGCTCGTCCTTCCTATACACAGGAATAATTGGCACAGCTGAACATTCCTGTATTCTCTATGGGGAGGGGTAACTTCTCCGATCCCTATCACTACTGACATCATCTTTCGGTGGTTCTTCAGGGTGGCCCTATACATACCGCGAGTGACTGGTGCGGTCAACAAAAGTGTATGGGGACCTTTAGGTTAGTCCAGTCTAGTGAATGCTTTTGGGTTACAGGAACAAGAGGAATCACTGCCAGTACATGTGTATAAAAGCGCAAGTGCAAGTGCTTACCATATATACTCCTCTCAGTGTACACACGATAAACACCTGCTCTGTAGATATCAAAAAGTGAGGACCTTAGCAAACTATTTGATCAAACAGAGTGTACCATTTCACCAACGTTAACGTGCTAACACTAGCAATGGCCTCTCCTGGGCTGAATAAGCCTACAACTGGGCAGATAGGATGCAAATGATCTCTTTTTATAGCACCCTTGGGACATGGATGGAGTGCAAGCCAAAAGGAGGTACCCACACACCCCATATTCAACAGAAAAAAAAGGAAAAATTGGCAGCACATCTATGACTCTGTTCACACTGCAGGTTGCACGCTGCTTATGGCTTAAGGACAGACAGTAAAACAGAAGGTGCAACAGCAACCCACAGGTGCAAGGGCTTACCGTATATACTCCTCCCAGTGTACACACAATAAACACATGCTCTGTAGATATTAATAAGTAAGGATCTTAGCAAACTATTTGATCAAACAGAGTGTACCATGTCACCAACTTTAGGCTGGGTTCACACTACGTATATTTCAGTTAGTATTGTGGCCCTCAAATTGCAACCAAAACCAGGAGTAGATTAAAAACACAGAAAGGATCTGTTCACACAATGGTGAAATTGAGTGGATGGCCGCCATATAACAGTAAATAACGGCCATTATTTCAATATAACAGCCGTTGTTTTAAAATAACAGCAAATATTTGCCATTAAATGGCGGCCATCCACTCAATTACATCATTGTGTGAACAGATCCTTTGTGTGTTTTTAATCCACTCCTGGTTTTGGTTGCAATATGAGGACCACAATACTGACTGAAATATACGTAGTGTGAACCCAGCCTCAAGGCGTCCTCAGAGACATGGGTGCTATAAAAAGAGATCATTTGGCTCCTATCTGCCCAGTTGTAGGCTTATTCAGCCCAGGAGAGGCCATTGCTAGTGTGAAAATGCTAGAGTAGGGACCATGTCTCTGAGGACGCCTTAACGTTGGTGACATGGTACACTCTGTTTGATCAAATAGTTTGCTAAGATCCTCACTTTTTAATATCTACAGTGCAGGTGTTTATCGTCTGTACACTGGGAGGAGTTTATATGGTAAGCCCTTGCACCTATGGGTTGCTGTTGCACCTTCAGTTTTTTTGCCTGTACTTTAGCCAAGAGCAGCATGCAACCTGCAGTGTGAACAGAGTCATAGATGTGCTGTCAATTTTTCCTTTTTTTCAGGCATAAATCATGATATATCAGGCACGGGAGTAGGCCACGCCTCCTTCCCACCTTGATGCCCCCCCATCAGGTGAGTGAGGGATACGGCAAGTGTACGCCAAGGAGAAGGGGCAAACCTGCAGCAGGGACAGAATCATAGTAAATTTCCCCCCAAGACTCCTATCACTTTCATGCTGCCTGAACCACAAGTCTTCTAGATTTTTTCTCCCCATCCTGCCAGCCTCGACCACCTCAATGACAAATGCGTGAACAGTATAACATTACCATGTTTTTAGTGGAGATTCTATATAAAAAGATATATATATATATATATATATATATATATATATATATATATATATAATCCAAACTAAATTTCGACCTATTTGTACATATAAAATATGTAAAAAAAAACAGTAACCTTAGTAACAAAAATCGCAAGGACATATTTAATATGTTTTCTAATCAAAATAAATTCTTGATGCCACCGCTTCCTTTCCAGAGGACATCAAGAGAATTTAAGAAGCCAATTAGCTTAACTTCCCCCCACAGACGCATTAAAACCTTCAGCTATAGGTATGGAAGATTCTCATTAAGACTTTCCTAGCATCAGGTACATAGGAGAATCACTGAAAGGGAAGATCTAGGAAGCCCCCGCTTAGAACTTCCTTCTATTGATCCAAAAATAAGCCTGCACTGTGTGTACCGAGCTGTGCGTCTTGTACTGATTCCAGAAAATGCTTCCTAGCATTGGGCCCATTTAGCGCCTTAAACCGCAGAGGTATTAAGTGAAAATGCTTATTATTAAGCTACAAATTGATTGCACTGAATACTTAGGAGCAGTCAATTAAAAGAGGAACAGTAATGAATTTAGATTAAACGTGTGTTCAATGATTGTACCGCGTTCCCCAGATGCAAAGCTCGGCTGGTGTTCAAAGGATGACAAACTCCACGGCACAGATAAGAAGGAAACAAAGAGCCGGCTGCCTATAGGAATCTACAAGGACAAGCTAATGTGCTGCTAAGGGGGTTTGAGAAGGTAGGTACAATTAAGATGGTACTCTACAGCAGTGGACTCCAACCAATAACTTTCCAACTACTGTAGAATTACATATCAAGGCGAGTTCCAATTTCGCAACAGCTGCCGAACCACAACTGAGTTATTCTGCTCTAGAGAATATAGGTCCAAGGGTATATTATAATTACAGATGAGTGGATTGAAGTGAACTAGTTGAATTTGTGCCAGATTTCACAAAAAAAAAAAAAAAAAAAAAAAAAGGATTTGCCTGTAATAGAAACTTTTGGCATTTAATTCTGGTGAATTGTAAACATACAAGAGCAGGGACACCTGTCAAAGGCTGGAGACCCTGCTCCCGTGCACCATGCAGCAGGGTGTACACTATCTGTGGCTGCATAGAGATTAGGTGCAATGTATGCATCGTTAACTTCACACACTAGTAACAATTGCTTGGGGCACCATACAGGAGCAGGGACACCTGTCAAAGGCTGTAAACCCTGCTCCTGAACACCATGCAGCAGGGCATACACTATATGTGGCTGCATATAGATTTGGTGCAATGTATGCATCGTTAACTTCACACACTAGTAAAAATAGCTTGGGTCACTATAAAGGAGCGGGAACACCTGTCAAAGGCTGGAGACCCTGCACACCATACAGCAGGGCAAATATTATATGTACTGTAGCTGCACAGAAATTAGGTACAATGTATGCATCAATAACTTCACACACTAGCAACAACTGCTAGGGGCGCTATAAAGGAGCGGGGACACCTTTTTTTTCACAGGAGACTCTGTAACAGTCATGCACTTTGAAATCTGAATGAGCCACCGAATTTAAAACAATTTTGAATTGAATTTTAACAAATTGACCTAAAGTGGTATTTGCGTTTTATATTAATATCCTTTAGATTGCAGCATTTTATAAATGAGGGGAAATGTTTTAGGATGTTTTAAAGGGGCACTCCAGTGAAAATGTTTTCCTTTCAAATCAACTGTTGTCAGAGATTTGTAATTTACTTAATCTCCAGTCTTTTTAGATGCTGTATGTCCTACAGGAAGTGATGTTTTCCTTCCAGTCTGTCCAGAGCAGTAGAAAATCCTCATCCAAAGCCTCCCCTTTACTTCAAACTGGAAAGAATACACCGTTTCTTGCAGGACATACAGCAGCCGATAAGTACTGGAAGATTTTGAATTTTTTTAATAGAAGCAAAAATTTTTTTTTGCTTGAGTACCCCTTTAAGTTGTTCAGGGGGGTATCCTTAACCTGTTCCTAACTGTATGTCCATTTTCATGGTGCATTCCAGCTAATGAACATACAGTTATGTCCTCAGATGTCCCGAGTGCTGGCCACCCTCTGGCGCCTCATCAGATGCTCAGCCGCGATTGGCTGAGCATAACTGTGCTAGCGGCTGATGAGCCAATCGCGGCTGAGCGGCATGACGCGGCAGAGGGAGGCCGGCACTCGAGACGATCGGAGAGCTTCGGCCGTCCGTCCGAAGATGACGTTGTGGCACAGAAGATCGGGGACGGAGGTCGGCACGTGACAGGTATGTATAATGCACCACACTTTCAATATGGTAATGCTGCAATGTTAAACAGTCCAAAGTCATGTCACTTATCCTAAGATCAGCTCTTATACTAATAACTCCTATTATTTATATAGTGACAACAAATTCTATCATTCTAATGTACGTAGCTTGTCATCACACAGATCAGTCCATCCGTATGTTTTTGGAGTGTGGGCGGCAATGGGTGTACCAAAAGGAAACCCACACAAACATGGGGAGAATATACTGTGCTGCTCATATATACTTGAGAAGACTCATTATATAAATACAATATACGAGATGGTTCTATTTCTAGGACTCTTTCTTACTGTCTCAGCAGAAAGGCAATAAGCTTGCTCGAAATTGTCCTGTCAAATCAAAGCAAAGGGTCAAATGCCATTCTTTGGCCGTAGCAGAGATTATTGGCTTTTTGTCTGAAAGTCATTGAACATAATAATTAGATTGCATTTTAAGGTGCTAAGACCCCTCCCCCATCAGAACGTCCGTGAATGTGAATCCATTTCTTCAATACATTTAATGTGATGCATGTGATATGGTTTCCGCCATAAACTCACGTGATCGCAACCTTTAAGGGTTATGTAAGCAAGACATACATTCCAAGGAAAGTCCATTATTTTTCTGATCAGTATGATAGGACTTGTACCAATAAGCAAAATCTAAGAGTCCTCGCATGGATCCAAATACACCTTTGCAGATAACTATGTCCCAGGCAGACATCTGGAAAGAATCTCTTAAGGGGGAACCATCAGCAGGTTAGTTCCTCCCCATCAGTGCTGTTAGTTGTGCCTGGTAAGCCGTTAGGAGCACTGGTGGCAAGGCTGCCACCTAACCGGGAACCAATCCCGCACAAGGGTGAGGCTACAGCCCCGGCTGGATCGCCCCCTCTAATGATTATCAATGGAGGGGGCCAGCCTTGGCTGGATCGTGGCATGGTGGAGCAGTAGCCAAGCCCCAAGTGCTCCTAATGGCTTACCGGGCACAACTAACAGTTCTCTTCAGCTGGTCCTCTCCAGCTCACTTCTTTTCCTCCTCCCTCCCATCAGAGACAGTGCCTATATGGTCTTTGCCTCAGTGCTGGACCTTGCCTGGTACATGCAAGCCAAGGCCACCACTGACATCAATGCTGGGGGGAAGGTCCTCTGGCTGTGCCTATCGTTCAGCGCCACATGTGCAGCAGTGTATGTGCGCCTGGCATCACATTGAATCCTAATGACGAGGAAGCACACGGCATGCTGGGAAACAGGGCTGGCGTCAGTACAGGGCTTACCCGGGCAAATGCCAGGGCCCACAGCACCTCTAGGGGCCAAGAGAGGGAGAGGGGCCTGGTGTTCTTTAGTGCAGGGTGAGGGGCTGAACATCAGAAGACACAGGAGAAAGCAGCAGGACCTGCACAGAGGTTGAAGGACCTGATCACATGACCAAGAGGTCCTCCACCTTACAGTGTGAAGAGCAGTGTGACAGAGAGGAAGAGGGAGAAGGTGTGTCAGTGTATGAGTGTGTCAGTCAGTGTCAGTCTGTCAGTAAATCATGTCAGTGTCAGTGTCAATAATGTGTATTTGTGTATTTTAGTGGTGTCTCAAGTTAGGGATGAGCGAACTGAACCGTTACAAACCAGATTCGTTACGAACTTTGCAAAAAGTTCGGTTCGGTACCGAACTTTGAGAAAGTTCGTTACTAATCTGTTTAAAATAACAAAGGCGACGCAAAACTGTACTTTTTTCACAGAAAAGACCAGGATACAAGGGATTATTACTCCTATAATCCCTTGTATCCTGGTTTTCTGTGAAAATCAAGATGTGTGACGTCACCCCACAGCACCAGGAAGTGCCTGAACGCACCAGCAGCTTCTCAGTGTGTGGCCAGACTTCACAGAGAGAGGAGCTCCGTATCAGATAGAGAGGGAAAAGAGATAGATAGATAAACAACTAGATGGATACAGGGAGAGATCGAGAAAGAATAGAAAGTGTTAGTGAGAGAAGCAGGAGAGAGGAAGAGAAAAAAAACAAATAGCAAGATCCATGGAAAGCTAGATATAGAAGATAAGATAGGGAGAGAGGCTGAGAAATCAAGAGATAGGTAGAGATAGGCATCTAAATAAAAAAAATTGTGAGATCTAGGGAGAGATAGGGAGAGAAAAAAAAGAAATAGGGAGAGAAAAGTGAGAAAAGAGTCAGGACAGGTAGCATTGAACCAGCTTATGTCCTGTGATCGAGAGTACACGCTACATGTTGCTGCTCTGCTGGGTGCCATCAACCTTGTTTAGCACCAAAAAAAGTTTTAAAAAAGTTTCTTTCTCATAAGCTGTTATAGGTGAAGTAACGTATAGCAGCAAAACTTGTTGAAGCCCTCCGTAGAGTGTGACGCTAAGTCAGCACCCCACAAAACCTGTCCATTTCTGCTTTGCTGGGTGCCATCAACCCCGTTTAGCAGCAACAAAAAAAGTTTTAAAAAAGTTATTAAAAAAATAAAGTTTAAAAAAGTAAAAAAACAAAATATTTCAAAAAAGTAAATAAAAAATGTTTTTTCTCATAAGCTGTTATAGGTGAAGTAACCTATAGCAGCAAAACTTGTTGAAGCCCTTCACAGAGTGTGAAGCTAAGTCAGCGCCCCACAAAACCTGTCTATTTCTGCTTTGCTGGGTGCCGTCAACCCCGTTTAGCCGTAACAAAAAAGTTAAAAAAAAGTTATAAAAAAATAAAGTTTAAAAAAGTTAAAAAAAACAAAATATTTCAAAAAAGTATATAAAATTTTTTTTTTTCTCATAAGCTGTTATAGGTGAAGTAACCTATAGAAGCCTTTTTTTTAAATTCTCATTTCATTTTCCCCCATCCAAATAAATATGTCCAAGCGTCCTACTTGCAGCACTTCCCAGGCAAGGACTGCAACAGCAGGCGGTGAGGGTAGGAGAAGTGGCAGCACCAGGCCTGGTGGCAGCCGGGGTAACAGGCGTGGCAGCAGGGTGCAGCTACCCCAGACGCCCACTGGTCTTGTAAGAACCACACAGCCAGCGGTTCTAGATTGGCTTACCCAATCCAATACTGGCCTGGGTGCAATCAAGTGTTGCCTCCTCCTTCTGCTCCTCAACTTCTCTGTTCTCCACAATACTGGCCTGGGAGAAATCAAGTGCTGCCTCCTCCTTCTGCTCCTCAACTTCTCTGTTCTCGACAGTACTGGCCTGGGTGCAATCAAGTGCTGCCTCCTCCTTCTGCTCCTCAACTTCTCTGTTCTTGACAATACTGGCCTGGGAGCAATCAAGTGCTGCCTCCTCCTACTCCTCAACTTGTCTCTTCTCAACTATACTGGCCTGGGTGCAATCAAGTGCTGCCGCCTCCTCAACTTTTTATTTTATTTTAATTATTATTTTTTTTATTATTTTTTATTTTTTATTCACAATTTCTTTTCACTATTTTTGCACTTTGCGTTTTTCTATTTTTTTTTATTGTAATAGCAACTGCAACTAAACAAAACTATACCCTATCAGACTCCCACTATTGTAGCTGCAATTATTAAGCCGTTATGGCAAGGTTCGTTTTAGGTTTGGTTCGTTCGTACGAAGTTCGCTCATCCCTGTCTCAAGTGATTGTGCATAGTGTGTGGATGATGGGTGCATAGTGCATGGATGAGGGGCCTTGCTGAGGCTGTCGCCCAAGGCCAGCAAAAACCTGGACCTGCTCTGCTGGGAAATGTTGTTTCCTGGTCGGCACTATCTTTAACCCCTTCAAGACAGAGCCCTTTGATGCACAAAAGTCCGGGTCAAATTAATGCAATGTTCCTCCCCGCCTTCTAAGAGCCATAGCGCTTTAAATTTTCCATCTACAGGGCTGGTTGGGGTGTCATTTTTTGCGCAATGATCTCTAGTTTTTATTAATATGACATTAGTGTAACAGAAAAATTTCGATCGCTTTTTATAATTTTTTTTTCTGATATATAATATAAAAAAATCTGCAATCCTGGTGTTTTTTTCCTCCGTTTACACCGTTCACCGTGCGGGAACAGTAATTTAATATCTTAATAGATCGGACAATTTTGCATGTTATGATATGTATTTGTAATTTGTAAATGTAATTTGTTTATTTATTTTAAAAATATTTTTATTTTTATAATGAGCAAGGGGGTATGTTAAACTTTTATTGGGAGGGGGTTTATAAGGTTTTTTTGAGACTTTAAAAAACTTTTTTACGACATTTTTTTTTCACTTGTTTTCACTGTAAATTATGCAATCATTAGATTGCATATACCGTCCGTCGGTACATGCGATCGGGACCTCCGCAGCATGGCTGCGGGGGTCCCGATCACTTAGTGATCGCCCTCTCATGAACTCTCATGAACTCTCATGAACTCATTTGTATTGCTTTGTAATAAATCTGCACCAAGAGGGAATGGAGCTAGACAGATTGCTAAATGTCCTCCAGAGAGCTGACGTTCAGCTCACTCATCAATGAGGGCAGCATCAAAACGGCAATGAGGTCGAAATGCTTTTTCAGGTGTCTACATCATAGGGTCATTAATTGCCGAGCATTATGTTTTATTATTATCCAATGCAAAAATGGCAATCACGGAAGAAAGAGATCTGACTTTGATGAGTAAGAATCTACAATGGGAAGAAAAGATGTCTACATATTGTCACATATAATGACTAGAACAATAGATGACATAGTATGATAATAATTAAGGAAGTATGTACAATGTTATGGGACATCTTATATATAAGGGAGAGGAGGTTCAGCCCTGGTTAGTCCCATATCCTTTTCTGTCGAAAACTTGTGTAGGAATCCCTTTACGTGAACTGTATTGTTAGCAATCATTATTACATCCTCCCCTTAAAGGAGAAGTCCGGCAAAAATGTTTATTAAAGTATTGTATTGCCCCCGAAAAGTTATACAAATCACCAATATACACATATTACGGGAAATGCATATAAAGTGCTTTTTTCCCTACACTTACTACTGCATCAAGGCTTCAATTCCTGGAGAAAATGGTCATGTCACTTCCTGAATAACATGGTGATGTCACTTCCTGGATAACATGGTGATGTCACTTCCTGGATAAATTGGTGATGTCACTTCCTGGATAAAATGGGCTGTGGCTGCTGGAGAGAAGGATGGCAGGGGGACACTGAGGGATACAGGGCACTGGAGGGACACTGAGCATCCCTCTGCCATCATCCTCTCCAGCAGCCACAGCCCGCACAGCTCTGGGAGTCAGGTTGTGACATCACCATGTTATCCAGGAAGTGACATCACCATGTTATCGAGGAAGTGACATCACCATGTTATCGAGGAAGTGACAGCACCATTTTATCCAGGAAGTGACATCACTATGTTATCGAGGAAGTGACAGCACCATTTTATCCAGGAAGTGACATCACCATTTTAGTCAGGAAGTGAAGCCTTGATGCAGTAGTAAGTGCAGGGAAAAAAGCACTTTATAAGCATTTCCCGTAATAAGTGTATATTGGTGATTTGTAATACTCTAATAAACATTTTTACCAGACTTCTTCTTTAAAGCTTACTACAGAAAATGGGAAAAATGATTATCTGCTAATCATGTCTTTTGGTCCTGATCTAAAATCACGTTCTGCCGACTGCGCATCGCTACATATAATAGCAATGGCCGAAGACTGTGTAAAGAAAATAATAAAGCCAATCACTGGCCGAGAGTGGTCTGAAGTTCCACAGACAGCTGTGGACAGTGGGCAGAAGCCCGGAAAATATATGGGGAAGGGGGCAGAAGCACTCGTAAGCATGGACAGGTATGTATATACTTTATTATTTTACACTAATGGGAAGGGCTGCACGGATATCACTAACAGGAGATACAATTCTGGCATTATATGAAATCCAAGAATCAGTTTATCCCCTGATCATCATTATAAGGAATCCCACACTTGCATATCTACACAACCCTCCTTCCGCCCCTGTGTATAGATCACCACCAGGGGTAAGGGTAACATAGGCGTTTGTACATGATAATACCCAAATATCAATTGCAAAACATGGTTGCTCTTTGTTCGGGACATATGTTGGGGTCTCTTTTTTTTCAGAAAAGGATGAAAAGAATTAGCACTTGTTCATTTAATACCCCCTCTAAGGGTTTATTGACATCATGACCGGGGTATTTGCCAGTGTACAGATAGTGGCATCAAAGAAGTAAAACCAAACGCTTGGATCACACACAACCAAAAGCAATATAGGGGGAGATCTATCAAACATGGTGTAAAGTGAAACTGGCTCAGTTGCCCCTAGCAACCAATCAGATTCCACCTTTCATTTCCCAAAGAGTCTGTGAGGAATGAAAGGTGGAATCTGATTGGTTGCTAGGGGCAACTGGGCCTGTTTCACTTTACATCATGTTTGATAAATCTCCCCTATAGTTTTACACTGTGCTTAATGGTACACGGTCACCTGGTCCCTTCTCTCACAATCCCCGCTACACGCTACTGTCCTAGTGATACAGATGTCACTAGAAAGCAATGTCCAATATATTTCTGACAGATCGAAAATATTTCTTACAGAAAAGACGTTTGTACCCACTGACTGTTACCGTAAATGATTGTTTTCAACTAGTCTCTGAAAAAAAAAAAAGTATAAAAGTATTTGCCCGAGTCATAGTGTTCCTGTTTTGTTCCCTTATTAGAAAAGCAATATTCGGACATCCTGTAGTTTGTCTGAATTGGAGTTATAATTCTCCACTTCTAGAAATCTCCGGAGGTTCGGGGGTTGCATCTGTATTACGGGAGCAATGAAGCCCCGTCTGGATTTGCTGCGTTAGTACATACATTATACAAGGTTCAGAGATTTCCTATTATATATAGGTTTTCTAGTTTGGATAGTGTAGGAGAGTAGAAAATATTATACCTATATAATCCCCCATTTCATTTGCATTCACAAATTGGTTGCACATTCCTGCAGTTTTGGCATTTCTTTGATACACGCACCTGTGAACATGGACATATGGGATGCCGACTCCTCACGTCCTACAGTCTTTTTACGTTTTCTTGGCATATGTTGTCTGTTTCAGTTACACATTTGAATTTTTTTTATACTTTTTTGTTTATATTCATGTTTGAAGCAAAGTTGCGAGAGGGTGGTTTTGTTTATACATTGACGCCAACCTGTCAGCAGCTTTTTTGCTGACTAAAGTAACGGCAGTGTTTAATAGGGATTTTTACCCTGAATCAGGATATAACTCTTATCTCAATCTGTCTCTCCAGCGCTGAGATATGAGCTTTTAAGTTTTAAAATGGATCTCCAGGTAGCCTTGTTAAAAAAAAACTTCCACACGATGCAAGTTTCTTACCCTGACACTGTTCTCCCCTGACACTCTTCATGTGGTTTTGCAGTAGTCCCACTCCTCCAAGGCAGTTTTCTGCCTGTAATATCTCTCTTGCTGTTCCTCTTCCCCTGCACTGCTATCAGAATAGGAGATAAAGTCTACGGGACATTCCCTTGGCCTGTAAAAGCCCAGCATTGGTCGACCTAAAGAGAGTGAGTAAGGAAAGGAGAGTCCGAAGATTGTTGGGCTTTATCACCTAATTCACAAAAAGATGCTAAAGCTTATACAATATCTCAGCGCCGGAGCGACTAATTGAAAAAAGTTCCAGAAAAGTTTATTCAAGCAACAGACTCAAAGGCAGCAGAGTCTTTCTCAAGCCCAGCAGGACACTACTTCTAAAAAGGCACACTCTGAACCTTTTTACTTGGTACTGTTGGACATGTCTAAAGTTTTGATCAGAGTTTGAGTGATCTGGCCGCTACTGATCAGGAGAACGAGCTGTGAGAAGTATGTGCTTAAAAAAGAAGTCCGGCATTTTTGATAACAAGTACCAACTTACCTCTCCCTGTGCCCGTGATTAGTGGTGGGATCAGTCTCTGCACCCCCGCCGGAAGTAATTTTCCCTTGAGTGGTGATGACGTCGGGAAAATGGCTGTCCCGGCTGATGGACTGGCCGCTCAGCCAATCAGTAATTGGGGCGGTGTGTCGCCTCAGTCGTTGACTGGCTGAACAGTCAGTCCATCAGCCGGGTTGTGACGTGAAGGGGTCCAGAGGCAGGTTTTGCTGCTCACTGTGTGCACTGGAAGAGGTAAGTACTTGCTATCAAAGTTGGTGCTTGTCAAATTCTGCCCTGCTGGCTTCCATATTTTATAAATCACCAGATTTCTTATTTAACGCGTTCTCTCCTAGCTCCGTGTTACAAGACCTAGATGGACTTACAATGTAGGCCTATAGGGGTCCGTCTAGGTCTTGTACACAGAGCGTGAGAGGATCGCACGGCAGAGAAGTCTTCACCCTTTTTTGTCTTCTGAACCCTGACCAATCAAAACTTTCGACACAAGTCTCTGACATGTTAAAAGTGTTTGTTATTGACAGGTACTGTTGAAGTTGTATTCTTATGCACAGTATCCTGTCTGTGCTCCAAAAATATACACTTGGTAACATACTACATTTTTAGATAATTCAAAGATAGATAAGAGTGGAGACATATGTGGAAGCGGTGTACTGTCAGATCTGAGAACTGGCAAGAAGGCTATGAGATTATTATTATTATTATTATTATTACTATACAGGAATTGGCTTATTTTACATAAGGAAGCAAAAAGAACAATAATTAAAATAAATTCCTGTAAATGTGTTTATAGCCTTTAAATAAATTACTGGAGTAAGAAAAAAATAAATAAAAATAATATATATATATATATATATATATATATTTATGAAAAATAAACTTTGAAAATCTTCTTTGTTTAAAAAATGTCCGTGGCATTTGAGAAGACAGCAAGGGGATCACCAAATGCATTAGATGTAGCAACGTTGTCTTTGAAGATCTATTTCTTCAGTTAACTGTAGACAGCTGGTACAGATCAATATTGCAGCCCATCAAGTGTGTATGGAGGGGAAAAAAAACTGTAATAGACTCAAACTGCATACCAACACATTCTGCCGAAATTGTGTTTAGTGGGAAATTGCTGGTTTGTAGCTGAGTCTTTGCTTTAAATTGACAGTGTGATTAAGCGTACATACGGTTCTAGAGCCTCACTATACGCCTTTGAAAGTAAGGAGACTTCAAGGAAGGGGGTGTTTGACAAGGCTTCGATCCAGCCCATGAACCCCAGATTCCCTAGATGTAGCTATCCCCTGGCTTTCTGTACGAGGATGGTACATGCTTCTTTATTTTGTATTCAGTTTTCGTTGCTGTCACTCATCCTGGACCTTCTGCCCTTCTCCTCTATCCATTATTTTCACTGAACTGTTGAAGATCTTAGAATATTTCTCGGTGTGGTTTCTCGTCTATAATTTGAAGAGTATAAGAAGAATTGTAATGTCTGCTGGCGATATGTCCCCTCTATCAGTATATAGCCATACATTGTACAACATGTCAAAAATTGTATTAATCTAATATAATGGATGAATTCATATGGAGGCTATAAAAAGAGTCATTTTACAAAATATACCTCAATATACCACTACCATTGCCATGTTAGCTGCAGCTGATGACAAGCAGGGACTCCTTGGCATCACTGCTTGCTTTTCTGAGGTGTACTGGGTTACAATTCCAAGCATCATGTGCTTTTGCACGCCTCTGCAGTCTGGAGAAAGAGTTGAAGGAGAAAGACATGTAAAAAGGGGAAGTGAGAGCCATATGGTTAAGAAGAGCGAGTTCTGTGCCCACCGCAAAGTTTAGAAAGTCATTCATTTAAGAGTAGTCTGCCCCCCGTTGGTGTACTTCCTACTCTGTTTGCATCTTAACATATGCAATGTGAGTTGCTGCAATTTGGAGTGAGTGCACATTGCTGGGACTTGTTTAGCTTCTAATGGGAATTTCTAGATGTAGCATTGGCCAGTATTGTTGATGGGTATAATAATATAACGTATAATGTACTTGAATCGTTTGTTTCACTTTTTTTTATCTGTATTACTTTTGTTTGGCCCATCACTATAAAAATAATTAATTTCACTATTTTACATGTTATGAGTATGCACTAAGCAATGGCAGGAGGTTTTCCTAAGTCAACCCCTGGCAGAAGAGGAAAACCTTCCTGTATTCCCAGAGCATGAATGACCTATCAGTTTTCATACATGTTTATGAAACTCTCCTCAAGGAGAAACTAAACCCCTTTCATAGCACAATGATAAGCCTCTCACCAGACAGGCGGCACCCTGTTTTGTACTGATGAGGGGCTATAACCCTGATGAGGAAAACCTTCTTGCATTCCCAGAGCATCAATGCCTATAGGTCCACATACATGAGTATGATGCTCTCCTCAAGGAGAAACTAAACTCGTTCGGTACCACATTGACAAGCTTCTCACCAGCCATGCAGCACCTGCTCTGTACTGATGAGGGGCAACAACAGGGGACTGGCCCATTTTTACTATATATATATATATATATATATATATATATATATATATATATATATATTACATTCTTAATCATATAATTCCTCTCTATGTGTTGGGCTACTAGGCAGTGCCACCACAGGGTCAACTTTCTTTCTGCCTCATTATTACTGTTTGACCCCTAATCTGTGGGAGCATCTTGGACATTTGACTGTCCAGGTTATTGTCCTTCTTTTTGGGGATATCAGTAACCCTATTCAGGGCCGTATGTACAAAACCCAAGGGGCTCATATTTAAGTCCAACCTCTACCGTGGACACTTGGGCACGCAAGGCATTGTCCACCATCTTCTCTCCCGTAATGTTTATAAACTGGCTTATTGAGAAGAAAAATATAGTCTTTTAGCATGGGTTCTAGAGCATTGGAGTAGTCTGTCTCTATGGTAGATATACCTCTAGGCCAAGGCATGGTCCCACACTGGCACAAAGCTGTGTTGTAAAAGACGACATGATTTTAAATGAATATCAAACCCCTGGTTCTGCGTCTATCCATTATCTGTCATATGTATTCTCCCTTGGTATTGATTTTAGAAAAATTTGCATTTTTTTTGTTTTTCTTTGCTACTCACCTTTTCTATTACATTTTCTCAAGTCATGACATTCTATGTAAGTTTATTAGACACTTTCCATTATGGAAATGTCATTTCAGGTACATAAATATCTGAAACAATGATGAACAACTCTAGTTTGCCCATGGTTATGACTGAAATGATTCTTAAACATTAGCATCATTATTCCATCACCGTGCCGTCTACCTGGCATACGTAATGAGCCTGGAAGCCATGGCTCCTCTCAGTTTAATAGCAAAGAACTAACTAGTAATGGGCTTTAACCCCTTAAGGGCATGGCCTATTTGGAGTCTACAAGGCTCAGCAATTTTTATTTTTTATTTTTTTATTTTTTCACAATCTCTTTGTAAGAGATCGGAATTTTTTGTTGATGCATATAAATTAGGGCCTATTTTACAAGGATGAGTTTCACTATTCAAATACAAATACTTTATTGGCTATCGTTAAACATTTGGACATTGCCAGCCTGAGGGCCTTTATTAAAGGGGTATTTCCATCTGGACATTTATAACATATCGACTGGATACTGTAGGCCATAAATGTATGACAGATGTAAGTCCCACCTCTAGACCTGCATAAGTCCCACCTCTAGACCTATTTCAGGATAGAGTCCACCCTCCTCGCCACCCCTATTCCATCTAACCTGGATGTGGGCATTAGAGGTGGTCAGGGAGCCAAGAGAACACCTAAACCGGCTCCTTTACTCAGTTTGCCTAAACTCCAATCGACACTGATGGGTGCTTAACAGCATTTCTGTAAAATAGAAGTGATAAATTCATCACTTGGTTATGTTGTATACAAAACGCAACAGCCTATTGGTAGTTAATATCTTTCTCATGGTGCGCAAGCTGCAATAGGTAGAAAACTACAAAAAAAACTTGGATCAACACTGCTTTAAAGTAGAACTTCGTCCAAAAAATACATTGCGGGCACAGGGGTGTGGGAACATAATGAAGAATTACTTACCTGCAGTGTCAGACTGGCCCACCAGAGGAACAGAGGTGGGCCCCCAGCTTTAGAACCTACACTAACACTGACTGACTGTCATTTCTCACTGGTTCTTCATTGTACTTTTATTGACCAAGAGAGATACTCCTCTTTTCTAACCTATCCTTTCCACACATTCTTCTTCACCACTCACAGGGTCTCTTGCATACTCTGTAGGAAGTAGTCACTTGGTGGGAGGAAGTGTAGCGTCAGTCTCACACAGATTCTTGTGGGAGGAGCACACACAGAGCAGACGTCCCTGCTGTAGCCTAGCCAGAGCCTGGCTCTGCCAGGAACCCTGTCTGCTAGACACTAGACTGTCTCAATCAGAGATACAAAGTGCGGGGCAGTATCTTACAACACAAAGGATCTAGCCTGAATAAAACAAAGCTACAAGAGGGTCTACATATCCTTTCTTGCAGTGCAGATGACACGGGGACACCCTCGGACACTTAGCTTCACCAGGTAACAATGACTCAGGTAACCATGAACAATGTCAGCTGATCGTTGCCGTTGTTTGTCTTTCAACATGTTAAAAGACAAACAACAATGATAGCAACAATCTGCTGCTGTCGCTCCGTGGAATAGGAGTGGCGGCAGCAGACCACCGCTATCCTCTACGGGCTCCCTGGACAATCTAGTGATCACCCGGGCAGCCCTCCCGCACTTCCCTGCTGCCCCTCCTGCACTTACCCGCTAACTGCTGTGTAATAGCGTCGACAGCGAGTGGGGAACGAGTTGCCCCGTGTAATAGGGGCTTACAGTATCGTTACCGATGTCCTTGCAGCGCCTGCTAAACTGGTATACATTACCTATGCCGGGTCCAGGGCTCCTCCTGCTCCTCTTCTCCCCAGGTCCTGCGCGCTGCAGCTTCAGAGTGGTCTGTCTTAGCTGACAGGCCACTCAGCCAATCACTAGCCGCGGCAGTCCCGGCTTGTGATTGGCTGAGCGGCCATCAGCTAAGACAGACAGCTCTGAAGCTGCAGCGCGCAGGACCCGGGGAGAAGATGAGCAGGAGGAGCCCTAGACCATGGATAGGTAATGTATTCTTTTGCAAATCGTTAGCCGCGCGCCGCTATTACACGTAGCGGTGCGCGTTTGGTGGCCGACAATTATAGGTTTGAATCTATATCAACAATCAGCCGATGACAACGATCATCGGCTGATCGTTGTGTTTATTATATGGAACGATAATTGGCTGGATAGGGCCGATTGGGACGATTATCGTTCCGTGTAATAGTACCCTAAAGCAGGTTCCAACATGACAACTGTCTGCTGAACTAGCACTGGCATCACGAAAATACCATCACTGGCCGAGTCACCCTTTCTGTGGGTTGCAATACTGATAGTCCGGGTGGGTCAATTGCAACTCAGAACTACAGTGACAAGAGCCCAAGGGACCCATCACACTTACCTGTCACGTGCCCCTGTCACTAAGTGGGCAGTCCTGAACTGGGAGGTGATGTTGCAGGAGTGGGAGCTCAGGAGGCCAAAGGGGGTCCAGGAGCAGTGATGTAGTACTGTGGGGGCACGCTGACAGGTAAGTATTCATTTTTATTATGTTCCTGCACCTCCCTGCCCTTAGTGCATGTTTTTGGCCAGTCTCCTTTAAAGGAATGTTAACCCAACATCCCAGTCTTCTACATTCTGCATCTTGCACATTGCATGATGCCTGACTGTGCACATGGAGACCTTTACCCTCCTATGAGGAAGATATCAACTTTCATTCAATAAACCTTCATGAGCTGTTGCATTTTTGCTATGTATTTTTTGTTTTAGCCGGACTTATCCTTTAAGAGTTCACTTGGAAGTCAATTGACTTAGCTTTGTGTTTTGTAGTAGTTATAAAACATGGGTATAAAAAAAAAATACAACACATTTCAGAGTACTGTCTCCTAAATACACAAAAAGGGCACCATATGGGGGACCATATAGGGCACCATATAGAAGTCGCCAGTCACTGATGACATCACAAATAAAAGTAGTAGGTGCAGGTTCCAGAGGTGGGCCCTTTATATATCAGACATTTCATTGAGTTTACCAGTAAATTATCTGAGATCCTAACCATTGTACTCTGTCAAAAATCTTTTTCTTTTACACAATAATATAGATTTGTAATTTACTTTTATTTAAAAATGTCAAGTCTTCCCATACTTATCAGCTGTTGTATGTCCTGCAGGAAGTGGTGTATTCTTTCGAGTCTGACACAGTGCTCTCTGCTGCCACCTCTGTCCATGTCAGGAACTGTCCAGATCAGTAGCAAATCCCCTTAAAAAAAAAACCTCTACTGCTCTGTTCCTGACATGGACAGAGGTGGCAGCAGAGAGCACTGTGTCAGACTCGAAAGAATACACCACTTCCTGCAGGACATACAGCAGCTGAAACACTTGAGCTGTAAGACTTGAGATTTTTAAATAGAAGTAAATTACAAATCTATATAACTTTTTGATATCAGTTGATTTGAAAGAAAAGGATTTTTACTGGAGTGCCCCTTTAACTTCCGATGATGGCACATCCACAGACTTCAATGGATTATCCAGAACTAGAAAAAGTATAGCTGATTTCTTCTAGAAATTGCACCACATCTGTCCTGAGGACAGAGGTGGCACTGCTTTTTTTTTTTGGCAGAAAAAGGGTAATCCTAGAGAAACCCTTTAAATCACATACATTTATGTGGGAAGGGGTTAATAAACCCAGGGGGGAAATGTAGAATCAATTACATTCTCAATTTGCTTTTCAATAAGCCAGAATGCAGGAAAGGAAAGGAAAAAAATATATTAATTGTAAAAATCTGAGTGGAATTAATGGATTCTGCGACAAGTGGTTGTGTTAAGGGTCTGAGGTAATTGTGAAGGCCTCCCTGAAGGATTTCACACAATTCATTGTTAGAAATTACCTTTTAATCCTCTGGGATATTAGTACACTACGAGCGGAATGTGAACAGCACGTAACATGGAAGAGCTGCTATGACTGTAAGACATAAGTGGTTTCCTTTAAACAATCCCTTTAAGTATTCTACAGCATTCAGGCCTCCCATTTGAGGGGAGAATTATCAAACATGGTGTAAAGTGAAACTGGCTCAGTTGCCCCTAGCAACCAATCAGATTCCACCTTTCATTCCTCACAGACTCTTTGGAAAATGAAAGGTGGAATCTGATTGGTTGCTAGGGGCAACTGAGCCAGTTTCACTTAGTTTAAACCATGTTTGATAAATCTCCCCCTTGGTTTGGAGCCTTCATATAGCACTTATAAAGGGGAATGGGCCCTACTTTACAGCTGATCATGTACATTGCATAAAACTTACTTATCAACCAATAATCTCCTGATTTTTCTTCAGTGCAGATAGAGAAAAACGTCAGGATCAGGATTAAAAAACAAACAAACAAACAAACTAACTAACATTTCTTTAACCCCTAAAGGACAGAGCCTGAAATGGCCTTAATGACAGAGACAAATTTTATGAATATGACCAGTGTCACTTTATTCATTAATAACTTCGGGATGCTTTTACCTATCCGGCTGATTCTGAGATTGTTTTCTCGTGACATATTGTACTTTACATTTCTGGTAAATTGGAGTCGATACTCATAACAAATCTTTATGAAAAAAACCCAAATAATGTGAAAAAATGTGAAAAACTGCATTTTTCCAACTTTGAAACTTCTTTGCGTATACAGAAAGTGGTTATACCACATAAATTATATATTAAATAGCATTAGCAACATGTCTACTTTATGTTGGCGGCATTTATTAAACTATCTTTCATTTTTTTTTAGACGATAGGAAGCTTAAAACATTAGCAGCAAATTTCCAAATTTTCAGTAAAATTTCAAAATCAGATATTTTTAGGGACCTGTTCAGGTTTACAAAGTGTATTTGAGGGGCCTGTATGTTAGAAAGCCCCACAAAGCACCCCATTTCAGAAACTGCACCCCCCACACTCTGCAAAAGCATATCCAGAAAGTGTTTTAACCCTTTAGGGGAGTCACAGAAATAAAAGCTAAGTGTGTAAGAAATTTGAAAATTTTAATTTTCTGTGCAGAGATTTTATTGTAATCCAATATTTTTCATAATTATAAACCTACTACCAGAGAAATGCACCCCAATAATTATTGCCCTGTTTCTGCAGTTTATAGAAATACCCCATATGTGACCCTATTGCGCTATTTGACGCAACCACAAGCCTCAGATATAAAGGAGCGCCTAGTGAATTTCAACGCCTCCGTTATATTTGGTCATTTCTGACTGTACCACTTCAGGTTGGCAGAGGCTCTGGGGTGCCAAAACCTAAAAAACACCCCTAAAGGGACACCATTTAGAAAACTACACCCCTCAAGGAATGTAACAAGGGGTGCGGTGAGCATTTGGACCCCACAGGTGCTTCACAGATTTTCCGAACAATATGGCGTGAAAAAAGAAAAATTTATTTTTTACACTAAAACGTTGTTCTAGCCTTCAATTTTTCATTTTCTTAAAGGGATAAGAGGAAAAAAAAGACACAAAATGTGTAGCGCAGTTTCTCCCGAGTACGGAAATACCCCACATGTGGCGATAAAGTGCCAAGCAGGCGCAGGACGAGCCTCCAAAGGGAAGGAGCGCCAATTGGCTTTTGGAAGCTGAATTTCACTGGAAAGGATTTCAAGGGCCATGTCGCATTTACAGAGCCCTCGTGCTGCCAAAACACTGGAAACCCCCCACAAGTGACCCCATTCTGGAAACTACACCCCTCAAGGAATCTAACAAGGGGGGCAGTGAGCATATGGACCCCACTGGTGACGGGCACAAATGTGGAACAATGTGACGTAAAAGTAAAAAATTTAATTTTTTCACTTTCATGGCACAAATGTGCCCGTCATCAAGGGGTCCATATCCTCACTGCACCCCTTATTAGATTCCTTGAGGGGTGCAGTTTCCATAATGGGGTTACTTGTGGGGGGTTTCCAGTGTTTTGACAGCACGAGGGCTCTGTAAATGCGACATGGCGTTCATCATCCATTCTAGCCAAATCCAACCTCCAAAATCCAAATGGCGCTCCTTCCCTTCGGAGGCTTGCCCTGCGCCCACATGGCGCTTTATGTCCACATGTGGGGTATTTACGGACTCGGGGGAAATTGCTCTACACATATTGTGTGTTTTTTTCTCTTTTAACCCCTTGTGAAAATGATAAATTCAAGGCTAAACCAACATTATAGTGTAAAAAATGTAATATTTCATTTTCACGCCACATTGTTCCACATTTGTGCCCGTCACCAGTGGGGTCCATATGCTCACTACACCCCTTGTTACATTCCTTGAGGGGTGTAGTTTCCATAATGGGGTCACTTGTGGGGGGTTTCAACTGTCTTGGCAACACAGAGGCCTTTTGAATGCAACATGGCCCCTTAAAATCCATTCCATCCAAATCCAGCCTTCAAAAACCAAATGGCGCTCCTTCCCTTCGGAGGCTTACCCTGCACCCGCATGGCGCTTTATGTCCACATGTGGGGTATTTCCGTACTCAGGGGAAATTGCTCTACACATTTAGTGTTTTTTTTTATCTTTTAGCCCCTTGTGAAAATGAAAAAATCATGACAAGTTTAATGATTTAGAGTAAAAATTTTACAAAAATTACACTAAATGTTGGTCTAGCCTTGATTTTTTCCATTTCCACAAGGGGTTAAAAAAGAAAATTAACACAAAACGTGTAGGGTAGTTTCCTCTGATTACGAAAATACCCCACATGTGGGCATAATGTGCCATATGGGCACAGGGCAAGCCACCAAAGGGACAGAGCGCCATTTAGAGGCTGGAATGGAGGATGGAGGCCATGTCGCAATTACAAAGCTCCTGTGCTGCCAGGTCAGTAGAAACCCCCGACAAGTGACCCCATTCTGGAAACTACACCCCATAAGGAATCTAACAAGGGGTGCAGTGAGCATATGGACCCCACTGGTGATGGGCACTTACGTAGAACATGTGCCGAGAAAATAGAAAATACAATTTTTTTCATTTTCACGTCCCAAATGTGGCCGTCACCAGGGGGCCATATCCCCGCTGCCCCCCTTGTTAGATTCCTTATGGGGTGTAGTTTCCAGAAGGGGGTCACTTGTGGGGGGTTTCTACTGTCCTGGCCGCACAGAGGCTTTGTAATTGCATCATGGCATCCTCTAATGGGAATGGCGGCCATACCTATTTAGCTGGGAAAAAGGGACAATTCTAATTTATTTGGGGGTATTAGGGCAACTATTAGTTTATAAGGTTGGAAATGACAGGTGTCCATCAAACTCAACCTGTGTTGATCCAGAGGAAGGCAAAAACCCCTCGTGAGGCAGACGACAGTAGCCTCATCACAGGGGAAAAATTCCTTCCCGACTCCATAATGGCGATCAGAATAATCCCTGGATCAACGTGACCCCTGAAATAGGAATAAGGGACAGAATTTAGATAATGTAGAACCCCAGTGACGTGTGGTGCGCCTTGAAGCGATCCAGTATGCAGAGGCCGGGGGGATCAGGACAGGTGTCACACTGGTAAATGGTGTCCTTCCGGATCCCCCTGTTACGCCACACTCTGCACTTCTTCTGGGGTCTCCCTTTCTCCAGTGTGTGGGACGTCACCTGAAAAATGTTGCCCTGGTGCGATACGGGGTCCTTCATATCCAGAAGCGCTGGGTCCGCTCCATGGCTGCTAAATATAAGGGCGCTATTACTGCTTCTGATATGTTCGGATCGTGCCGCAAGCTACAGTAGCTCGGGCAGCGAGGGACCAGAAGAGGGGGTGCTGGTATAAAAGTTATCCCCCGTACAGGTGGTGACCTTTATCCAGCAGTGGGAAGATCAGTTCCCGGACGATCTTTCCACTTGTTCCGAGGATGGGGGGGGAGGGGGCATCTGGGGGCATTTGGGGGCTGGATTCGGGTGTCCCTTCCTACATACACTCTAAGGGTACGTGCACACTGCGGAATCGCAACAGATAACCCTTCGTGCATTCCACAGTTGGCACCTGCTGGCGGAGTGATGCAGGCGCACGTCTCCGTCCGTGTCATAGACTCCATTCTATGCACGGGCGGATTCCGCTCTCCGTCCAACGTGTTCATTCTTTGGACGGACGACGGATTCCGCCCGTGCATAGAATGGAGTCTATGACACGGGTGGAGACATGCGGCCGCATCAGTCCGCCGGCGGGTGCCAGCTGCGGAATGCACGAAGGGTTATCCTTCGCCATTCCGCAGTGTGCACGTACCCTAAATCTGTAAGAGTACCCTGAGGTACGCTCACAGAGTTTGTAGAATTTCACACCATACCGTGAACTCTTATTGGGACGGTACTGGCGGAAAAGACGTGTCTGGGGGGCAGCGTAGCTACCCCCAGACACGTCACTGGATGATGAGGATGATGAGGATGAATGGATGAAAGAAGGATCCCCCCCATTCATCCTCACTGGCTGTTTCGGGGTCGGGGGCAATAATAACGTATTCCTCTGACACCGAAAACACCCTGGGGGCCATCTTTATACGGGGACTAGTATATGGGGTATGTAGTGGTGTAGTGTCAAACTTTATTCAATGTAGTGTGGTGTAATGTAGTGTTTTTTACGTGTTTTTTTACAGTAAGTATAAAAAAAAAAACCTACGCCAACAAAGGAGTTGCTGATAAATGCCGCACTTATGTGCGGCACTTATCAGCAGACCGTGGCAGTAGAATATAGAAAAAAAACACCCTACGCCAAAAAGGAGGAGTTGCTGATTAGCAGCGCACTTTCGTGCGATGCTGATCAACACTCAGCGGCGATAGGGTGCGGAAAATAGAAAAAAAAAAAATTGGGAAAAAAAAAAAAACTTTTTCTATATTCTGAATATCCCTGTAGCTGCTGATAAGTGTATTACACATATCAGCCGCTAGGGGGCAGCAGAGCGCAAAATCCGGAAAATGACGAGGCTGGAGCCGAAAATAGCCGAAAGAAAACGACGGGGAACGGCGGAAAGACCCGAAGACCGAACGGAATGACGGAGGACGCCGCGAACCCGGAAGACGCCGATCAGGAGCCCGGGACAGGTGAGTAATGTACAAATACCTGCTCTGGACCCCTCCGCTACCTAGCGGAGGGGTCCAGGGCAGGTATTTATTATTTTGCTGGACTCTGATCGCCGTGCCACCTGCCCGATCGCCGTGAACGGCCGGCCGGCCGTTCACGGCGATCGGGCCGGTGGCACGGTGACCACCATTACTTTTTACAGTAATGGCGGTCGGTGCCGTCCTCGGACAGCACCGACCGCCATTTTTTTCCGGGTCATCGGGTCACCGATGACCCGGAAAGGTTCCGATCGCCGCTATTGGCTGATCTGAATTGATCAGCCTATAGCGGCGATCGTAAGCACGGGGGGTGTTAACCACCCCCCGTGCCGAGAAGCTAAGATGGCCTGCTATGATTTATAGCAGGCCATCTTCCCCGACCGCTGTGTGTGAACACGCAGCGATCGGGGAAACATCGGGCGTAAATTTACGCCCTGATGCGCTAAGTACCAGGGCGCGAGGGCGTAAGTTTACGCCCGATGTCGTTAAGGGGTTAAAGGGGTAGTACAGCAGAAAAAAAATATCTTTCAAATCAACTAGTGCCAGAAGATGCCAAAGATTTGTAATTTACTTCTATTAAAAAACAAAACAAAACAAAAAAACACTTCAGTCTTCCAGTACTTATCAGCTGCTTTATGCCCTGCAGGAAGTGGTGCATTCTTTCCAGTCTGACGCAGTGCTCTCTGCTGCCACTCCTGTCCATGTCAGGAACTATCCAGAGAAGCAGCATATATATGATTTTTTTTTTTTTTTTGCTGAACTACTGCTTTAATAAAGCTGTATGGCTTTGTAATATTACTTCCTTAAAAATAATGTAAAAAAAAAAAAAAGAGACAGTGAAAAAAAGTTTTATCCTCTATAATACAGACTTCCTAATATTTATTATTATTATTATTATTCTCAGTATCATTATTATTATTTAGCTTTAGCTATCCAGGCATGATGGGAGTTGTAGTTTAGCTGGAGAGCCAAGGTTTCTTACCCCTGCCAACAAATTGTGATGAAGCAAACCAGGGCCGGACTGGGACTAAAAATCAGCCCTGGCATTTCCGAGCACACAGGCCCACTCGCCGTGCGGTGATAAGTTATGAGAGGATGTTGTGAGTGCAGCGCGGCTACATGTTGTATCATCACGGCCATGACTGGAATTACAGATAATAACACAGTAAATGGGGTCAGAAGCTTCTGTCTCTGTACTGTGTAGCTGAGCTGCAGTTACAGGTTGTCACCACTACACAGTGTACAGAGACAGACTGCTTCTGCCCTCGGTCATTGTGCTCAGTTTAACACCACCAACACATACTGACTAATACCACCACACACTGACTAATACCACCACACACTGACTAATACCACCACACACTGACTAATACCACCGCACACTGACTAATACCACCGCACACTGGCTAATACCACCGCACACTGACTAATACCACCGCACACTAGCTAATACCACCGCACATTGACTAATACCAACACATACTGACTAACACCACCGCTGCTACTAAATAACTTCCACTGTACATATATCACTATCACCTCATACAGTCTCTTCTCCCCCTCCCTTATAGATGGCCCCCTCTCTCTTCTCCCCCTCCCTTATAGATGGCCCCCCTCACTTCTCCCCCCTCCTTTATAGATGGCCCCCTCTCTCTTCTCCCCCCCCTCCTTTATAGATGGCCCCCTCTCTCTTCTCCCCCCTCCTTTATAGATGTCCCCCTCTCTCTTCTCCCCCCTCCTTTATAGATGTCCCCCTCTCTCTTCTCCCCCCTCCTTTATAGATGTCCCCCCTCTCTCTTCTCCCCCCTCCTTTATAGATGCCCCCCTCTCTCTTCTCCCCCCTCCTTTATAGATGTCCCCCCTCTCTCTTCTCCCCCTCCTTTATAGATGTGCCCCCTCTCTCTTCTCCCCCCTCCTTTATAGATGTCCCCCCTCTCTCTTCTCCCCCCTCCTTTATAGATGTCCCCCCTCTCTCTTCTCCCCCCTCCTTTATAAATGTCCCCCCTCTCTCTTCTCCCCCCTCCTTTATAGATGTCCCCCCTCTCTCTTCTCCCCCCTCCTTTATAGATGTGCCCCCTCTCTCTTCTCCCCCCTCCTTTATAGATGTCCCCCCTCTCTCTTCTCCCCCCTCCTTTATAGATGGCCCCCTCTCTCTTCTCCCCCCTCCTTTATAGATGTGCCCCCTCTCTCTTCTCGCCCCTCCTTTATAGATGTGCCCCCTCTCTCTTCTCCCCCCTCCTTTATAGATGTCCCCCCTCTCTCTTCTCCCCCCTCCTTTATAGATGTCCCCCCTCCTTTATAGATGTCCCCCCTCTCTCTTCTCCCCCCTCCTTTATAAATTCCCCCCTCTCTCTTCTCCCCCCTCCTTTATAGATGTCCCCCCTCTCTCTTCTCCCCCCTCCTTTATAGATGCCCCCCTCTCTCTTCTCCCCCCTCCTTTATAGATGGCCCCCTCTCTCTTCTCGTCCCTCCTTTATAGATGTCCCCCCTCCTTTATAGATGTCCCCCCTCTCTCTTCTCCCCCCTCCTTTATAGATGTGCCCCCTCTCTCTTCTCCCCCTCCTTTATAGATGTGCCCCCTCTCTCTTCTCCCCCCTCCTTTATAGATGTCCCCCCTCTCTCTTCTCCCCCCTCCTTTATAGATGGCCCCCTCTCTCTTCTCCCCCCTCCTTTATAGATGTGCCCCCTCTCTCTTCTCGCCCCTCCTTTATAGATGTGCCCCCTCTCTCTTCTCCCCCCTCCTTTATAGATGGCCCCCCTCTCTCTTCTCCCCCCTCCTTTATAGATGTCCCCCCTCTCTCTTCTCCCCCCTCCTTTATAGATGGCCCCCCTCTTTCTTTTCTCCCCCCTCCTTTATAGATGTGCCCCCTCTCTCTTCTCCCCCCTCCTTTATAGATGTCCCCCCTCCTTTATAGATGTCCCCCCTCTCTCTTCTCCCCCCTCCTTTATAGATGTCCCCCCTCTCTCTTCTCGCCCCTCCTTTATAGATGTGCCCCCTCTCTCTTCTCCCCCCTCCTTTATAGATGTCCCCCCTCTCTCTTCTCCCCCCTCCTTTATAGATGTCCCCCCTCTCTCTTCTCCCCCCTCCTTTATAGATGTCCCCCCTCTCTCTTCTCCCCCCTCCTTTATAGATGTCCCCCTCTCTCTTCTCCCCCCTCCTTTATAGATGTGCCCCCTCTCTCTTCTCGCCCCTCCTTTATAGATGTGCCCCCTCTCTCTTCTCCCCCCTCCTTTATAGATGTCCCCCCTCTCTCTTCTCCCCCCTCCTTTATAGATGTCCCCCATCTCTCTTCTCCCCCCTCCTTTATAGAAGTCCCCCTCTCTCTTCTCCCCCCTCCTTTATAAATGTCCCCCCTCTCTCTTCTCCCCTTTCCTTTATAAATGTCCCCCCTCTCTCTTCTCGCCCCTCCTTTATAGATGTCCCCCTCTCTCTTCTCCCCCCTCCTTTATAGATGGCCCCCTCTCTCTTCTCCCCCCTCCTTTATAGATGGCCCCCTCTCTCTTCTCCCCCCTCCTTTATAGATGGCCCCCCTCTCTCTTCTCCCCCCTCCTTTATAGATGCCCCCCTCTCTCTTCTCCCCCCTCCTTTATAGATGGCCCCCTCTCTCTTCTCCCCCCTCCTTTATAGATGTCCCCCCTCTCTCTTCTCCCCCCTCCTTTATAGATGTCCCCCCTCTCTCTTCTCCCCCCTCCTTTATAGATGGCCCCCCTCTCTCTTCTCCCCCCTCCTTTATAGATGCCCCCCTCTCTCTTCTCCCCCCTCCTTTATAGATGGCCCCCTCTCTCTTCTCCCCCCTCCTTTATAGATGGCCCCCCTCTCTCTTCTCCCCCCTCCTTTATAGATGTCCCCCCTCTCTCTTCTCCCCCCCTCCTTTATAAATGTCCCCCTCTCTTTTCTCCCCCCTCCTTTATAGATGCCCCCCTCTCTCTTCTCCCCCATTCTTTATAGATGGCCCCCTCTCTCTTCTCCCCCCTCCTTTATAGATGGCCCCCTCTCTCTTCTCCCCCCTCCTTTATAGATGGCCCCCCTCTCTCTTCTCCCCCCTCCTTTATAGATGTCCCCCCTCTCTCTTCTCCCCCCCTCCTTTATAAATGTCCCCCTCTCTCTTCTCCCCCCCCTCCTTTATAAATGTCCCCCTCTCTCTTCTCCCCCCTCCTTTATAGATGTGCCCCCTCTCTCTTCTCCCCCTCCTTTATAAATGTCCCCCTCTCTCTTCTCCCCCCTCCTTTATAGATGTCCCCCTCTCTCTTCTCCCCCCTCCTTTATAGATGGCCCCCGGTCACTGCAGCCCGCTCCTGTTACCTCCTATCACCGCAGCTCGCTCCTGTGGCCTCCTGTCACCGGAGCCCGCCTCTGCCCGTTCCGGTCACCGCAGCCCGCCTCTGCCCGCTCCGGTCACTGCAGCCCGCTCTGTCCGCCACCTGTCACCGGATCACAGCCTCTGCCCGCTCCGGTCACTGCAGCCCGCTCGGCCCGCCCCTGACGTGCTCCGCTAATCCAATCAACGTGGAGCAGCGTGGGGCCGCTGCGGTGCACGTAACGCGCGTTCCACGGCCGGCCGCAGCGGCCACACGCTGCTCCACGTTGATTGGATTAGCGGAGCACGTCAGGGGCGGGCCGAGCGGGCTACAGTGACCGGAGCGGGCAGAGGCTGTGATCCGGTGACAGGTGGCGGACAGAGCGGGCTGCAGTGACCGGAGCGGGCAGAAGCGGACCGGAAAGAGAAACGGGCCGCGGCGGTGATTTTTTTTTTTTTATGCAGCCCGGGCGGCCCACAGACTGGTAATCTGGCCAGCCCAGCGGGCATTTGCCCGGTTTGCCAGATTACCAGTCCGGGCCTGAAGCAAACATACTAGTTGAAGTAGTGATTTATTTCACTTTTACTACCTGGTCGGCAACGCCGCAGAGATCCCGATGGTGCAGTACTTCTATGTAAAGTGCTGCGGAATCTGTGTGCGCTATAGAAATCATTTAAAAAAAAAAAAAGCCTGGTTCCCGTGATCTGCGCCATTTTCTTTTTGAGCACCTTCCCGCTCTTTGTACTGTGTAATGGTATCTCCTTCTCTGAGCATTTGTGTCCAGCATCCCATTTATCTCTGTAATTCCATATGCCTTGTTATTTTGTGTTTTTTTTTGTGTCTTTTGTTCCTATTTATTTTATTGTTTTGTTCTTGATTTTCCCTTATAGCAGAAGTGGTGTGTGTTACTTTAATTGACTTACAAGCTGTAATGGGTACAAGGTATTCCTTTTGTACATTGTATAATTCATATTTAATATGGTTTGTATTCTTTTTACTTATCATATCTGATACTACTACTTTATGCTGCTAAACAGGTTATTAGGTTTAAAAGAAAATAACACACAAAAAAGCAGCTTCACCTCTCACTGTCAGCGTCCAGTCTCCTGTATCTCCTGGTTCCTGTATCATAAAGACCCGGCAGGAACTGCCCGCTCAGCCAGTCAGTGACTGCAGAGATGTCCCATCTCAGCCACTGATTGGCTGAGCGGGGTCATGATGTCACAAGACTGGGAGGTACAGTAACAGTCAGGGTCAGCCAGGGCCCCCTACGCTCCTTCCTTCATTAGTGGAGCAGGAAGCAGAGAGATATAAGCAGCTCCCCTGCCCCACCAATGAAGCAAGGGCAATAAAGCATTTGGGGTCCCACTTTTAACTTTGCCCAGGGCCACATTTAGTCTAAAAGCGGCCCTGGAGACAGTGTCTCTGCATTGTGGGGGCACCAGGGCGAGTAGGAATCCCTTGATGGTTATTGTTCTACCACACCCTGCCCTCTGTGGGTTTTTTTTTACATTTGCCTGGAGTTCTCCTTTAGAGGGGTCGTTCACCCTCAAAAATTCAAATCAACTGGTACCAGAAAGTGGCAGAGATTTGTAATTTACTTCTATTAAAATAATCTTAAACTTTCCAGTACCTATCAGCTGCTGTATGCCCTGCAGAAAGTGGTGTTTTCTTTCCAGTGCTCTCTGCTGTCACCTCTGTGCATGTCAGGAACTGTCCAGAGCAGGAGAGGTTTTCTATGGGGATTTTCTACTGATTAGGACAGTTCCTGACATGGACAGAGGTGGCAGCAGAGAGCACTGTGTCAGACTGGAAAGAATACACCACTTCCTATAGGACATCCAGCAGCTGATAAGTACTGAAAGGCTTGAGATTTTTTAATAGACGTAAATTGCAAATCTCTCACACTTTCTGGCACCAGTTGATTTGAAAAAAAAAAAAAAAAGGTGAACAACTCCTTTAACTGGTTCCATAATATAATGCAGAAAAAATTGCCCTATTATGAAGTGTTAGGTGAGTGAAGTTATAGTTTCCCACATCTATAGGTACATACTGGAGCATGTGAGGGGCCTACTCTGTGCAGTGCTGTATTGGGTATGGCGGTATTTTACATGTACAGTAGGTTTTCTACTTGATACAACCCAATTTGCAAACCAACCACTCGGACCAGACGGGTGGGTTTAGCTTTGCACATTACACGGCGCTCCTTACAGATGCGATTTCCACTTCAGACGAGAGACGGGCTGAGAAGTAAAACACTTTTATGCTCCAGAAGGCAATAACTTTCCACCTAGAATGTAATCTGCAGTAATGCTCTAAGCATCACAAAATAATGTTATCTTATAAAGACCGGAATATTTCACTTAACTGTTACACCAGGAAAAGCGCAATTCATAAAAATCATGTGCGGAAAATGAAAAGATTGTGATGAATGCGGGAAACACAGGAGTGCATAACATAGTGAGAGAACCTGGAGGAATATGGAAGAGAGGGTGGGCACTCACAGAGGGTCTTACAGGGTTTTACACCCAGAGCGTTATATCATAAATGGCTTGTTAAAGTGTTCCTGTCATGACATATAAAATATAAAGAAAATATAAAAAACAGCAAATTTATAGTTAATGTTTGCCGTATGTATGCTGTTGGTTTTTTTTTTTTTTTTCGCAGCGCTAGCAGTGCATTTAGTGCCTCATTGTGCTGCTCATGCATCTGCATTTCACTTAGATCAGGTAGGAGTAAACTACCTGATCTAAGTGAAATGCAGATGCATCTGCAAAAGTGTACAGGGGCGTGTACAGGAGTGTGTACAGGGGTGTCTACAGGGGCGTGTGCAGGGGTGTGTACAGGGGCGTGTGCAGGGGTGTGTACAGGGGCGTGTACAGGGGTGTGTAAGGCCGCTGGCCAGTCAGCATCCATCTCCACTGGGCCAGTCAGTACAGAGAAGAGAGACAGCTGACATCACTTCCTGCATTTGGTCTCTTTTTTCCTGTTACTAAAGACCAAATAGTCTTAGTGACAAAGCCTCGACTGCAGTTTTCCAGTAAGTGAGACACCTAGTGGTCAATTTTATATAATATATATATATATATATATATATATATATATATATATATATATATAAATAAATTGCAAGAACTTAGTATTTCACCTACCCTGCTGATTTATTATTATTTATTGATAATGGCATATGATATGTCCTTATATACTTATTCAACTTCCAGAAGGTGATTGAGCAGCACTAGGAAAACCCTTCATGTGTATAGCTTAAAATACCTGCAAAATCTGTAATGGCTGGAGCTATCATAGGTCACTTATAATACTGATTTTGGCAGTAGCATTTACAGGGTTTCATGAGGTCTAAAAGTGACACTGGATCCACCAATCCAACCACCCCAAATCGCTGATACTATCCATAAGTTCTTCCCAGCTGAGTCTTTGAATATGTGCCTGGTACCTTGGTTCGGGTAAAAAAAATGATCTTTTAATCAGCAGAATCAATGTGGCGTGGCCTAAAGTGTCTGTGCCCTAGGCCTGCCACTCCTCTCTTTTCTTCTTCCCCACTTTCCTTATCATTAGGAATGCCCCTGGGCAGCATTTTCCCTATTGATCACTTGTCTGAACACTGTACATGTGCTGCTTCGGAATGTTAAGGGACATTTGCACTGTTTAGACAAGGGATGAATTTGAGAAATGTTGCCAGGGGTGATCCTAATGGTGGGAAGGGTGAAGAGGGAGAAAGGAGAGGAGTTGCAGGCCTAGGGCACAGACGCACTGCTTCTCATTATCACAGGCCACAATATATTATCCTGGGCCCACTCCACTAAAGTTCTCACTAACTGGTAAATTTTGCTAGCTGTCTCAAAAATCATGCACCAGAATATTAATGGTAGACAGTCAGCTACGTTTTCCACCTGTCTCTCCTCTCTCCTCCAGGGGTTGCAGTCGGAGCTCAGAGTCATATACAGCCAATATGGCTCTACAGCTGCCAGTATTGGAGCTTACTCTTGCAGCTGGGATCCGAACAAAGGGCTCTCGGCTTGCAACGGTTGTATGTTCCAAAGTTGGACCAGACTGGCAACAATGCTTTAAAGTTGACCCAAAAGCAGTTTCGAATTGCAAAAAACTAATAACGTGGCTATATAGAGGTCAGGGGTATATACATAGCTTATGACTTGGTTATGCAGTCTGCATGGCTGAAACAAACATTGTTGAAAATCGTGACCACAGCTTCTCCAAGTGCCAATGAGGTGCCCTAAGCTCTATTTGGAGAGCTTTCCAGGAACTTCCCCTCAGCTATCACTGATAGCTCAATGGTCGAATCTGGAGACTGCCCAGCGCTCCAGGGTGGGCAAGTGCTTGGGAAAAGACAAGCGGCAAGAACAGGAACAATTTGAAAAAAAAAAATGGACTGCACCACTGGCATCCCTGCGCCGGAGCTGATCCACTGTAAAAAAAAAAGTGCAGCCATGTACAGTACATTCACTTTAAGGTGGCAGCATTCAACAATGTTTACCTTGGTCTTGTAAGCTGCATGACCAATCCACCAGGTACAGTATGGATGGACTGAGCTTCCCAACCTCTGCACGGGCCTGTTAGCAGTTACTTCTCCTTTAATTACACCAAGCATTATAGTAGAGATAAAAAACCTTTAAAATATTAAGTCCCCAAGCCTCATTAAATAAAGTAAAATAAAGTAAAAAAAAAAAAAATTGTACTGTAAAAATGGTGTGACCTTTTACAGTCTTTTAGAATAAAATAGATCTTGAAAGGGTTAAATTACTAAAAAAGCTGGATTTTTTTTTTAATGCTTTACAGATATATAAAGCTCTGGACCTGATAACCAGCTCTGCATTTTGTTAGACATTTTGATATATTATGCTATTATAGCTATAAGCGTCTTGGATAGAAGTGCCGGCTTTTTCGTCCACCGTTGTTTGGAACAGTTTGACACTGAGTTTTTTTTATTCGTCATCACAAATCTTGGGCTTGTGGCTGTGTCCTATCCCATCCACTTATCAGCAGGCTGGCGAATTAGCCTTCATTAACAGCGAGATGTTTGCTCCGAACTTCCCCATAAACAATAACAATAAAAAGTTGAAAGCTGATGCTGCCTCATTTCTAACCCAGCCAGAAATACTTCCCATCCCGGTAATTATTCCTCTCCGGCCAAAGCTTTGGCAGAATGCTGCTCGTAAATCCCTGTTCTGTAATACTGCATTCATCGAACTTTATACACCACAGTAACGAATGGTCTTTTGTTCAGTAAAATGAGAGGATTAGAGATGAGCGCAACCTGAGCATGCTAAAGTCTCATCGTTCAGAATTGTAAAATTGGTGGCTGAAGAAGATGGATGCAGCTCTAGAGAGTCCGAGAAGTATGCTGGAGTTGTGCCCATCTCTACAGATGATACAATGACTGTGGGTAAGGCTGTATCCATGTTTTCCATTACTCCTTAGGGCTGCATCCATCTACTTCATCAACCAGTATTTAAATGCCGAACGATAGGACTCAAGGACGCTTGAGTTGCACTCATCTCCTTCTTTGCTCCCCCACGACCATTGTTATCACCAACGATGTAGCTACAGATGCATGGGCTCTGGTGGAAAAGCTTGGCTTGGCTATCCTCCCCATCTATTGTCATGACCATCCTTTTGTTCACAGGTAGATAAGCTGCCCCCAGAGGTGTTGTTGGACAGCATTTGCAGATATCATAGGTGGTAGCTACATATAATGTCCTGAATATGTCCTGACACAGTGTTAAGAGTCTTTAAATGGGTTATCCAGCGCTACAAAAACATGGCCACTTTTCCCCCTCTCTTGTCTCCAGATCAGATGTGGTTTGCCATTAAGCTCCATGTACTTCAATGGAACTGAGTTTCAAACCCCACCCAATCTGGAGACAAGAGAGGGGGAAAAGTGGCCATGTTTTTTTTGTGTGCAGGATAACCCCTTTAACCCCTTAAGGACAGAGCAAACTTGCATTACACTTTGGTTTTTTTCCTCCTTGTGCTTAAAAGGCCATAGAACTTACATTTTGTCACCTAGAAACCCACATGAGCCCTTATTTTTTGCGCCACTAATTGTACTTTGCAATGACAGGCTGAATTTGTTCATAAAGTACACTGCAAAACAAAAAAAAATTATAATGTGTGATGAAATTGGAAAAAAAAGCATTTTGTTCATTTTGGAGGGTATTTGTTTTTGCGCCGTTCGCCCTGGGGTAAAACTGACTTGTTATGCATGTTCCTCAAGTCGTTACAATTACAACGATATGTAACATGTATAACTTTTATTGTATCTGATGGTCGGTAAAAAATTCAAACCATTGTTAACAAATATATGTTCCTTAAAATCGCTCTATTCCCAGGCTTATAGCGCTTTTATCCTTTGGTCTATGGGGCTGAGTGAGGTGTCATTTTTTGCGCCATGATGTTTACTTTCTATCCTTGATTGCACATATGCGACTTTTTGATTGCTTTTTATTACAATTTTTCTGGATTTGATGCGACCAAAAAATGTGCAAATTTGCACTTAGGGATTTTTTTGAGCTTACGCCGTTTACCGTGCGAGATCAGGAATGTGATTAATTAATAGTTCGGGCGATTACGCACGCGGCGATAGCAAACATGTTTGTTTGTTTATTTTTATTTATAACATGGGAAAAGGGGGGTGATTCAAACTTTTATTAGGGGAGTTTTTTTTTTTTAATAATAATAACATATTTTTTTTTCTTTTACACTTATATTAGAAGCCCCCCCTGGGGTTAGGGTTATTCCCCCTGTGGTTAGGGTTATTCCCCCCTGGGGTTAGGGTTATTCCCCCTGGGGTTAGGGTTATTCCCCCTGGGGTTAGGATTATTCCCCCTGGGGGACTTCTAGTATAAGCACATTGATCTCTCATTGAGATCTATGCTGTATAGTAATAGAGCATAGATCAATGAGATAGGCACTCGATTGCTTTCGACTGCTGCAGCCGAAAGCATTCGAGTGCCGAGCCGGGATCAGCGCCATAACGGCGCAGACCCCGTCCGGCAGCAGACACGGAGATCGCTCCTTCGGGACAACGTGCCCGGGGGGGGGGGCAATCTCCGCCACTATACCACCATCGATCCGGCTGCATGAGTAATCAGATGCAGCTGTCAACTTTGACAGCTGCATCTGATTACTTTATTAGCGGACACGGCAATCGGACCGTGCCCGCTAATAGCCGCGGTCCCAGGCTAAATGCGTCACCCGGGACCGCGGAACTCCCCGAGGTGGCCACAGGGCATAAATATACGCCCTGTGTCGTTAGGGGGTTAAGCCATGATACAAAACAGAAATTATGGGCACTTTGGCCAGCCTTAGAATCCAGGGCAGTATACCATTCTATAATCTGCTTTGGTCCAGACTTTATCTGGTTTTGGTGCTCATCCCATGCGAGTCAATATTGCAATACCACACCCAAGCCATGGACAAGAGGATCCTTTTCTTGGGTGGAAAAAAAAATCTGACTCTTTTTCTGTAGTGTCAGATAACCTCTAATAACGTTCTCTGTATCTAATTCTCCTGTTTGCTCTCGTGATTGTACCTCTCACCAACAAGGTCACACATCTTGAACAGAGAAAAAAAAGCTAGCCTTCTGGAATGAAGTATCTGGTGTATATCTATTCTATTTTATTCTACTCTATTGTATTCTATTCTAATGATTCTTGTAGCTAGGTTTATTTCAAACGATTAATTTCTGACTGTGAAAATAACTTCTTTCTTCTCTATCAAGAGTACTTGGAGTCAATGTGGATAATTTGTTTAAATGCACCTTTTATGAGGAGCGTAGGGCACTATCTGTAATGATGAGAGGAGAGGATGGAAAATTATTCCAAGGATAGAAAGTCTTTGTTGGGTGAACGGTTGGGGATGTATGTTGGCTGTGTCGAAGGCACTGTGGGGGTTAATATTTGTGACTCGAAGGATTAAGTATACTGTAAGTGATCAAATGTGTTAATAGTTTACAATTATACCAATGCATTCCATGGTAAATGTTAAGGCAACACATGAAAAAGGCTAAAAATAGGGATGAGCGAACCAAACCGTAATGAACCAGATTGGACCAATCTAGTTAAAATAACAATAACAAATAAAATCACAGAATAGACCAGGATACAAGGGATTATTACTCCTATAATCCCTTGTATCCTGGTTTTCTGTATCAAGATGTGTGACGTCACCCCTGTTAGGGTGAGACCTTAAATTAGTCTCCTCAGATAAACCTGGGTGCTGCCTAATCAAAAATGTAATGTGACAGCTGTCTGTGAGTATCAACCAAGACACATGAAAGCAACTTCAGTGTTTAAGCTGAACAAATTTATTAAGTCAAAATATCAGTTCATTTCTTTACAATAAAGCTTCAAAAAGTAATAGGAGAACCCCGTTTAGCCGCAACAGGAAAGTAAAAAAAAAAAAAAGTCCAAAAAAGTCCCATCACTGTCTCAGAAAAAAAAGTCCCATCATCTGCCCCATCACTGCACAGTTGTGTAGAAAAATGTTGGCGACTCATTGGAATTCTTGGTGTCCAAGACCATGCACCCCAGTGCTAATGTCTGATCCTTTAATTATGGGCAAGGGCAGTACATGTCTGTTACTGCCCATTGGGTCAACATTCCCCCAGAAGACCATCAGAATGTTAGCCCATTCTTGCCACTGTCACCTCCCCGGTGCTTTAGGGGGCCAGTTCTGCACAAGTTCTGCCTCCACCACCTTGCAACCATCCGCCGCTTTGACTGCAGTCCAACCTGCCACGGTGTCCTACCAATGATGTCAGGCCCGGCGCTCTCAGGCTGTCCTCCATTTTGTGAGCTTGGGTGAACGAAGCCACAGTGGGCAGGAGCTCATCCGGACCATCAGGGAGGAGATATATGAATGACTGACCCCAGGTCAACTAACGGTGGGAAGTGTTGTAGCCGACAATGGGAGGAACATTGTCTCTGCAGTGCAGCCGGGAGGGCTGGGTCATACACCTTGTATGGCACATGTGATAAACCTCACAGTGCACAGTTTTCTCGAACATTTCTTGCCAATTGTTGATCCCTTTTGAGGACGCGACTCAACAACATAATCCCACTTTCCGTGTTCTGGAAAGTGCGCTGAACAACATCATCAGCGAGGATTCCCAGGCCACCACTCCAAGGCTGAACATCCTCCTCCTCCTTCTCCGTCAATTGTCTTTTCTCAACCATACTGGCCTGGTGCAATCAAGTGGTGCCACCTCCTCCAATAGTCTCTTTTCAACCATACTGGGCTGGGTGCAATCAAGTGCTGCTGCCTCCTCCGTCAATTGTCTGTTCTCAACCATACGGGGTCCAGTACAGTACTATTACTGCTGCTGGTTCCACTGTCAAATGTCAGTTTTCCACCCTACTGGGTCCAAGGAACTTTGTGTCCTATGTCCCGTGTAATCACTTACACCTTGGCTAATTTTTTTTCACTATTTTTGCACTTTGATCTTTTTCCACTTTTTTCATTGTAATAGCAACTGCGACTAAACAAAACTATACCCTATCACACTCCCACTATTGTGGCTGCAATTATTCAGCCGTTATAGAAAGGTTCGTTTTAGATTCGGTTCGTAAGAATCTGAACTTCACGAAAGTTCGCCGAATGGAACCAAACCGAACTTTTCAAAAGTTCGCTCATCCATAGCTAAAAATAAAGGGACATCATCAATATAACCTCCCCTTCTTGTCTTTCAAAATTGTGGCTGCTCTTCAGACAAACATTTGATATTGAGATGACCAACATGTGTCAACTAGAGATGGGCGAGCACCAAAATACTCAAGTGCTTTTTGAGTACTATTATTCAATGCTTGAGTAACGAGCCCCATTGAAAACAATGGGAGACTTGAGTATCCAACCAAATGCCCTACGCACCTGTCTTCTATCTGTCGTCACTATCATCTCAGGACATCTCAGCCACTGGTTGATTTTGCCGCTTATTCAGGAGGGCCAATTGTGACGGCTACGTAATGCATTTCCACAGCCTTTCAACAAGCTTTTTGCTAGCAAGTACCCTAACAACAGGCAGTACTCTCTCGAATACTGTACTTGTTACAGCGTGCTTGCTCATCTTTTAGTGTCAACGACTCTTTATTCAAGTTTAAAGCCCTATTACACAAAACGATTATTGACCATATTCGGCTAATATCGACCGTGTGTGTATACACTCTGGCTGGGATTCCATAGAGGGCAGCACTATGTACGTTCCGTAATAGTCACGGCCATTGTTGCAAATCGGCCACAACGCCCATGATTATTATGAAACTTACATAGTGTGAACATATACAATAAGTTGCATTCTCCTAGTACTATAGTGTTGACTACAGGAAGTCAGAATTTAATCATTTAAACGTATATATATGTGGAGGATGTGGAGTTTTGTATCAGCAAAAATATCTCACCATCTACTATAAAGAAACAGTATACTTAGAAATAAATGAACTTGTATCTGATAAAACTTTGCCATAATAAACAACATAAATAGCATTTTAATTTAAAGGAACACTATGGATAAAACTATGTGATGCTTAGTTGAAGGTCCGCGTGGGCGGGCTTTCATAAAACACTGAGCATTCATGCCCCACCCCTAAGGTCCTGAACTTAACATAGATAGATGAGATTTATTAAACATGGTGTAAAGTGAAACTTGCTCAGTTACCCCTAGCAACCAATCAGATTCCACCTTTCATTCCTCACAGACTCTTTGGAAAATGTAAGGTGGAATCTGATTGGTTGCTAGGGGCAACTGAGCCAGTTTTACTGTACACCATGTTTGATAAATCTCCCCCAGTGTTTTCATCTTACAAGGAGTGTTTTATAGAATAGTATTCCCCAACCTGTGGCTCTTCAGCCTGAGACTGTCAAACCATTATGGGAGTTCTAGCCTTACATCAGCTGGATAACCACAGGTTGGGGAACATAATTATTTTAAATATATAACAGCTAAAAGCAGATGACTATGTTCATTTCCGCATCTCATTTCTGCTAGCTTAACACTTTCTGAAACTTTTTATTTATTATTAGTTTTTTTTTTTTTTTAATTTAAGAAACAACTGAATAGTAAAACTGTCAGACTGGTCCCTTTTATCAAGAAGCGAGCTGGTGCCAGGGACCTCCATTGAATTATAATGCCCATCTATTGCTTTGGTTCAGCAGTTTTTGACAGCAGTTTCCAGCATCAGACAAAGACATTCCTTTAAGTTTCATTCAGCTGTGAAGCCATTAAGCTGAAATATTGTTTTTATTAATGCAATGCAAACAAACGAAAATGGAGACTGTGTACAAAGATACACAAAATGCTGATAATGAATGGTGGCACGAGAATTTAAGGCTGAAGAATGGAGAAAGAAATAAACAAACAAAAACTCAAGTATTCTGTACTTTCAAAAAGATGCTTTTATTAGCTGAGCTTCCATATTATAGGATTATTTTTATCCATCTAGATGCATCCTCAGTACAGCTTAATATGCTCTTATGAACATAATTGAATATGTGAATAGTTTATTTGTGTTTTCTGGAATAGGCTAAAAAAAACCTTAAAAATATACTCTACTTTTAGAAGATGTTTTTGTTTGCAAAATGCATCAAACAAGCTCCAATGTTTTAGTGAATAATACTGTTTATACATTGTCCTTAAAGGAAAGGTTCAGTAAAAATTTTTTATTAAGTATTGTATTGCCCCCCAAAAGTTATACAAATTACCCATATACACTTATTACAGGAAATGCTTATAAAGTGCTTTTTTCCCTGCACTTACTACTGCATCAAGGCTTCACTTCCTGGATAACATGGTGATGTCACTTCCTGGATAAAATGGTGATGTCACTTCCTGGATAAAATGGTGATGTCACGACCCGACTCCCAGAGCTGTGCGGGCTGTGGGTGCTGGAAAGGATGATGTCAGAGGGATGCTCAGTGTCCCTCCAGTGCCCTGTGTCCCTCAGTGTCCCCCTGCCATCATCCTCTCCAGCAGCCACAGCCCGCACAGCTCTGGGAGTCGGGTCGTGACATCACCATTTTACCCAGGACAGTGAATAGCATTTCAAGATTTTTTTTCCCAAATCAACTGGTGTCAGAAAGTTATATAGTTTTGTAATTTACTTCTATTTAAAAATCTTAAGACCTCCAGTACGTATCCATACCTCCCAACTTTTGCAAAGAGCAAAGAGGGACATGTGCGCCGCGGGCCCCATAGCCACGCCCCCATAGTGACCTTCCATAGCCACGCCCCCATAGCAACCCTCCATAGCCACGCCCCATAGAAACCCTCCATAGCCACTCCCCTACAGTCACCACATGCTGCTGACTGAATAGTGCCCTATACAGTATATAATCCCCCCAAAAATGCCCTATATAGTATCCAGTCCCCTATTATAGTGCCCCACATAGTATCCAATCCCCCACATAGTGCCCCACATAGTATTCAATCCCCCACATAGTGCCCCACATAGTATCCAATGCCCCCATATAGTGCCCCACATAGTAGCCAATGCCCCATGTAGTGCCCCACATAGTAGCCAATGCCCCCATATAGTGCCCCACATAGTAGCCAATCCCCCCATATAGTGCCCCACATAGTAGCCAATCCCCATATAGTACCCCACATAGTAGCCAATCCCCCCATATAGTGCCCCACATAGTAGCCAATCCCCATATAGTGCCCCACATAGTAGCCAATCCCCATATAGTGTCCCACATAGTAGGCAATCCCCCATATAGTGCCCACATAGTAGCCAATCCCCATATATGCCCCACATAGTAGCCAATGCCCCCATATATGCCCCACATAGTAGCTAATGCCCCCATATATGCCCCACATAGTAGCCAATCCCCCATATAGTGCCCCCCATAGTAGCCAATGCCCCCATATATGCCCCACATAGTAGCCAATGCCCCCATATAGTGCCCACATAGTATCCAATGCCCCCATATAGTGCCCACATAGTAGCCAATCCCCCATATAGTGCCCATATAGTAGCCAATCCCCCATATAGTGCCCCACATAGTAGCTAATCCCCCCATTAGTGTGGCCCCAGCAAAAAAAACAATAAACCAGTAACTCACCTGTCCTCCGGTCCCAGCAGCTCCTCTCCCGGCAGAGTGCGCACTCCCGTCATCCTCCGGGGCGGGCAGCGGGGTATACAGACACTGACTGTACCGGAAGTGATTCATGATGGAGGCTGCAGGTCACTTCCGGTACAGTCAGTGTCTCTGTACCCCGCTGCCCGCCCCGGAGGATGACGGGAGTGCGCGCTCTGCCGGGAGAGGAGCTGCTGGGACCGGAGGACAGGTGAGTTACTGGTTTATTTTTTTTTTTCGTTGGGGCCACATATAATGCGGGACACTGGGTGCCGTTCCGGGACCGCGAGACAGCACCCCCCGAAAACGGGACTGTCCCGCGGAATCCGGGACAGTTGGGAGGTATGCGTATCAGCTGCTTTATGTCCTGCAGGAAGTGGTGTATTCTTTTAAGTCTGACACAGTGCTCTCTGCTGGAACTGCTCTATGTTAGGAACTGCCCAGAGCAGTAACAAATCCCTATAGAAATCCTCTCCTGCTCTGGACAGTTCCTGACATGGACAGAGGTGGCAGCAGAGAGCATTGTGTCAGACTGGAAAGAATACACCACTTCCTGCAGGACATACAGCAGCTGAAAAGTAATGAAATACTCAAGATTTTTAAATAAAGGTAAATTACAAATCTATATAATTTTCTGGCACCAGTTGATTTGAAAGATAGCATTTTTTGCTGGAGTACCTCTTGAATATATCTAGTTTAGAGATAAGATTATAGTGGACACGTCTGTAACTACTGCATACACTGTACATATGAGTCAGTTCCTAAACTGTGAGGACTAATGCTTGTGCACCACAATTCACAGGTTGCAGCTGGTAGGCAAGGCCCACTTTTTGGCCCCCGCACAGTGTATCCCAGGCCATACCTCTTTGAATCTCTGTGACTGTATCAAACTCTATGGGGGAGATTTATCAAACATGGTGTAAAGCGAAACTGGCTCAGTTGCCCCTAGCAACCAATCAGATTCCACCTTTAATTTTCCAAAGAGTCTATGAGGAATGAAAGGTGGAATCTGATTGGTTGCTAGGGGCAACTGAGCCAGTTTCACTTTACACCATGGTTGCTAAATCTCCCCTATGAGTAGCTTTTTGTGTTCAAACAAAGTGGCAGATGTACTTTAAGGCTGTGTTCACACTACGTATAAGTACGGCCGTTGTTGCCATCGGCAACAACAGCCGTACTTTGTGCGGAGTGCAACATAGCCTGTTCAGCTATGGGATCCCGGCCGGAGCGTGTACATATCGTATGCGCTCCGACCGGGATCCCGCACAGGGTCGCAAATAACTGACATGCCAGTTTTCTGCGGCCGCAATTCAATTGATTGCGGCTGTAGGAAAACCTGTCAGTTCACACAGTGAAGCGAGCGGCTACTTAAGTATCGTCCGTTACCTGACCCGGCCAGGGTCACGGAACGGGCGGATGTTCACAGCGTGTGAACATAGCCTAAAGGGCTACTCCAGAGGGGGGAAAAATTGCTTTTAGATCAACTGCTGTCAGAAGGTTAAAAATCTCAAGTCTTCCAGTACTTATCAGCTGCTGTACGTTCTGCAGCAAATAGTGTATTGTGTGAGGCTCTTTTCAGATTCTTATTAGGGTATTCCAATACTTCGGACAAAAATGTGACCACAGGCGCTAATTCTCTTTGCAACACCTAGGCCATTCTCTACAAGGAGCGGCACCAATAAGACCAATGTGATTAGTCCCTATAAGAACCAGTTCTAAATGAACCTTTTTTTTTTTTTTTTTTTTTTTTAAATTCATGGTTTGTTGATTCTTAATGGAATGTAGAGGAGACGCTTTTCATGTACAGCAGAGAGAATATAAGGTACAAATTCTATAAAGGAATAATGTTTTGGCGCCTAGGGACAGATGAATGAATGTTTTTGGAATTTGTAGAGTTATTAAAAAAAGTGGCGAAGTAAGACGGGAAGAAGAGAAGACATTAAAACGTAATAGAGAACAACCGGCCCGGCTACATTAGACCTTGTATTTTCTTTAACAAATCGATAATATGTACAAATGGGATTTGCTTCTCTCAGCGCATTACAAATAGAACAGAACGCGCGGTACAGTCGGAGATTAAAACTTATTCGGCAAAAGACAAAAAGTTTGAATATTTACGACACCAGAAGAATTATAGACTAAATTATTTCTCTACCAAAGAACAAGATGTTACAATCAGCACTGACATCAAAATGTTTCTATACACAAGACCTGGGATATCCTATTCTGTTTTGAAAAAGGAAGATTCTGTTCTTTTTTTTTTTTTTTTTGTATGTTTTTTATTCTGAACCTACTGGAGATGCAGGAGTCGTATAGGATCCTGGCAAAATCAATACGTGAATTTTCGATGAGAAGTCAGTAAGGAGATAAAAGCCTGACTTTTAAATAGTTTAAAGGGCTCAACAAGATGGGGAATATATCTGTACTCTGAAAGGGAGGGCAGAACAATAGGTCATCCCTTGAAGTCGGACGGGAGAAAGCTTGGGAATCGTGTTTTCAGTGAAGTTTTTGTTCTCGAATACAACAAGATTGTTTGTTGGTTAGTCCTAGGGGAGTCTTAATCTTTCAGGGTGGCCGTATGTAGTGAAATTAACATTAATTTAAAGGTTTATTTATCATCTACAATGTCATACAAAAGCCATCCATCACAGAATTTGGTTTGAGGCCACATATTGCCTTGGGATTAATACAACCTGTGTCTTTTTTCACACTTTCCCTTTGATTCACATTATATATGATACAATCCCTTTGGTTTCCCTGCAGGAAGTTCAATTAGAAAAAAAAAAAAATTCCTCATTTTCTTCAAAAATTGTGCCACCCTTGTCCACAGGTTGTGTGTGGTACTGCAGCTCAGCCCTATTACTATAATTGAGCAGAGGTGCAATACCAGACTTAAAGCGAATGTACCATTGGGTACATTCGTTTTAACATGACCCACGGATAGATCGCGCTAGCGCAGGGAAACTGGTGCCGCTGTCCATTTGTTCAACCACGACCCGGTTCCCGTGTATGGCGCATTTCTATCCACGCATATCAGGCTGGGGCTGAAGCACTGGAGGCGGGCCGGGCCGCCCCCAGTGGGAGGAATCCCCCGTCCCTCTATGACGCGGCTCCGTTAGAATCAATTGAGCCGCGTCATAGAGGGGCGGGGGATTCCTCCCACCGGGGATGGCCCGCCTCCAGTGCTTCAGCCCCGGCCCGATACCCATGGATAGAACGGAGCCGTACACAGGAACCGGGCCGCAGTTCAAAAAATGGCACCAGCACCGGCACCGATCTATCCATTGGTCATGTTAAAGCAAATGTACCTGATGGTACATTAGCTTTAACCTGTGGACAGGTGTGGTGCTGTTTCTGCGAGAAAGAAGATATATTTTTCTAAGCCTATACATCCTTTAAAAAAAAAAAAAAAAAGTTCTTGTTTTGACTGATGACACTCAGATCTACCTGTGTGGTCCGGATGTCACCTCTCTGCTATCTAGGATCCCATCGCTATATCTTGCTTCTTTTTCTCCCGCTTCCAAATTCATCATCTTTCCCTCATTTCGCTCTACCCTCACCTAACCTGTCAATTACAATCAATGGCTGCACTCCTTCCCTTGTCCCACAAGTCTGTTGCCTTAGGATCACCTGTGATTCTGCTTTGTCATTTACCACAATTGACCCCCTCCTGCCACTGCCACGTTAAATCCTAAATCCACTCGTTCTATAAGGGTATGTTCACATTGAGTAAATTAGGTGGAAAGTTCCGCCGTGGAATCCCGCCTGTCTCAGTGTGTCATTGCCGCCGTTCTCCGCCCAAAGAAGTGACATGTCACCTCTCCGAGCGGAGAGCGTTGGCAGTGGAGGAGCGCGCGCTCTCTCATAGACTGGCAATGACACACTGAAACAGGCGGGATTCCGCAGCAGAAAGTTCCACCCCGGAATTCCGCCTAATTTACTCAGTGTGAATGTACCCTTATGGAACAGGTGGATTTACGCCTAATTTTCTCAGTGTGAACACACCCTAACTCTGGGTGATGTGCCCTCAGCATCTAACAGCCCTGCTCCTCTCCAATTCCACCTTAAATCTGCTGCCCGACTTATCCACCTCTCCCACACTCCTCTACCGCCTCTTCTCCCGTCAGATCTCTTTACTGGCTCCCCATTGTGAACCATGCCCGATAAAACCTTGAAAGCTTAAATGTCTCATTGTCATTTTCAGTTAACCAGAATACCCTTGGCTGATAAATCTTTTTCTTCCCCCTATAATTTCTTTAAAGGGGTTGTTCACCAAAAATTTTTTTCTTTCAAATCAACTGGTGCCAGAAAGTGCAAGAGATTTGTAATTTACTTCTATTAAAAATTTCAAGTCTTCCAGTACTTATCAGCTGCTGTAAGTCTTGCAGGAAGTGGTGTATTCTTTCCAGTCTGAAACAGTGCTCTCTGCTGCCACCTCTGTCTATGTCAGGAACTGTCCAGAGCAGTCGCAAATCCCCATAGAAAACCTCTCCTGCTCTGGACAGAGGTGGCAGCAGAGAGCACTGAGTCAGACTGGAAAGAATACACTACTTCATGCAAATCATACAGCAGCTGATAAGTATCGAGATTTTAATAGAAGTAACTTACAAATCTCTGGCAGATTGAAAAAAAAAAAAAAATGGGGTGAACACACCCTTTAACCCAACTTATAGTCTATATCCCAGTAACAGACTGTGAAATGCGGGATCAGAAATGCTAAAAGACTTCGACACACAAATTATAATCAAAACCACCAATGTTCCTTTATGACCAACCGGTACATCGCTTAATAGACTGTTGCCAGCGAGGGGATGCCGGTGCCGGGGTCCCTTTATTTGAACCGCGGTCCAGTTCCCGTGCACAGCGTGGTCTATTCCCAGTCACCGGCCCGGCCTGAAGCACTGGAGGTGGGCCCACCTGCCCCCAGTGTGATGAAACCTCTCCTCTGTGACGCGGCTCCATTGATTCTAATGGAGCTGGGTCACAGACGGGAAAGCAGAAGGTCACACTGTGGGCCCACCTTCAGTGCTTCAGGCCGGTGACCGGGAATAGACTGCGCTGTGCAAGGGAACTGGACCGCGGTTCAAATAAAGGGACCCCGACACCGGCATCCCCGCACAGCGATGGTCTATTGATGTAAAAATCTTAAAGCGATGTACCGGCTAGTACATTTGCTTTAATACTTGCATCAGTTACTCATAGACAATCCAAATCAAGTTTCCCTTTAATTTCACCGACAGAAGGAGTTTGTGTTCCTAAAAGGATATACAAGCTGTGATCAAAATCCAGAAGTTACAATATCCGTGGCTCGACAAGTGGAAACTTTTTCGTATCCTTGGCTTCCCTCCACTGGAGACACTCGGGAATTTTATTTTCGACAAAATCTTATCTGAAGCTTTGGCTCGGCGAGATGTAATGTCAGCTTTATCTCAACAGGTCACTTTTTTTTTTTTCCTTCCAGACTTCCTTTTTCCAAATGAAATAAACCCTTCAAATATCTGGTACGAAAATAGGTCTGAGAAGCAATTGGCAAAGATAAATAGATATGGATTTCTGGTAACCTTTTTTGAAAGAAGTGGCAGCCATTTCTGACTGTGCCGGCCTTGTCAGAACAGCTTCCAATCAGCATTAATGATGGTAGCCGCATCTTCTCAACAAGATCAGTGTATAGAGCGGTTGTCAATCAGCGCGCCAGAAGCGGATCCCATCGTTTCAAGTCCGGTTTTAATCACAATTTTCTAGCCGGCTGCTCCATTGTACGACATAATCATATGCTGCTTTTGTTATATCATTTTGTATTAGCTCTATTTTTTATTTCAGCCTCGTCTAATTCCCAGCAGTAACGCCAGATAAAACCGGAGATGCTCCACGCTGATGTACGGCATTCTTATTACATAAATGGGTATTCAAATCTAATCAACGCAATGTGACGATACTTTGATGTGATACACTGCGCACTGCAGATAGCGAAAAGCAAGATCAGCAAGCCAGATAAATAGAAGAGCTGCCTGTGATAGCTTTAACCCCTGGAAGACGCTTTACGTGTTGTACTCCATTGAGGTTCCGCTAAAAGATTCAATTTAGGCTATTGACTATAATTTAACATAATTCTGGCAAATTTCGTGAACTCATCATCAGTAGAAAATAGGATCCAGGCGCTAGATTATCAAACGTTATGGATTATGTGTCAGGGAAAGAACATCTGTGCTCATCATACCATCATGCCTGGTGAAGGTAGTAACTGCCCAGGGGCCTCCACCTCTCGTAGCCTACATCTCGCAGTTCCTTCTCAATCCTTGCTGGACTCCATCCGAATCTAGACTGCCCATTTAATTCTCTTGGCCAACATTTATTTTATGGCTAGCTTTACAAAGCTACCTATTATATGGGATGTTATTAAGAAAGGGGCTCATGTTATGTTTTTGTGTCCAGGACTTCTACCAACCTTAAAAGGTTTATCTGGCAAGGGATTTTGCTATTCCACATGTGTCCTCCCATAAGTCTCCAGTGTCCCCTACTGAACGATCCCCCCCAGAAGAACAGTGGGTCCACTGGACCAACACAGGTGATTGGTACTTGCTTTTGGTGTTTAGATCACCACCCACTGCCCAACATTTTTTTCATTTAACCTGTGCAACCCATTTAAGCCATGGGTGTTGGGTCAGACCCCCAACAATCAGATATTTTTAAAAAAAATCCAGAAGACCCCTTTAACAAGGTCCTGTGGTCTTTGCCAAAACATTGACCATCATCAATGATTTGGCCCCAGATTTGGCCCTTTCCTACTATCACCCCCCCCCCCTTCCTATTCACCAGCTATTGGTGCCTTTTTTCTTTGGGGCCTAGGCACCTACTGCACAGTCAACCTCCTCTAGGTTATTAACAGGGGAACTCAGGTTCAGGGCGCAGTTATAAGCAGTGGTAAATGACCCTCAGACAATCTCAAGAAGACACAAGGAGGCATTCACCACTTCTCAGTAGTCAATGAGGGATGAACCTGAGTATTCTCCTTGTTAAGAACAGACTGGTGGTGGCCACCCAACTAACAGTCTAAGTCGTCATTAGCATATTGGGCAATGGAAATAATGTCATTAACATCTAAGGAAAGAAGAGGGTAGAAAAGGAAAAATCATCCGCATCTATGGAGAAATTTATAGTGTGGTGGCTCTTCATGGATGATGAAGGCTGGGATTTTAAGGAGACCACAAGATCTCCTCAAACTGTCAGTGGAGTCATCTGCCATTTAATATGTTTGGTATTGAGAGAGAAGGCGAGGCCAGTTTCAAGTTTAGATAAGCCATCTTAGATGTCTCCTCATCAATGCTGAGAATGCAAATGTATGGGATAGTCGGCGTTGAATGAATAAGAGTTTGCCAGCAACTATCTGATAGGGTTGCTCATATATGGGATAGTCGAGGTTGGCTGAACAAGAGTTTGCCAGCAACTATTAATACAGTTGATATTCCTGGAGGTGTCAGTAATATGGAAAATGATTTAGCTTGGGAATTGGGATGGGAATTGTGGTTTCACAACAGCTGGAGGGTCGCAGTTTGGAGACCCATGGTATAAACAATGGAAACTACAGTTCAAAGTTTCCAAAAGTAAAATAATGCCCTTGGGGAGGAGAAATTCTAAATAAGATTATCAGCAGTTTTGTGTTGGCAAAGACTTCAGTAGAGAAGGATTTAGGGGTAATGATTCCTGACAGCCTTAAAATTAGTCACCAGTGCAACCAGGCGGTAGGGAAAGGAAATGGTATGCTGGGCTGTATATATATATTGGTATGCTAGGCTGTATATATAATGGTATGCTGGGCTGTATATATATATTGGTATGCTAGGCTGTATATATAATGGTATGCTGGGCTGTATAGCTAGAGGTATAACCATTAGGAAGAGTGAGATTGTGATGCCGCTGTATAGAGCTCTAGTGACATCACATCTGGAATACTGTGTCCAGTTCTAGAGACCTCACCTACCAAAAGGATATTGGGTAGGTATTCGATCAAATAGAACACTATTCGAAAAACTTGATTTCGACTTTAGTGGTACTGCAAAGTTAGATAAAAAGGATCTATCATAAATCAGTGGAAGCTACAGTAAATGCTAACAGTAAATAAAAAAAACCTAACATGTGAAAGTCCCTAAGGGGAAGACTGTGAGCAAAGAGTGTAAGAAAAGGTGATATTACCAATGTGATAAGTGACAATGCCGTCCACTGGCTGCCCCTGCCCCCACCCACGTTTCGGTGATGCCTTTTTCCAGCAGAGGTGGTTGGTAAATCTGCAATAACAGAATATAAACCTACCTGGGATAAACATGTATCTATCCTAATATAATAAGAATGGAAATCCTAATAGGGCAGACTAGATAGACCGGAAGGAAGGGGGGTCTTTTTCTGCTGACAATTTTTTGTGCTTCTGTGAATCTTTTGTCCCCAAAGACAAAAAGTCTAAACACTCTTAAAAGTGCAATTCACCCATAAAGTAAACTGCACCAGGGACCGGGTGCTAAATGTTTAGCACTGTCAACAAAAACTGTGAAAAGAAGCGTGAACCGTATAAACAATGACTCAAACAATGCAAAGTGAGGAACTTCATCACACAACATTGTACTTTCTGGATGTTCCCTATGACTTTGACTTAGAACTTAGAAACCCAATGTTCTAATAAGTACACGGGGCATTATATATTTCATGAATGCCTCTTCTACGATACAATATTTTCCATCCCTTAAGTATCAGGTAATTACAAATTCTACTCTACAGGGTCCCGAGTGTTAGCTGCCCGTTCCTGAATGACATTTTCTTGGCCTTGTGGTCCAACTAACAATACAAGTCTCTCTCGCCTGATAGGAAAGTACAAAAGTTTGCTGCTCTGAAGCCGGCTTCATTTTCATTCTGTTGCTTGGGAAAAAAAAAAAAAAGCAGGTCTTTAAAATCAATAGCCACTTCTTTTCTGATACACAAAGTTAATCAGGGCAAACGACAAGTTATATTAACCTCTAATTGGAGAAGAGATTTGGGATGCAAGTTGAATTTAGTGTTGAAATAAAGGAGGTCAGAGGGGAATAAGTAAGAAGGTGGCTTGGAGTAAATTTAAAGGAATCTTCTACAGAGTCTGAGATGAATATTGCAACTTTTTTTTTCAAGGGGCTTTGTAGGAAAGCTTTCGGTTACAGATTTTGGTGAGTATTTCCGAGAGATTATTTCAGAATAAAGGGGTAGTTACCCCCTAAATATTTTCATTTAAGTCAACTGGTAGTAGAAAGTGCAGAGATTTGTCATTTATTTCTATTTAAAAAAATCTCCAGTCTTCTAGTACTTATCAGCTGCTGTATGTCCTGCAGGAAGTGGTGTATTCTTTCCAGTCTGGAGAGCAGGAGAGGTTTTTTATGGGGATTTGCTACTGCTCTGGACAGTTCCTGATATGGACAGAGGTGGCAGCAGAGAGCACCGTGTCAGACTGGAGAGAATACACCACTTCCTGCAGGACGTACAGCAGCTGATAAGTACTTTTCAAATAGAAGTAAATTACAAATCTATGGCACTTTCTGGTACCAGTTGATTCAAACGAAAAAATGTTTTTGATAAACTACCCCTTTAACTACAACGAGAAATTTATACAGCTTTGTAAATTACTTCCAGTACTTATGAGTTGCTGTATGTCCCGGAGGATTCATCCTAATCTAATGTTTGTCCTGAATCTGACGAAGGGGCGCCATAGCCCTGAAACGCGTTATTGTTGGACTGGATAAATCGTGTTTTATGTGAACATCGGTTTCTACTACGTTGTTTGGTTGTGAGCGCAATCTCCAGGTCATTTTTGGCACCTTTTGGTTTTACCATCATCCTAATCTAACTCTGTGCTCCCTGCTGCCACCTTTTGCTCCTGCTCTGGACAGTTCCATACATGAACAGTCTATGTCAGGGGTACTCAACAACTTTTAGTGAAGGTCCACTTACCGGGGTCTATTGTCAGGTGAGGGTCCGAGCTGAACATCATTAGTTAACGTGTTGCACTGCCCCAGTAGTATTTAGCCCCCCTGTTGCTCCCCCAGTAGTATATAGTCCCCCTGTGCGCTCCCCCAGTAGTATATAGCCACCCGTGTGCTCCTCCAGTAGTATATAGCCTTCCTGTGCACTCCCCCAGAAGTATATAGACCCCTGTGTGCTTCCCAAGTTGTATATAGACCCCCCTGTGCACTCCCCAGTAGTATATAGCCCCCCTGTGTGCTCCCCCTCATTTAGCCCCTCTGTGCACTGCCCCAGTAGTATATAGGCCCCCACTTTGTGCTCCCCAGTAGTATATAGCCCCCCGCTGTGTGCTCCCCCAGTAGTATATAGACCCCCACTTTGTGCTCCCCATTAGTATATTGCCCCCCTGTGCGCTTCCCTAGTAATATATACACCCCTGCTTTGTTCTCCCCAGTAGTATATAGCCCCCCTGTGCGCTCCCCCAGAAGTGAATAGTCCCCCTGTGCTCCCCCAGTAGTATATGGCACCCCTGCTGTGTGCTCCCCCAGTTATATAGCCCCTCTGTGCTCCCCCTCCCATGTAGCATATAATATAAAAAAAAAAACACTTATAATCACCTGTGTTCGAGCGTCTCCTCTCCTCTTCACTCTTTTGGCCGCACTGCTGTCCTGGTGTTGGTGCTCCAGTGACGTCACTCGAGCGCCAAAACCAGAGACAGGACAAAGCAGCCTCTTGTGACCACTGCGGCAACAAGAATGACTGACAGGGAGGGAGTCCTTGGCTTGCAGATATCATTTCCGGGTCACTCTCGCTCCCTAGTGCCCTTATGCTTAAAATACAACATATTAACAATAGATACCAGCACTTAAATGAAGCAAAAAAAGAAAAAATTCTTGTTACCTCATAGTTCTTCATACCCTTCCCTCTGGCAGCTACCATTCCGTCCTTCACTCGCTCAGAGTTCAGGATACGGGAGGCGGATGTGACGGTGGGTGGGGTGACGCTGTCTATGGAGAGAGGGTGGGCGGGGTGACTCTGTCTACGGAGAGAAGGTGGGCGGGGTTTATGACTGGTGCACACCAAGGACATGGCAAGAATCTGCTCCTTCTCTGTGGTGTACGCCAAGGGTGCAACCTTCATGAATGTCTCCCTTTACCCACCCAAGGGGTTCCTTAGATTCTGCCCGTATAGTAAATCTAGCCCGAGAAAGAAATGGTTTGCAATATAGAGAATCCACATTCTGGTATGTGGCTGTAACAATATCATAGCGGTACCTTCATCACCTGTATTCAGATGGGGAGGGGGGAGAAGTGACTGCACTCTCTCTCTCATTTTGTTTGATACCATCCACTAAGGAGAGAGAAGAGATAGAGAACGAGAAGATGCTTTAAAGGGGAAGTCTGGTCATTTTTTTAAAATCTGGCAGGAAGCAGGGGGGAACTTAATCAGGAGTACAAACTTACCTCTCCCCGTGCCTGTGCTGTTGTGAAGACATCATGACTTGGGGGAAGACACCTGTCCTGGCTGATGGACTGGCCGCTCAGCCAATCAGTGACTGTAGTGGCTTCCCGCCCCACTCACTAACTGGCTGAGCGGCAAGTCCATCAGTCGCGGCATGCCATGTCAGCACCAGAGATCCCAGAGCCAGGCGGGGGTCCTGAGGCTGGTCCCACTGGCTCACCACGGGCACAAGGAGAGGTAAGGTCCTACTCCTGATCCAATTCCCTTGGCTGCCAGATTTTAGAAATGGCCGCACTTCTCCTATAGTTAACACTTACCTAGAAACCATCCGGTTAAGTTCTGCAAGAGAATAACCCTGACTTAAAAAGTCAAATCTGTGCGTGAGGGGAGGAATTGTAATGCAGCACATTATCTCATTACCATTGGATTTTATGGAAATAGAAGAACTCTTCGATACATTGAGCATTTTCGCAGAACTCGGAATCTGAGATTCATCTGTACAATTGTCAGCAAACAGAATCCATATTTCCCACTAATCATTCCCTCCATCACCGGGCCTATTAGGTATTCCGCTCCGAGCCGCACTGCTGATAATCTTCACTTCTCATCTACAACAAGGGAATAGCAGCTGTTTATCTCTTTATGGCACAAACCCCTGCAAAAGCAATTAACAATCATTAGGTCCTATTAGAGACATGGCTAAATTGTCCAGCACCAATGTCCTTCGTGAACTGTTGGTACAAGGTGTCATTCGTAATACAGATGGAGTCTCCTACTAACCTATGAAGCAAAACTTTACTGTATAAATTATAACTCCAGCCTGTGACTTTCCAAACTGAATCTTGTGGACTATGTTCATACAATTATATTTTTCCTAAAGTGGCCAGTTGGCGCAAGTACGGTGGAGATGAATTGTACAAGACTTTATGGAGCGTAAGAGCCTAGACTTCTTTTGGCTTTGCTTCACACAGTTCCTGGTTCTTCATTTGTCTAATTTTACCAGTTTTTGACCTTGGATTTCTGATAAGTGGAGCAGTGCCCAGCTGAATATAGAAAGTAGCCTACCTACTTACCCACTAATGCCACTTACTTTAGGTACAGTAAGTCATTGCACAATTCCATAAAGAGCCACGAAACATGACTAGGGATTATCAATAGATATGAGCATAATTCAAACATGCTCAAGTACGATTGTTTGGCCTTCCAATATCGGTGGCTGAAGAAGTTGGATGCAGCCCTAGGGAGTTTGGAAAAAATGTATGCAGCCTATGGCCTATGGCTGTATCCACATTTTCCTGGCAGCTTTAGGGCTGCATCCAACTTCTTCAGCCATCGGTAATCAAATGCTGTATGATCGAACTCGAGCATGCTCTAGAACATTCTACAAATGTGCTATAAAAGAGACCATTTGGCTCCTATCTGCCCAGTTGTAGGCTTATTCAGCCCAGAAGAGGCCATTGCTAGTGTGAAAATGCTAGAGTAGGGACCATGTCTCTGAGGAAAATAGTTTGCTAAGATCCTCACTTTTTAATATGTAATGAGCAGGTGTTTATGGTGTGTACACTGGGAGGAGTATACACGGTAAGCCCTTGCACCTGTGGGTTGCTGTTGCACCTTCTGTGTTTTTTTTTGTATGTACTTATTCTCCAAATATAAAAGGACCCAGCTGTACACTGCTTCAGTTTTGCTGCTCCTCATTGTTGTATAGTTAAAGGGGTAGTGCGGCGCTAAAAAATTATTCACAGAATAACAGACATTACAAAGTTATACAACTTTGTAATGTATGTTATGTCTGTGAATCGCCCCCTTCCCTGTGTCCCCCCACCCCCGCACGTGTACCCGGAAGTGTGGTGCATTATACATTACCTCATCCGTGCCCAGGCCGCGTCATCAGCTGCTCAGCCGCGATTGGCTGAGCATAACTGTGCTCAGCCAATCGCGGCTGAGCACAGTTGTGACGCGGCGGAGGGGGGACGGGCGGCAAGGATTCGGCCGTCCGTCCGAAGATGACGTTTGGCACAAAATGGCGGACGGCCCTCGACACGGATCAGGTAATGTATAATGCACCACACTTCCGGGTACACGTGCAGGGGTGGGGGGACACAGGGAAGGGGGCGATTCACAGACATAACATTCATTACAAAGTTGTATAACTTTGTAATGTCTGTTATTCTGTGAATAATTTTTTAGCGCCGCACTACCCCTTTAAGGGCTGCATGGTTGTGCGAGAGAATGCCAAGCTGGCATAGGTCTGGTCTTTCAATCCAGTATGCAAAGTAGTTCATCTCCTGAAGAGAGAGTTGCCAGGGAGCTACTCTGCATAACTTGGAGCATTGCCTGGCCTATAAGACTCCCTAAAGTATCATCGTAGTCTAAGGAGACATTACCCCCCTTTGAAACTATATCCATCACCCTGCTATGTACTCAAGAAACCTGAAACAGCTTCTCTGCCTTTTGCCTGAGATCATGTGTAGTATTTAACAGTAGTCAACAGTGTCTAGGTCTGGGTCTTTTCAGGATACCTCCCTTCTGGATTTAGGGGACGTGCGTGTAACCATCAGGTTCCTCACCTTCCTACAACCCTGGTTCTCTGTACTGGAAAGGCGATCAGTACTTTCTTCTTCTTGATGAACACTGAGGAGAAGTGGATAATCCCTAGTCATGTTTCAAATGTTTTTCCGCGACTATAATCAAAACTAACTTACAGTTACGGCTTTTTATTGGTACTGCAATTTTCCAAGTTCTACCAACATGTTCCTAAAGACATTACACTGGACACCTGTGCCGACGGGCCGGGGACATTGAAGAACAAAGAATGCCTCCGCTGGCCAGCCCCTAGCCGGCACCTGCGTGAGGCCCGCTGTATGCTCCCGTGTCGGCACCTGCGGGATACCGACCTTACGTTCTGGCGGTGTCGGGAGCCAAGCTCGATGGCTGGCTTCTGACTCCACGTATTCATCCACAGACAGCTGTTTCGGTTCTGGCTAGTGGGAGCATTCAAGAGAATGATGGTTGACTTCAGGGAAATCAACCAAAACACCAAAGAGACACCATCATGGTTTCTCAATGTTAGTGAGTCTAGGACCCCCCTTGACTTGGAGAAGGTCTGGCAAGGTGGAGCTCACTGACGTTGAGAAGCATTTGATGCTGTCTCCACAGTATTTTTGTATATTTGATATCCTAAGGGGGCAATGTTCCTAGACATTGAGAAACATCTGATGGGGTCCTTGCCAGGGCCGATTCTGGGGTTTCTGCCGCCTGAGGCAAACCTCAGGCGGCCGCCCCGAGTGATGGCCGGCACTACCCCCCTCCCCCCCGTCGCCGCAGCCATCCACTCACCTGTCCCACGCCGCAGCCGGCCCGCGCTCTCTGCTGTCTCCACATCCCGTCAGGTCCCGCGATGTCACCCTGCAGCTGTCACGGACCTCCAGGCTGTGGTGAGTGAGTGGGGTGATCGGGTCGCGCGGGGCGGTCCCGTGCGACCCGATCACCCCAGCGCGTCCCCCACCGACCCCGGGCACTCACCACAGCCTGGAGGTCCGTGACAGCTGCAGGGTGACATCGCGGGACCTGACGGGATGTGGAGAGCGCGGGCGACGGGACAGGTGAGCGGCCGCTGTCATTTTTGTTAAGTGATACTTAACAAAAATGACAGCAGGGGGGACATAATGCCGCCCCCTGCCGGACCACAAAATCTGCCGCCTGAGGCGGAAGGCTCATTCCGCCTCATGGCAGAAGCGGGCCTGGTCCTTGCGGTGTTTTGGTTGACCTCCCTGAGGTCAACCCTCATTCGTTTTAATGAATCAGACCACATAGACAATCCTCCCCCATACTACAGTGTTCTCAACAAACTCATTTCTAAAAGTTCAATGATTTAGCAACTTTTGTAGAAGTTATTATAACTGGGAACCGAGCACAAATAAGTTTGTATACAAAGAGGTTATGGCTTTTATGTCTTCTCTGGCCTCCGTTACCAAGGTACAGGCAAAAAAAAAAAAAAAGTGCCACACATTTCATTCTGTACGTCCTCTCAAGATGCAATTAAATGGATTTACACATACTGTACAGCGACAGGAAAAGCAGAAATAATTATAGAATCCTTAAGAGATACACAGAGTCTATAATTAAATCTTACAATAGTCTTAATAAAAAATAATGGTCAAGTGGATATTAATCAGAAATTAGATCCCGGGGGTAATTGTACATGGAAAATATTTTACTGTGTGAGATTAATTGGTTTCAGTACTTTAGAACAGCTAAGGTTAAGCTCATAACTGAGCGTGTTCCTGCAGACTGGAACACAAGCTTATTTCATTCTTTTCTATAAAATGCCATCTGACCACCGAGTATGACTCATTAAGGGACAATACACTGAAATATTACATTGTGGGAACTATACAAGACTTCATCTTTTCAGATTTAGCAAGTTTACTAGTCTGGTAACTTTTAATGTTACCTTAGCCTTAAAGGGGTTGTTCACTCTTTTAAATCAACCGGTGCCAGAAAGTGCCAGAGATTTGTAATTTACTTCTATTAAAAAAAAAAATCTCAAGTCTTCCAGTACTTATCAGCTGCTGTATGTCCTGCAGGAAGTAGTGTATTCTTTCCTGTCTGACACAGTGCTCTCTGTTGCCACCTCTGTCCATGTCAGGAACTGTCCAGAGCAAGAGAGGTTTTCTATGGGAATTTGCTACTGCTCTGGACAGTTCCTGGCATGGACAGAGGTGGCAGCAGAGAGCACTGTGTCAGAATGGAGAGAATCCATCACTTACTGCAGGACATACAGTAGCTGATCAGTACTGGAAGACTTGAGATTTTTTTAAATAGATTTTAGATTTTTTTTTTTTTTTTTTTTTTAAATAGATGTAAATTACAAATCTCTGGCACTTTTTTGGTATTAGTTGATTTGAAATAAAAAAATAATTGGTTAAGAACCCCTTTAATGACATGCTGGATTTTTTTTTGCCTTTTTTGATCTTCTGAGAGCCATATGGTTTCTGTTCCATTTATGTAAATTATGAGGGTTTATTAATGCAGAAAGTTGCTTTACGCTCAGCTTTGGCTCAGTGTTCAGCACCGAGGGCAGCATATTGAACACATTAAAAAGCTGTGCAGTACAGGGGACGTTCCCGGTTGTTCCTGGAACATTTGAACTACAAGAGATTGATTTCCGAGACATTTTTGGTCTTCTTTGATATATTCCATAACCACCTTCCCATTGGAAAAACTTGCCCTTGATCCAATGTGGCGGCGTTTAAAATGGCAGCCATGTTCAGGACATAGCCTAAGAGCCAAAGCCCCCTCACCCATTACTTGCTGGGCGAATCAGAAATGTACTTTTACCCTTTGTTTCTGAAATAAAAGGGGGGCCTGAGATATTTAACTCCCCCGTATATAAATGATTATATTTATATAAACCATGTTTCACAAAGCTTCTGTGTTCTCACTACTGTTTACTAGAACATGTTATCCAGTTTTTGTTTACTTTTTCTTTACTTGAACCCAAATTTAATTAAAGGGCCATTCAATATAATAATAATAATAATAATAATAATAATAATAATAATAATAATAATAATAATAATAATAGTAATAATTACCAGCAGCTCCCATTGCTGTTCCATCCAGTGCCATCCCATTGGTCAGTTTTTCGAAGATCTGATGTCATTGCATGATTTGCCATTTGCTGGTTGAGGCTGGTCATGCTTAAACGTCTCTTTTCAAAGCGAGATGAGCTGAGCAGTGGGGCATTGGAAGGAGACTTAAAGGGTATAAGCAAAAGAATAGCCAGTGGAGCCTCATTAAAGAGTCTCAAAACACAGGACTAGCCAGATATCCCTCCGGGAAGGACCCCACCAAGGGGCAGCTCCTGTTAGGAAACCACCCAAACCCCCATATTAAGTGGCCCTATAAGTCAATGTAATGACAAGGGATAAACCAAGGCCAGGTTACCATCCACATACAGCTGTTTCAGGGTGTTGCCCCTCATCAGTGTGGAGCAGGATTCTGGCTAGGTGGGAGCAATGCCTAGTAGAGCCATAAGAGAAACAGATTGCTGAACTCAGGGAGACCAGCCAAACAACAACACTGCCGGCTGCTAGTGAAAGCGCTCAATGCAGTGAAGTCCTAGGTGCATTGCTCCCTGGGAAACATAAATATGCAAAAGAATAGCCAGTGGAGCCTCATTGAAGAGTCTCAAAATACAGGACTAGCCAGATATCCCTCCGGGAAGGACCCAGCCAAGGGGCAGCTCCTGTTAGGAAACCACCAAAACCCCCATATTAAGTGGCCCTATAAGTCAATGTAATGACAAGGGATAAACCAAGGCTAGGTAACCATCCACATACAGCTGTTTTGGGGTGTTGCCCCTCATCAGTGTGGAGCAGGATTCTGGCTAGGTGGGAGCAATGCCTAGTAGAGCCATAAGAGAAACAGATTGCTGAACTCTGGGAGACCAGCCAAACAACAAAACTGCCGACTGCTAGTGAAAGCGTTCAATACAGTGAAGTCCTAGGTACATTGCCCCCTGGGAAACATGAATATGCAAAATAATAGCCAGTGAAGCCTCATTGAAGAGTCTCAAAACACAGGACTAACCAGATATCTCTCCGCAAAGGACCCAGTCAAGGGTGTAATCAACACAGAGGATGATAATATCATATTACAGAGGGATTTGGAGAAGCTGGAGGCTTGGGCAGAGAAATGGCAAATTAAGTTTAATGTGGATAAATGTAAGTTTATGCATTTTTTCTGTAGAAATAATAAGTACAGTTATGTGCTAATAATAAAACACAGGGTAAAACTGTTTCCGAAAAGAACTTGGGGGTATTGGTGAACAGTAAACTCAACTTTAGAGATCAGTGCCAGGTAGTGTCTGCCAAGGCTAATAAAATCATGGGATGCATCAAAAGTAGCATAGATGCTAAAAGATGAGAGCATAGTTTTGCCTCTTTATATAACACTGGTCAGATCACACATTGAATACTGTGTACAGTTTTGGAATGAATTGTAAGGCCCCGTTCCCACTGAGCAAAGCTAGCGGAATTCTGCGACGGAATTGTCCGCCGCGGAATGCCGTTAGCCTCCCGCTCATAATGGGACTCTATGGGAGGCGCGCGCTGCTGCTCTGTACGCGCTGAAGAATGAACATGTTCATTCTTCAGCGCGGACAGGGCAGGAGCGCGCGCCTCCCATAGAGTCCCATTATGAGCGGGAGGCTAACGGCATTCCGCGGCGGACAATTCCGTCGCGGAATTCCGCTACCTTTGCTCAGTGGGAACGGAGCCTTAGTCTCACCAGGGGCAGCAACATATCAAAAGGTATGTTTGAGTGGAATACCCCTTTAAGATACATAATGGAGGCCACTTAAAAGCCATAGACTAGCTGATTTACACAACTTTAATCAATCACCTTTATTTGTGCGTCCCCAGCAACTTAGTGTTTGGAGAAATGCAGAAGTAACATAGTTGTCTGAGAGCGTCCTGCCTCATTGCTCCTTGTGGTATTTCCAGAGCTGTTGCAACAGCAAAACAAATGATTTAACACAAAGCTTTCTATTACTTATGGTATTGATTAGACTCTTATGATTCATTACAGCAGTGATACACAAACTGTAGCTTGGGACGCACTTGTAGCTCCGAACGTTCTCGTTGAAGCTCTTAATCCATGGAAGGGGCCATTAATCAGAGTGTCAGGAGTGAAAAAGATGCCAGTATGCTATTTGCCTCTAGTGGCTGTGATGCTTTGTGATGTGCATTTGCATTGGTCTTAAAGACAGGACAGACTGATGCAGATAGATCAGTCTAGAGGCGTTAAAGGGAGTTCATCACAACAGCAGGGTGCTATAATCATGGATATCTTGAATAGGTGTTTACAAAGTTTAATGAGTAATGTTGAGTGAACTGTATCCATGTTTTCCTGGCGGCTCTGGGTGGCATTCAACTTCTCCAGATGTCGGGAGTCAAATGCTAAGTGTTTAAGCTCAGAGAACATTGCCGAATCTGAACAGTTTGGCAAGTGTGATCAACATAACTTATAGTTTAATGGGAATCTGTCACTAGGTTTATGCTGCCTTAAATAAGAACAGCATAAACTAGGGATATAAATACTGAACAGATCAGTGTATTACTTGTATTATTCTGTTCAGCCGTTCTCCTAATATGCAGGAGAATAGGATTTATGCCACACCTCTCCCCCCCCCGCCCTCCAGCTGCTGATTGACAGCTGACTGCCTATACACAGCATGGATAGATAACTGCCAATCAGCAGCTGGTGGGCGGAGTTTTCTGCTTCTCATGAGTATCCGGGACTACTGAGCTCATGCACATAATGAAGAGGACCATTTATTGTCCATGTTATTTAGGAGGAGAACTCTGGATCAGCTGTACAGAACAATGTAAGTGATACATCAGTCTGTTCAGATTCTTAGTTATGTTACCCTGAGATAGGACAGCATGAACCTACCGACAGAGTCTCTTTAATCAGCCTGCCTGGATTCAATTATTTACAAGTATATGTAGTGACGTTGAAGTGCAAGCATAACCTTCCCTCCTTGCACTAATGTATATGCAAAGTAGCCTATATTCCCCCAGTAAAAAGCAAGCTTGCTCTTTGGTGTCACCTATTGGAGGCAGCACCTGTCAACACTCAGCCCTTTAAAATAGTCTGGAAACATGACTGGGGAGTATTAGCTACATCAGAATCCAAAGTCTTCTCTAGACTTTTGTAACAGGTAGGTAGCTATCTGTAGGCAACTGTTTTAGGGACCTTGTATCTTGTCTGTGCAAAGCAGAGTACTGGCTGACCAACAGCTGGGGGGCAAATCTACCTCTTGGGGAGAGCACTAAAGGTATGTGGAATTTTATAGGCCATACAAACTCTATTGGGGAATAAATATGCAAAGCAGCTCCCTTACAGAATGGGAGGGTACTCTCTAGTGTTACCTATTGGAGGTAGAATCTCTTCAAGTCAATGCCTTTCAAATGGGTCTAAAAACATGACTGGAGATTCTGATTTGGCTAATATTCTTCCATCATGTTTCTAGGCTCATTTACCGGGCCAAACATTGACTTGCAGGAACATCACCTCCAGCAGGTGGCAAATAGTTATATGCCTTCCTTTGGAGAGGTGCGACTTAGTGTAATTGTTCCCAATGTATAAAACTATGAGAGCATCTATGCACTTTTTGAAAACTTTTTGTTGCTTTCTGATGGAATAATCAAAAGTTCGAAAATTATATATAAAATTTTCAACATTTTGCTATATGAACAAAGAGAGAGGATTCAGGGAGAAGAAAATATATTTAAAAAAAGGCATTCACTATTTTTATTGTTCCTTTAAGAGCTACTGGAATTACTTTATTGTGGATGTTGAGAACATTTTACATTTCTACAATAATAAAATATTCAGGATTGGAGCACTGGACCTCTTAGTTCTTAGTGTCTGTGCTTGTACACTAGCAGCCCTGCTCAACCATTCACCTTTATACTGCCGAAGGGTCAGAGCTGGAGAACTCATGTCTTTTTGGCTTTAGGCTGCTAGATGGGGTTATAGCTCCCCCCACAGGTGATCATTAGACTCCACTCTGCAGTTTAGTCTCAGCCTCGTCTTCTACTTGTTCAGGGTTTCTTAGTTCACCGTCTTTGAGGGCATCTCAGGCATCTTGGTTCATAACAACTTTTCTAGCCATAGGAACACATGGCTATTTAAGGCAGTCCATTTTCAACACAGCATGGCATATAATAGCGTCTAAAGCAGTCAGAGCACTTTTGGTCCTTTGACTGCTTCTATGTATGAGAAAAGATTCCACGTAGACGGATCTATCTGAATGGGGAAGAGAAGAATTGGCAATCTAATGAGGATCCTGATTTCTAATTTCCGAGATTGTACCTGACAGTGGTCGGTAACACTATCATTACCACATTGTGCTATTTAGAGAAGGTTGAGAATGACGAATGAAATAACATGGAGTTCCATGAAGATGCATTTATGGTAAGTGCTTATTTACCCCCTAGTGTGGAAGCCGTCACTTACAGACTTCTAAAGTGCCATTACGGCACGCTGAATTCTTGACAAAGCTCGTCAGTCGTGATGTTGCATCTCAAAGACTAGGCTTAAAAATACATGCTTGTGTACATTATCATGCGGTTCTAGAGCGAAAATAGGAATGGCAAGGTAAATTTAATGGATGGGTCTATAGGGACGGCATAGGAAAAAAGATTGACAGAAATTTGGACCACTCAGGCTGTCCGTCTCCCCCATCAAATTGTTGAATTGTCATTGCCAGCCCCTACAACAACCGGCATAACTGCATGTGCAGGGACCCCATAGTTCTGTAATGATATCCCTGAGTTTCAAGTGTTTTTTAACTTCTGGCCTCTCCTCGGGTTGACCATTGATATCTGATCAGTGGAGTGCCAATGTATCTAGATGCACACAGTGAATAGAGTCAGGACATGACCATACTTTTTGAATAGTGTCTGGGCTGGGATAGCACACTTAGCTGTCATTCACTTTAGTGGGAGCTGGTCTAGAGTAACCCAACATGAATGAAGCTGCATACATCCAAGTACAATGGCTCTGCTGAACAACTGATCGTTGAGGAACACCACTGATCAGATATTATTGGCCTGTCCTGAGTATAGGCTATCAATCATAAAGTCATGTAAAATCCCCTTAAGGCTCACTTCCCCCTCCTGTGTACTAGAAAGGTTCATCATTGGACCAACTAGACAAAATTATCCTAAAGGCCCACCACCAATCTAAACAGAATACAGGCATTTTCACTTTTAACCAAATCAAGAACAATTTTTTTTTATAATTTTGCAAATGGAATATGCCATCAACTTCAGTAGGGCCCTTGGAGCTCATGCCCATCAAAATATCTATTAGACTCTATAGGCCTTTCTGGCTTTAAAAGTTAAATGTCTTTTCTCAGATATTTGGCTGGAAGAGACCAGATAAAGGAGACACAGCAAGGAAGACGTAGCAGCCAATTTGCAAAGGGGCCTTAAGAGCCATGAAGGAAGTGGTTACTCTCTTTTATTATAGGTGTGTAAGATTAGGGTTAGGTTAGGTGGTGTGCCGAAGGAGAAGAGCTGGGCAAGAGGTGACCATTCCACAAGAAAGAAAGACAGACACAGGCAAAGTTTGTATAACTAGTCAACTTCATACCATTGGGGATAATTCAACATTAGAGACCCAATCTGAGACCCTAAGTTACAGTAACAATATCTGTCCAACTTTAGCCCTCTATACAGTCTTTTTGCAAGTCTCACTCATGAGAAGACTCTTCTAAACCCACTGTCTACGCAGAAGCCTCTACACATTCCATCATCATAGCGAATGGAGCAGCGGTCTACCTGAACAATGTTTCCTGGGCTCAACCAACCATTAGTTTCAGCAACAAACGAAACGTGTATATTTGACAATGATATTCACATTGGATGACCCTGGATGCACATTACATTCGGCACAATAGAAAGAGCAACAATAACCACCCATCGACGCCTTCAAGGAAAGTAACCATGTTAACCACAATGGTAAAGGAAGACTATCTGCAATACCCCGGGCAAACATTACATAGGGCAATTCCCGGCACTATAATAGTTTTCCTTTTAACATGCACCTTTAATAAAGAACCAGCTAGGAACAATGCTTCTTGATATTTTCAAGATCACAGTTGTGTAACCATAGCAAAACACAATACTCGCCCCCTCTTCATGTAAATGCATGAATATGTATTTTACCACTTTCTCTCCAGAATATCGTCTATAACCTGTATGCAGAATAAACGACCTTCATCCATTTAATATATTCTTTTTTAAATTTTTAATTTTTTCCCCTTTTCTCTCTCTCTCGTCTTTTAAGCTTTCCTTTATTTTCCTCTGTACTACACAAACAATGATGTAAACCCATTTTGATCATCATTGTGTATTTTTTATTTTTTTTGCTCTCCCACGCCAGGCTCCGAGACATATGAAAGCTCCATCGGTCTAATTGGAGCAGCAGAATGAGAAAAAGCATACATTTATGGCCTAAATATTTGTATTTTCCAGTAGAATCCAAAGACGTTATGTAACTCGCTCCGCCGTTTCGTCCTCTTAGCCCTAAACTATTATTATGACTATAAGATCCCATGTGATACCAAGTTAAATCTCAAATGCATCAGGGATAATTAATTCGATTTGCTCCCAGAATCCCTTGGGTCTCGGGGAGGAGAGAAAGCACTCATGTGTGTTCAGCTAATGAATTATTTGTTTGCCGGAATTACTGATTTTTTTTGAATTATTGACTCATTTTGACGTTCCATCTTTCTTATACTTTGAGAAAAAAAAAAAAGGTTTTGTTTTATCCAGATACGTGCTTTTCATTTGAATGTGTCCAAGGTCTCTAAATCCCTGATTTGCCATGGTTGATGTTACAGTTGGAGATTCAGATGAATGGCTGGGCTTAGCTGGAGGGTCTGACTTAGGAAGAAGAAAAAAAAAGAGGAGAAAAATCCCTAATATGTCACTTTTTCTAAAATCTTCTTGTTAGCAGCCGCACCAAAGGCCAATTTATCTGGGTCTGAGATCATCCAATTACGTTAATAAAACGGAGAGATAGACAGTATGCCAGATGGAAGCTTTACTTCAATGTCACAGTCTTCGGCAAAGTTTTATTTGGATTTCAAAGAACAATAAACCAAGTCCTGCTCGGAATAATTCATTTCTTGGTAAGAACTTTCTATTCAATCTTACGCACACAGAGCATGAGTGACATTATCCTATGTAATTCTTTGAGTGGCCTATAGACATTTTATATTAAAGGGGGTGTACCGGTAAAACAAGCATCTGTGGTGATCCAGGGCAGCTTGTTGGGAGTAGTAGTTACTGATAGCATGTTTAGCCCACTTAGTCAATGGCCAGGTATTATGTCACGGTTATGGCACGAGGGGAGCTGACTAACTGACGGGCATCTATCCAAGAGGGACCCCGTTACATCACACGATACTTTGTTGTCCTTAGTCGAGGTACCAATAACCAGACCTATGCCAGGGTTCAGAAACAACGGTAGTTGTACGTTTATTAACTCGGTGGTTACTAATAGCAACAGTCTCTCTCTCTGGACGCAGCCAGGATTGAAGTAAACCTAAATATAACTGATGGTAGTAGATGATGGTGCAATAGGCCGTAGTGTAGTAGCGTTACTTTAAGTGACAATTAAATGATGGGCGTAGTAGTCACGGGAGTACGATGCTGGGTAAACAGGATGAACAGGATACTTTCTGTTAACAATGACGGAGCGGCTGCGACTGGAAACGATACCCAGATCTTAGAAAAATATGAGAATTGAAGAGTCAGGATGATCTGGACTAGACAGGAATACTTCAGACCAACAATAGATAGGATACCGCAGGGTTGTGTCATCTTTTCTTGAGCAGACGCAAGGAAACACGTCCTTCCCCCTTGAAGGTAGAGGGAAGTCTCGAGAAAAAGGGGTGTGACCAACTGATCCCAGCCAGAGCTCAACGGCTGTTATGGTTACTATGGCAGCCGGGGAAGTCACGTGATACCAGGCCAGTTGCATCATTACACTACTAACCAACAAATAAATCAATATGTATGAGAAATATGAGTAATACCTAACTTGAACACTGGGGGGTGACATAACACTAACAGTTTGTAGTGGCCATTATTCCTTTCAGAACAGATACAGTCAGGATATAAATAAATACAGATACAGACTTATAATTAGGGAAAAATCTTCTTTTCTGGGCCACTACACATCCCCTCCTGTATTGGGGTAGTCTTTAGTAAGTCCGCCATTTTCCTTATTCAGACCATCTCCAGCTCCGGTTGACTCGTCATGATGGGGTATTACACAATCATCTATTTATTTGTATTAGCATCCTATTTCTCCGCCAGTGGATAGCTGGGCAGTTGTTTCGGCTCTTGGATATGTGGTGATTTGTCCTGAATTACATAATAGGTGCCCAAATGGGTAAACCCTTCATATGGATCATAGGGGTCCTGGTGCTAGACACATTTTTTTTAAGGGTTCAGTATGGATTAAAAACAAAAAAGGGAGGAGGTTGTCACCTGCCCAATTCCCATTCTGCTTCCTGTCCAACTATGCCTGGTCTTTGCTGATCAGCTCTACCTTGTCCACATCTTGACACACAGAAATACCTACTTAGCCAATCATGGGTTGAGGTGGGTCACTGCACCTGCTATGAGCGGCCATAGTTTTGCACCAAAATTTGCACCAACAGGCTTTCCTCTTAATAAGTTTGAGTTAAACATTTTCTTCTTAGAGACCATCCCAACATCCTTATCACTTTGGGTGTAGTATGCAGAGAACATAACATACAGGTATACTTCATGATTCCTCTTCCCCAGTTTCCAGACTGGCAGGTCTCCACCTGCTCAGTACCTGCTCAGCATAGACAACATAGAGGTCCTCCACACTGTCTATGCTCAGTGGGTCTTTCTTGTCCACACAGCACATCAGCGGAAGAAAGGGAGAAGAGGACCATTGCAGACACCTCCTGGGAATGGGGTAGGTAAGTATACCTGTTTGTCAAGTTCCCCTCAGGCCAGGCCACACTCCTATAGTTACTATCTGGGCATAGATACAGGGAGGGTAATAGTTGCTCTTTCAAATGAGAAGATACCAGTTGTATATAGAAAATGGGTGGGGGCCGCAGTAGCTTCATTTTTCACCTTTTATTGCTTCCAGATCTCAGTTTCTGCCCCACCAATCCAGCCTCGCCCTCAAAACCATATAATAGGCTCTAACTCTTAAGCATACAATACTTGGCAGTAGTCCCAATTCTGGTGGAACAGTCCCACAAAGAAAACAACATTCTTTGGGTGTTTTTAAATGATTTCCGGGGCAGGGGTTAAATTTCAAAATTTTTGGCTTTCAAATGTTGGTAAATCTCTTAAGCATTATTGCCCTGACATTGAGTCTATCTCCAGAGAGTAAAGCCATACCTGGCACAAGTAAATCTGCCATCTTCAACTAACAGTGATAGACCTTTGCTAGTATTGTGATTCTAGATATGGTGCCAATTTTTGGGAAATTACTTTTCAAAGACTATCTTCTAATGTCCCACACTGGCTGCTACTTATATCATATGTATAGATGGGAGATTTGGCACAAATCACATATCGGATTCAGTATATAAAAACATATGAACTTTTTTTTTATTAATTTCAGATTGATTTTCATAGTGCTCCTGTATACTGATGTACTGTACACTGAGTGACCCGGGGGTAGCATTGATGTTGTTTGTACCATGGCATCCATGGGGCACCACCACTAATCTTTCTCCAGGCCCAACTGCTTAATTCCAAATCTAAAAGGAACCCAATGACCAAATTAAACTAAAAAAGAATCCCATTAGATTTGCTCATTTCTGCAGCTGTTGGGCTCCAATGCAATGTCCAAACCATCACAAGATATTAAAGTACTGTTACAAGGAGTCCTGTGGGGCTTCTCGGGTAACCTTCAGCATCCCTTTAATAAAAATAAATAAAATTAAAACCTTTCCTAGTTTCCTAGGTTCCCTACTGGACTCTACTTCATCATCCTTGCTAACATGTGACCACAATATCTACCGATTGGCTGCAGCAGTCACATGTCCATATTGAGATGTATCATGAAGTGGAGACTTGGAATGGCAATGGCTGATGATCGCTAAGTTACTACTTTTAATTTACAGTGTTCTGAGCCTTTTTAGTTATTTTTTTATTTTATTTTTAAGGATGTAATATACTGTATAACAGCTGAGGTTCTAAATCTATTGGGAATATATTAAAGTTTATTTATAACATTAAGGTCCAACCTCAATGTCTTCTGCCTCTCAGCAAACTTTCAGGCAGAACTTTCTGTACTTACTGAGCATTTTTTTTTTTTGCCAGCAGTTGGGCATTGATCATCATTAAAACTCGGCTTTGAAAGGCTTCGTCTACTGCAATTTTCTCAATAAAAGTCAAACCTTTAAACTTTTTTGTTTTCTTACTTTTTTTTTTTTTTTTGCATTTTCTCTCTAAATTTGTTTAAATAACCCTCCATCCCCGCTCTAGTCAATATCAAAGGGATCTCATGCAGTCCTTCTGCTCATAAGAACTGATTTACCAGCACGAGTCCTGTTTGAAGTCCATTATTTTTGCATTAAGTGTCTTTCAAACCATATTTGATGTCCCAGTTCATAAAGGTGTATGATCTGACATCACTGAATCACAGCAACTGGTATGGGTAGACCTTCTGTTCAATCACCCTCCTTTCATTTGTTGAGTTGTAGAGTTCTGGTACGCGGAGAAACATGTTTGTAATTCTTTGAAGGGTTCTCTGCTTTATAAACTGATTTCCAACACGATAAGCAAATATTCTGAGTTAAAGTGTACCCGTCACTTCCAAAAACTTTTAAAATACTGTATCATAGAGGCATGTAAAAACAAAAATAACAGTGAAGGTCTGGGTGTTTAGACCATTACCAATTGCTCGAACCAGCAGGAAGAAGCACATGGCTGGGAGTCCGTTCCTTGGCTCTGTAGACGTGACAGAAGACATTCCAATAGACTTACTTACTATCCCATAGACTTTCTATAAGGGTCTATATCAGTCATACATGCAAGAGAGATTTCCAGCAAGGTCCAATAAAAAATCCAATGGCTTTAGGCTTTATTAAATTGAGTCCATAAAAAACATGTTACAAAAGAGTCGCATCATCTCCAAATAAGAATATGCGAGACGCGTTTCTGCCTGCGCTAGGCCTTGTTTACAGCATTATGCATTTGGCAGGGCACAGTTTATGTGTAGATTTTTTGAGCCCTGCCGTTATTAAGCTCAGCGTTGGACTGGCCCACCAAAGGACCGGAGGATCCTCCGCTGGGCCCTCAGCTTTATAACCTGCACTAACTCTAACTGACATGCCATTTCCCGCTGGTTCTTCATCAGTTGGCCCCACTGGATCTTTTCCTCTGGTGGGCCCCAGATGCCCCAGTCCAACACTGATTGAGCTCTAAGTAGAGCTAAGGGAAACTTATAAGTGGTAAAACCCCCAGCACTAAGCGACCCTATTCTTTCACATTACTTGATCTCCATTTTATAACTCAGTTTCTGTGGTTCCTAAGTTCTATGTCTGATTAATATCAATGATTGGAGAAGATCATGGAAGAAATTCGTAAACTGACTTGTTGCTTCTTTGGCTCCTGGTATAGTACCATGCTGGTATTAGGGATCTTCTTAGACCAATTCATTCTTTTACCAATGTTCGTAAAGGGGTAATGGGACTGAATGAAACAGAAATTAAAGGAGAAGTCGGGGGAGGCAAAAAAATTATTTCAGGCCAAGGGTGGGGAAGCATAAAAAAGAGGTCATATTCAGCACCGCATTTCACTCCTGGACCCCAGCCCACTGTCCTCTTAGCTCCCCTTCGTCACAGCCAGACAGTAACTGGGGCTAAATCCCACCCACTTGTGACTTTTTAGCCGAGCTGTGACATACCCGGAACCCAGGAGAAGATGACACATGGCGGGGTATGGGAGCTTGGTCATGCAGCACAACGCGGGCAGGTAAGCTACAGGCCCACTCCCTGCCTATAAAGATTTTTGCCCCCCCCCCCCAAACTTCTACCTCAAATGATCAAATGTGTGTCGCAAGGCTTTTGTCTATATAGTGTATGGTACTGATGATATGGGGACCTTTTCAACCCCTTAACCTCCAGTACAGCTGCAACCACTGCATTTCTATAGTTACATCCTCCCTAGATATGAGCGAGAGTTCGTCTGAACCCGAGTGTGCAGCATTCGATTAGCGGTGGCTGTAGAAGATGGAAGGAGCGCTAGGGAGTCCTGGTAAACATGGATACAGCCATAGGCCTATGGTCTATGGTTGTATCCATATTTTTCAGGCATCCAATTTCTGCAGCCACCACTAATCAAATGCTGCACGCTCGGGTTTGGATGAACTCAGTCGTGCTCGAGATTCGCTCATCTCTAGTCCTTGCAGCTACTATCGGAATAATAATAGTGTAGCAATCTGCATTACCTGCATCAATCTACTGCGTCACTCCATCCTACAGCGTAAGTTCGGAGCAGTAAAGAACGGAACATTACCTGTCATCGCCCAATCTGCTCCGCAGTCATAATTTATTGGTTCGACTGTGACAATCCATCCCCCCCCCCCTCCCCGATAAGAAACCATCTTCAGGGCCAATATTGTCAGAGAGGTGCCTGGGTAATTGTAATGAATGCTTTATTGCTTGTCAATATGTTCCCCCGAGCCTCTTCCCATTCCCAAGGCCAGCTAAGCAGCATTTTTAAGTTTGCAACTGTTTATCCTTTCAGTGAATAAACTATCCGTCTAGTCCCCAGTAAATCACGGAGATGGCTTTGTAAGCAATGCTAGCTCGGTGATCTTAAATAATGTTTGCATTTAAACGTGCACTTAACCCCGCTGGGCTGGGAAGAAGATGGAAGCCGTCTGATAGAAATGTACAAGCGAAGACTCCCGAACGGCAAGACGTGGTTAATAACAAAGGTGCTGAAGGTTTTTATATCCTGGAAAATAAATTGAGGAATTAAAAAAAATATGTTGGCAGATTCTCCAGTTAAATTGGATAGAAGCTGTACATAGGATAGAGATAAATTATATTTTCCGGCAGTAAAATAACCGTTTCCGATAAGACAAGATATATGATAGAGACGATGAAACATGGTTGGTATTCTGAACATAGACTGCCCGCTTCTTCTGCAAATGGGTTTCTTTGGGCTATCCCTTTTCGTCAGAATAAACCACTGGCAGGAATTTTGTAAAATATTCGGATAGCCCCACCATGGCTTAGGCCGGGGATTTGCAATGGCAGCCTTCATTTTAGCATTAAATTTCCTGTAAAAAAAAAAAATGTTGACTGTAAATTTTTTTTTACTGCATTGATTGGTGATCTGCCAATACTGATGGTCTATAACAGACTGTAGGAGTAGATTAGAGATGGCAGCCACAGAGACTTAGTACAGGCCTTATGGGCTGAAAAGTCGTGCTGGGAGTTGTAGTTTTACATCTATAGACCTAGAAGTTAAAAACCACTGCTCAACATCAATAGTGGGATACCAAGTTCTAGGACTTCCCTTGATCTACTTTCTCTCCCCCCCTCAAAAATGATAGACAGTTCCTGTATTGATGCTGTGGGAGGAATATATAACAGTCCCATCATCTGTTGCAAATAATAGTCCCTAATCAGGCAGTAGTGGCTCAGTGGTTAGTCCTATAGCCTTGCAGTGCTGAGGTCCTGGGTTCAAACCCATCTGCAAAGAGTTTGTATGTTCTCTCCATGTATGTATGAGTTTGTATGTTCTCCCATGCCCCAAATGTACAGATATGTGAATTTAGGGCCCTATTCCACCGGACGATTATCATTTGCATACTCGTTAACGATTAACGATCTCAAATGACCGCTATTGCGAATGACCTGAAAACGTTCACTCATTTCCATGGAACGATAATCATTACTTATGATCGTAATGCGATCGTTTTTCTTCGCTATTGTGTTCGTATCTATTGCGAACGACCGAACGATGTCTTATTCAATGCGAACGATTTGCGAACGTTTTGCGCACGACCAACGATAAAAATAGGTCCAGGTCTTATAAAGCAATCAACGATTTCTCGTTCGGTCGTTAATCGTTAACTGCATTTCAACTGAATGATTATCGTTTCGATTCGAACGATTTAACGATAATCTGAACGATAATCGTCCAGTGGAATAGGGCCCTTATGCCCCTATTCCACAGGTCGTTTAGAGGAGCAAACGAGCGCTCTCAGCGCTCGTTTGCTCCTCGTTCCCCACTCGCTGCCGCCGCTATTCAACGCGGCTGCAGCGAGCGGGTGAGTGCGGGAGGGGGCGGCGGGGAGCTGCGGGGGGGCTGCCCGGGGGATCGCTGATCGTCCGGGCAGCCCATAGGATATAGCAGCGTCTGCTGCCGATGCTTCTATTCAACGGAACGATGGCAGCAGATCGCTGCTATATCAGTCGCTTGTTTTTCAACATGTTGAAAAACAAGCGACTGCAACGATCAGCCGACATGAACGTTGTCGGCTGATCGTTGCACTCTATTCCACCGGACGATTATCGTCCGTAGCCGCCGATATCGGCCGAATACTAACGATAATCGTTCCTCGGAATAGGACCTTTAGATTGTGAGGCCTAATGGGGACAGAGACCAAAATTAGCAAACTATGTTAAGTGCTGTGAAATCAGTTGGTGCTATACAAATAAAAGCATTATTATTAAAGCTTTTTTTTCCAACTACCGGTATGATCCAGTTTTTGGTTGTTTTTGAATATTCTGAAATATAAAGTTTCTTATGAGGCTCCTCCGATGAGCCAGGAGGTTCTATAATAAGGAATAGACTTTTTAGCTCTGCTTCCACCAATAATTAAAGCCATTATATTCTCTGCCACTATGAATATCGCTGCCAGGTATAATGAAAATTGGACATTAATTGTCATTTATTTTTGATTTACCTGCCAGGTTTTAATTTTGGTGAATAAATTGTGAGGAATGACGGAACTTAATTCCAATGAAGTCTGCGAGATCCTATTTCAAGTGATTATATGAACAAAGAGGCAACGCTCGTGTCTGCGGAATATTAATCGCGGTAAACACATTTTATCTTTTTTTCAGCAACATCAATGAACTGGAATCTATTGAAACCATGTCAATAGGCTACACTTGAAATGAAACCTGTCCTAGCCATAAAATTGCACCATATACTACATTTCACAACTGAAAAATGGGAATTTTTTTTTATATTAGGCTATGTTCACACTACATAAGTTTCGCAGAAATCACGGCCATTGTTACAACGGACGTGATTTCGGCGGTACTTACGTAGTGCTGCAGGTTGTGGAAATCCCGGCCGGAGTGTATACACATAGTATACAGTCCGGCCGGGATCCCTAGCTACAAAAACATGGCCACTTACTTTCAGGTACAGCCTCTCTGTTGTCTCCAGTTGAGGTGCGGTTTGCAATTAGGCTCCATTCACTTCAATTGAACTGAGTTACAAAACCTGCTCCCAAACTGGAGACAAGAGTGGTGCTGTCTCTGAAAGAAAGTGGCCATGTTTTTGTAGGGCTGGATAACCCCTTTAAACTTATTGGGGGAAGGGCTATGTCATTTAAAAAAAAATCTAATTTCTCTTTTTCAAAAATAGTGCCCTTAGGGACTATTAGATGCCATCATTGAATTGCATATACTGGTCAATGCTTTGCCATTGCATAGCATTGATCAGTACTATCAGTGATCTTCCCATAGAGTCTGCCTGAGGCAGACTCTATTAAAAGATCTCTGATCAGACCACACAAAGGAAAAATGACCGGGATTGTGTACCCGGCTGCTGACGTGTAAACTAATTGCTTGATATGATGTCGCAGGCAGGATGTAATTGTGCAACAAGGGGTTAAAGAGCACCCGTCGTCATAAAAGCATAGTCCAATCTACCAGCATCATATTACAAAACAGGAGGAGCTGATCAGATTGATATATAGTTCTGTAGGAAAATATTCAGTACAGCTTGAAATTCCAGTTCAGTCTAGGCTTAGGAGTCCAGTGGGCGGTACAATCATTAGATTAAAAAAGTTATGACTTTGCAGTGTAAAAAGGATAAAAAGAACTAAAGAAGTTATCTAGGACTAGAAAAAAACATAGCTGTGTTCTGATTGTGGGTGTGCTAATTTTGGAAGGGTATAAAAGAATGTTCTAGATGATAAGATGATAGGAGCCTGAAGAAGGTACTATTAAAGCACCAAAACGCATCACTCGGTTTTATGCGTATGAATAAACGTCCAGAAATAGATCTTCAGTATCCATCTGATTCTTCGCGAGTCCTGCACCAAGGCATATCAAGTGGTTTGATTGTCGGGTGAGACATTACTTCCACAACTGGGATGCTGAATTTCAATGGAAGTGAGCTGCAATACCACACACTTACTGAGAAGAAGAGAGGCGCTGTTTTTCTTATCTTCAATAACCTTTTCAATTTAGTCACGGCCAAAACTAGTCCAGCCCTTGAGAGGTTAAATCTAAAGGAGGGCCGAGTACGGCAAATGGCCTAGTAGTCTAATGCATTAAGAATTGTTCTGTCCTCCTTCCTTGAAGACATTAGGGAATATCATGTTATATCTTGTATACCATTAACTCCAAAGCGAACATACAGTATAGCATTTGTGTGAATGACCGTCACTCCGGCCGCCAGCGCATTCATCCCGGCCCTTCAATCTGCAACAATTTCGACGAGAGGCTCTGAAAGGACATCTCCATTACTGTCATCTCTACAAGAGAAGGAGACTGTCTCTCTATAGCTAGCCGCAGAATGCATATGTACCTTAATGCATGTAGATCCACGAAACTCTGCATTTGTCACATCTCCAACAATATAATAACGGGTAATGTCTTATTACGGCACTCGGCCTCCTGTGATCATTCCAGCCATATATGATGCTTTTAGCCGGCATTTTATTTACAAAATAGTTTTTCCACCGGCAAGAAAGATGAAAGCTTCATTGCCTTTTTATAAAGGCTAATACATGTTTCAGCACCAAATGATTATATCTTTTCCGGCTTGAAGAGCCTCATTTTCTAGGAGTGTTGTGGAGAGAGGGAGTAGATTATGGATTGTATAATGTGGGTCGGCTTCTCGCGCTGTAATTTAGGTGTTTTTGATGCTTAATGTTACTCACAAAATGTCTACGCCTATAAGGCTTTCACTAGGCTCGACTTCGCTTGGGGCACTTATCCAGCTTGTTGCCCTAGACTAAATGGCCTGTCCAATGCAGAGTAGCTTGTTGATGCCCCAGGGACCTAGATTCCAGGGCAAATGTGCCACAGACTTTCCTAGCTATATCTTTGTGTAGTCACACCTTATGGAGTCTTACTCTGGCTTTGGTAGAGGACGAACGCAAGCCAGAGTGGTCCCTGTAGTAGCCACGTAGGTCCCTGGCTTATGCCAGGTCCTCTGTGGAGTTTTTGGGTTGGTCTCTTTAGTAAACGGACGCACATGAGATGCCTTAGCACTCTTTTCTTGACAGCAGTAATTCCACACACTATGCAATGCTGAACTCACACATAGAGAGGACAAGTCAGGTATTATCCCAAACCATGCCGAGAACAAGTCTAAAAGTGCAGGACAGTATCCTGAAGAAAGAGAAACTGATCCGGATAGAGCAAAGTTTCTAGAAGCCTACTCTATCTCACAGCATGGGTCTCATCAGAGAACTCTGACCACTCTGCTCATCCCAGGTAACAAGGTCTGGGGCTTGTGTCACCCTTTAGGACGGGTCACCTGACACTAGTGGGCAATAGGTGGCGCAAAGACCAAAGAGTCAAAACACGGGCACAAGTATTCTCTCTACTCTCAAGTATTCTACTTATTTTCCTTCTAAAGTTCTGGCAGAGCACACTTCTACCCTGGGTTGGGACTCTCTCGACATCCTCCTCTCTACCTCACCAAACCTCTTCTACCTCTCAGCATGCAACTCAGTCAGCACGGCTGCACCTCTACTTGAGCTCTCAGAACAGGTTGTGTCACTAAAGATTGAAGTATATTATCAAGTCAAGATCCTACTGTATATCACTGTATTAAGCCTTCCTGCAGTAAAGAAGAGTTTATTTCTTCTAATTGGTTATTCACTAAGCACCTACAAAGTCATTGCATCTTCTTTGGGTTATCTCCCCTTTCTGTGGGTGGCGGTACCAAAAGTCCGGGTGGGTCACAACTCCACTCCGGACCACCGTGATAAGCGCCAAAGGGACCCCCTCGCATCCCAGCAGGTTACCGACCACAGGGGAAAGGGTATAGTCAGCCTACCTAAAATAAAAGCTGGTGTGTCACCATACCTGTGTGCCCAACCGGCACTGGCGTCATGACAATCTACCATCTGGCTGAGCTATATTCCGACCAACCACCACAGAAGTGGCGTCACACGTTTCCATCTAGCAAGTGACCGGTCGAGCATACACCACATCTGTGCTATGAGTTCCATAGGGATAATTTTGCTAACATATCCTCTTCTACATTCTTCTTCCTACCTGATGATATTTTGGATTCTCCCTATCTTTAAGAAATTAGCAATAATGATGAAAATTAGTGATCATGCTTCTACTAGCTATTATACGCCCGCTCATTTTACATTGCTGCTTCCCATCTTGACCTTCTTGCTACAATCCTCCTCATCATAGACTCTCTTAGAGACAGCATTATCTCTTACACATTTAAGGGGTAAATTAAAGGGCCTCCTCCAATCTTTTGGCACAATACCTTATTTAAAGGGATAGTTTAGAGCCATTACTAGTTTGACTAATGATGTTAATGATGTAATTTAGTCAAAGGGAATAGCAGAGGTAGTGTTCTTTTGTTTTTCCTTGGTTCCTGACCCAACTTGTTTTCTGACCATTTTCTTTACTGCTGCCTTCCTTGACCTTCTCCTATGGCTGTGACCTTTGCCTATACAATCATGACTTTTACCTGCTCCTGTGGTACTGCATCTGGTTACATATGGTTCCTCACAGCAAAGCCCAGCAGTTAAAACAAGGGGATGAAAACTAGGGGACCTCTTGGACTCTTCTCTCTGAGATAGCTTTAAGCCAAATCAGAACTAACCAGCTTGACCCCCATTGCCAGGTAGGCCTAGTGTGACTAGTAATTTCCCAAAAAAGCATTTTGGAGGTTTGCGAAATTCCAGGTCTCAAATTAAAAGTGAGAGCTCCATTACCTTGGAGTCAAGTAGCTCTGAAGAGGTGGATGAGCTTATGTTTTAGGCTCTGTTACAACTCTTGTTATAGATCTGTTATATAATGGATAGTGATCAAATGGGTCCCATTTACCTATAATTGGTTTCCATTTCTTCCCCTTTAAATAAGAATAATACAGGAGACTAAATTATTCAGGCCATCGTAAGGCAACCAAAATCGGACAAAAAAGCCAATACTGATTATTTTCTGCCAATCATTGGCACTTTCTTGTGATAAAAATGATAGAAAGCAGGTTTATTTTGAAAAATTGATTTGCATGTTAGATTTTTTTGGACATTGTCGTAGTCGTAGTCATATAATTCTCTGGAGAAAAAAAAAAGACATGGTTGCACATCCATTTACTTATCATTGATCACTCAGCTTCTCAGCACTATATATTATTATGTCAGGAGATAGTTACATTTTGATCACAATGTATAAGCCCACACACCGTTTCAAGGTTCCTGATACGTGTAGGTAAGTAAAAAATGGCAACCACCATCACAACAACAACAACAGAGGGGGAGTGAACCAGGCGTAGTCGTAGTCATACCTGTGTGTTGTGGTAATAGCTGTGTGCGTCTATCCCTTGAACCAGCCTTGATAAGTGTTCTATATGGCCCTTTGAATATTAATAGCCTCCTACAGTATGTTTGGTTACCCCCACTGCCCTAGATTCTTGGCAATATTTCTGCACATTTTTGTCTGCTGAGAGTCTAATATTTAATAACTAATAAACATGGAGTAGTCTTTGTAATTTATTCATTTAGATTCTGACAGCACAAGGGTACAGACTTATTATGTTCTGTAAATGGAACAGAGCGGAGACTGGCAAGAGATTTTTTATTTTTTTTTACCATGGAGATCACACTTGGTTGATAAATACAAGCAGAATGTACATCTAGCATTAACCTGCTGTTAAATCAATAGTCCAATAGAACCACAGGCAGCGAGAACGTCCATCGGGTGATGAATCGGGCCATTGAGCCTGCTTTAATCATTATCATTCATCCAGTGATTCCTCAAGTTGATAGCGGCAGAACATATTGGCAAATTGTTTGTGATCATTTAACCATACCTTTGCTGGAGAGAACCGGTCGACACTGATCGGAAATAATGGCAAACTCAAGTTTTGACTACATAAAAAAAAAATAGTAGATAACTTTCCCTGCCTTAACCCATTTACTTAAAGGGGATTTTTTTTATTTTGATGGCCTATGGTTTGTATAGGTTATCAATTCTTGACATCTCCTCCGATCAGCTGTTCGAAAGGGGTTTGTGCCGGCACTGTGGTTCCTTCTTACCAGGCACAGCTTTGTACATTCATTGGAAACTATACCTAGTATAATAGCTGATTCTATTGAAGTAAATCAAAACATATTACATATTCAGGGGTCGTCTCCAATAATGGAACAAAGCAGCTCCCATATGCCCCTGTTTGATGGAAGAGGCATTCACTTAATAAAAGCCAAGTACACCACTATACAGTTGTATAGAGCGTCTGTTTGTTTGCCCACCACCACTCCATTCAACCAGACAGGAACCCAATTGGTTGGGCCCCAACTTATTTGACACTTTTTACTGTATTCTGTGTATAAGGGATATGTTCTCATTATAGAGAATCCCTTTAAGAAGGGAATAATAGTTTATTGTGCAGGTCCCGGTGGGTTGGTATAACTTATCTGGCCCTGCCACCATAATGATCGGCTCTTCACTGAACTCAATATATTTGTCAAGAGGCAAGTTGTTGTCTTAGGTCTCCTAATGGTGTCTGCAGGGGATCTAGAGATAGAGTGTGTGTGTGTGTGTGATGGGGGGGGGGAACCTCTGGGACTCTCCACCATCTTGAGAATGAGAACCCACCATTTATAGAGTGGCAGGTCTGTGCATGCACCATTCATTCTTTATGGAAAATCATCTCTGTACTTGACTCTCCGCAGAGAATGAATGGTGCATGTGCTGACTGGCCAATCTTTTCAGCCAGTCAGCTCCCCATTCTCAAGATAGTGGGGTTCTCCCAGAGGTTGTCAGTCAGACAAATCCCCTATCCTGTAATGATCCTTGCAGATCCCCTGCACACACCACTTGCAGATCAACAACTTGTCTCCTTACAGATATATTGAGTTCATGGATAGGCCGATCATTCTGGTGGTAGAAAGATATAAAAAACTAATTTTTAAGAATACCTAAAAATTCTTCCTTCTTCTCCTTTGGAGCAAACTTGTCTGCAAGGGATTTCCTCCAAAGTCCCCTCCAAATGGGATTGTTTTTTTGCAGCTGGGAGAAACATGTGAAGGGTAGAGCATCCATAATAAGTCTACAGGACTGTCTGTATAGAGATTATTGATAGTGGGGAAGTGCATGGCAGGCACCAGCACAGGGCTTACCCGGAAAAAAGTGCCAGGGCCCAGAGCGCCACTAAGTGCCCAGAGAGGGAGAGGTGCCCGGTGTTCTAATGTTCAGTCCACTCATTGTAGTGCAGGGTGGGTAGGCTGAACATCAGAAGACACAGAAGACGGAGCAGGACATAGAGAAAAGGGTGAAGGACCTGATCACATGACCCGAAGGTCTTTAACCCCAAAGTGTGGAGAGCAGCCTGACAGAGAGGAAGAGGGAGAAGACTGAGCTGTAAGTGCTGTGTGTCTGTGTGTGAGTGTCTCAGTGTAAGTCTATCAGTGTCAGTCTGTCATTCAGTCAGTCACTGTCTGTGTCAAAAACGTGTGTTTGTGTATGTTAGTGGTGTCTCAAGTGATAGTGCATAATGGGGAAGATTTATCAAACATGGTGTAAAGTGAAACTGGCTCAGTTTCCCCTAGCAACCAATCAGATTCCACTTTTCATTCCTTACAGACGCTTTGGAAAATGAAAGATATAATCTGATTGGTTGCTAGGGGCAACTGAGCCAGTTTCACTTTACACCATGTTGGATAAATCTCCCCCAGTGTGTGGATGATGGATGCATAATGGATAGATGAGGAGCCCGCTTAGGCTCTGTTGCCCAAGGGCAGCAAAAACCTGGAGCCGGCCCTGGGGAGGTGCAGCGTACTGCTCCCCGTTCTTTCTCCTGATCGGGGGGGGTATCAGCAGTGAGACCCACACTGATAAAACTTTCGACATGTCAAAAGTTTTTTTTTTTTTTTTTACTATGTTAGATACTCTCTAAGGCTATGTGCACACGTCGTAAGAGACCGGCCGCTCCGTGCCCCCGGCCGGGTCACGGAACGGCCGGTTCAGAGGTTCCATAGTGTGAACTGACAGGCAGGCCTGTATTTAGAGTTCATGCTGCCCTAGGCACTTTGCATGCTGAGGCGCCCCCCCCCCCCCCCCGGCGCCCTAGCGTCCCAGCACCCCACTCGGCACTGGCAGGTTACATGCATGGTATATACCCTGGCACAGCTGGCAGGCCGGCACCCCAGCACCCATTACTAATGAGCGGCTGTCAGTAGTACTGGGTGCTGGGTACTGGGGGGCCGCTGTGCTTGATGCCCGGCACTACAACTGCAGGCACTACAACTCCCAGTATTCCTGAATGCTGGGAGTTGTAGTGCCTGCAGCTGTTGTAGTTGGATCCTGGATGCTTTGTGGAGATCAGAATACATAGATCTGTGGGGGCTCAGTGTAGGGAAGTGACCCCAGAACATCACTAATAGGGGATAGGGGGAGATGTCTTTGTTCTATACCCTATTAGTGATGTTCTGGGGTCATTTCCCTGCACTGAGCCCCCATCGATCTATGTATTCTGATCTCCCACAAAGCACCCAGTGTATAATATACCTAGGACCCAACTACAACAGCTGCAGGCACTACAACTCCCAGCATTCAGGATATGCTGGGAGTTGTAGTGCCTGCAGCTGTTGTAGTTGGGTCCTAGTTTAAAAGTTTGCGCTAGTATACTGTAGTGACTGCAGGGCTGTGCCAGTACACTACCGCAAACAATACACTGACCCATTTAGACCCCAATGGTACACAGGCTCTGCACACTATAGAAGTGATTACAGCGCAGTAACTAATGACTCACAGGTGACGTCTTCTCCGATTGCCATCGCTCACTTTTTGCTTTCTTCTCTATCTGGCGCAGCCATCATGAAGACTTCTTCTACCAGAACTCATCTGGGGGCGGGCAGCTGGGGGTTGACTTGGGAAGGGACGCAGCTGGGGGTGGCAGAGGGAGCAGCTGGGGTGACGGGGAAAAGCTGGGGTGACAGGGGGAAGGAGAGCAGCTGGGGTGACAGGGGAAGGGAGGCAGCTGGGGGGGACTGGGAAAGGGAGGCAGCTGGGGGGGACTAGGGCAGGAGGGCAGCTGGGGGTGACTGGGGAAGGAAGGCAGCTGGGGGTGGCAGGGCGAGCAGCTGGGATGACAGGGGGAGCAGCTGGGGTGACAGGGGGAGGGGGAGAAGCTGGGGTGACAGGGGAGGGGGAGAAGCTGGGAAGCAGCTGAGATGGCAGGGGGAGATCATCGGGGGGCAGGGAAAAAAGATGGGAGGTCACCTGGGGTGGCAGGGGGGAGGAGATTCATTGAATTGCGTACGCAGAAAACTGACATGTCAGTTATTTGCGGGGCCGCACCGGATACCGGCCGATGCATATACGATGTGTATACGCTCCGGCCAGGATCCCATTGAAACTAAGGAAATGTTCCACCCCGCAAAAACTACGGCCATAGTTTTACATAGTGTGAACATAGCCTAAGGAGTATTATTACATCCGAATATGGTCCTATCGGAGGGTCTTCTGGTACTCGGTGGGCCAGCGGGACCCCTATTTAGTATTAATATAAGAACCAACCATAAAGCCCACACTAACTCCACACCACTACATAGAGAGTACTGTATCTGATGATATTCACTCCCCTAGATGAGTACCAGGTTAAAAGAGAATTTCTTAACCTATTATCTCCCCCTCCCGTAACCCTGGACAGAGCTAAACAAGTCCGTATGCTGAGCAAATCTCTAATTCAAACAATTTTCTTATGATAAAACACACACTTTTTACTCCCTCCAATATTTTTTTCCATTTGTTTTCCTATTCCTGTAATCTCCAGTGACCTGTACATAAAATCAAACAGAATAAAAGAAGAAAAGTTTCATTTCTCTTTCATGTCCCCTGACTGAGGAGCCATATTTACTCTGCTGCGCTTTGATCCAGACAGGTTTGCTTTGGGGACTGAGATGCTGGTTGTGGTTATGTATTGTGAGTCACACACAGGGCATTTTCCTGCCGAGCTGAGATGATAAGAAGATAGATTTATTTATGTATGCTGCGGGTGAGCAACGCTGCCTCACTGTGATGGTTGTCACAGTATCCATCCATCCATCCATCCATCCATCCATCCATCCATCTATCTATCTATCTATCTAGTCTCAGGAAGAAAGCAGCACAACATTGTGTAGAGGTGGTGCCAGCTGGTAAGGAAGGATCATAGACCATAGATCCACTAAATAAACAAGGATGACCCAGCAACACTTCTTCAGTGAAAAAATAACAGAGATGTTTATTTCATTCCAAGCATGTGCGACGTTTCAACCGCATTGCACGATTCGGTTGAAACGTTGCACATGCTTAAAATGAAATAAAAATCTTTGTTATTTTTTCACTTTCAGCGCTGCTCCCTGTCACTCTACCCTGGGTGTTGGGGAAAAGATGGATCCAATCCTGGGAAACTGTAAGTTTCCCAGGATTAGATCCAGCTTTTCCTAACTTCCTGGAAGGAGTGGCAGGGAGCAGCGCTGAAAGGCTGAGGGCTTGATGAGCAGAGCTCATCACTACTACTATCTATCTCCTATCTATCTCCTATCTATCTATCTATCTATCTATCTATCTATCTATCTATCTGCTATCTATCTATCTATCTATCTATCTATCTATCTATCTATCTATCATTACCTGTTTGCACTCCTCCCAATGCCCTCCAGTGACAACTGTTGTCTCCAGCTAAGTGACAGCCTGCTCAGCCAATCACTGACTGCGGTGGGATAGTGCAGTGATTGGCTGAGTGGGCTGTTACTGAGCAGAGGGCAAGAGGGCATTGGGATAATGCAAACAGGTAAGTATGGCTGCGCTTTACTGTTTTCTATAGGTTAACCAGACATCCTCTATTCTGACACGGGGAAGGGGGGCAGGGGCACCTGGTTAAATGCTCCCTTTGGTTTCAATGGGGTTAGTTATTCGAGTCATTTAAGCATTGAAAAACACTTAACTCAAGTAACAACCATTCCATAAGAGGGCAGCATGGGGGCTACTGGGGACAAGTAATATTTATAATGTAATCAGGTCAGATACGATGTCCCAACATTGCGACTAGGGATGGTCCGAACCTGCCGAGGTTCGGGTTTGTACGAACCCGGACTCTAGGCAATGATTCCCGCTGTCTTAAACCTCTGTGGAGAGGGTGGATACAGCGGGAGGACCGCCTAGAAACCGGGATACAGCCACAGCCATAGGCTGTATGCCAGTTTTCCAGGCGGTCCTCCTGCTTTATCCACTGTCTCCAGGGAGGTTTAAGACAGCGGGAATCATTGCCGAGAGTCCGGGTTCGTACAAACCCGATCCTCAGCAGGTTCGGACCATCCCTAATTGCGACTCATTCATACATGGACGTGTTATTCTGTAGTAGAATTTTCTATCTATTTATCAAAATCTCCAGTTTGCTGCAGTTTTCTTTAACATCACTCCACTAAAGAAGATACGTCCACATTATTACAATATAAGGCCATGTTCACACAACGTAAGTAAAATATTAATCACGGCCGCTGTTGCCCATGTGCAACACGGTCGTGATTAAAGGGGTTATCCAGCGCTACAAAAACATGGCCACTTTCCCCCCCTCTCTTGTCCCCAGTTCAGGTGTGGTTTGCAATTAGGCTCCATTTACTTTAATGGAACTGAGTTCCAAACCTGCACCCAAACCTGCACCAAAGTGGCCATGTTTTTGTAGCGCTGGATAACCCCTTTAATACTTTACTTGCATTGTGCTGCACCTGAGGGAATCATTGCCACAATGTATACACACAGTATACGCTCCAGACGAGATCGGTAGCGGCCTTGCAAAAAAAAAAAAAAATCAATGAATAGCGGCCGCAGAGAACCTGTGAGTTCACACAATGGAGCGTGCAGCTCTGGCCACACGCTCCATTGTGAGCAGCGTGGAATTCAGATGCGGGCGCGCACTGATGCGCCTGCATCCGAATTCAGCTGCAGTGAAGATCTTCCGGCCAGTACTGCAGTACTGGCCGGGATGATCTTCTCAGACACAGCCAGGTCACAGAATGGCCAGTGTCTTACGCTATGTGACCATGGCCTAAGGCTGGGTTCACACTGCATTTTTGCAATCCGTTTTCTTCCTCCATTTTAAGCAAAAAACTGTTAAAAAAGAATGCATTTCTGTACATCTGTTTTTCCATTAACTTCTTTTAAAAAGCATCTGTTTTTTCATCCCTTTTTCATCCAGTTTTTGCATAAAATGGATGGGAAAAAAAAAACAAATTGCAAAAACGCAGTGTAAACCAAGCCTTACATTAGTTATCCTCCACAACAAACGTTATCTCAGCCTAGAAACGCTGGTAAATAAAGAACCTGCCCTTTCTCAGCACAGTGCATGAAAAAATTAAAATGTAGCATTCATAACAAGAGATACAGTGCCATTTTTTACCCTCCAGCGGATTCCGTTGCTCGTACCCGTTTGTGGCAGCGCGCATATCCGCCCATGTCGTAGACAACATTCTATGGGCAGGCGGATTCCGCGTTTCACCGAAAGAATTGACATGTCAATGCGGGCCGTCGCAAACGGGTACGAGCGACGGAATCCGATGGAATTTATCGCCGTGGATTCCGTAGTGTGTACCCACCCTAAGGCTATGTTCACACTACGTAAAAGTACGGGCGTTGTTGCCGATGGCAACAACGGCCGTACTTTTGCCGCAGTGGAACAATGCCTCACTTTCAATGGGATCCCGGCTGGAGCGTATACACATCGTACACGCTCCGGCCGGGATCCCATACGGGGCCGCAAACAACTGACATGCGGAATTTGCAGGAATTTGCTTTACTGTGCGCTATGGGAAGCTCTGATGCGGGTGCGCTGATGCGCCTGCATCAGAGCTCTGCGGCTGGAAAGATGATCCGGCCAGAGACCCGGGTCACCGTGGCCGGGTCACGGAACGGCTGGTCTCTTGCGTAGTGTGAACATAGCCTAAAGTAGTAACAATAGGAAAAAAAACTGTATAATAAATCTGATATTGCTGCAGTCACACTGGCAAATAGAATAAAGTTAACTTTATTTTGAAAATAACACAACCACTTTTTCTCATTTAACCCAATTTTTGGTTTTGCAGTACATTATATGGTTAAATAAAGGGTGACAATAAAAAAGAACATCTTAGCCTACAAAAAAATAAACCTTCATATGGCTCCGTTGGGGGGAAATAATGAAACCTTTTTGGCTCTTTGAAAGCTAAGGAAGACTTCAAACAGAGTTCAAACAGCACAAATCATGGTAGTGGGAAAGAGTTAAATAATACATCTAAATGAGTTTACAGTCACCACTAGGGGGAGCTCACTGCCAACAGATTTGAATTGCAGTTATAAATATTCTTTAATCTCTTACAACAGCCCTGCAGCCAACATTTCTCTTTACCTGAAGAAGGTGAATAGCTTCATTTTCCTGGTACTCCACCACTTCCAGTCCATGCTACTCCCCATTGTGACTAGCTGGTTCCCACTGGGGTTTGTGGCTGGACTGGTGGTCAAATTTTTTTGAGCATATCATATAGTTACCTTGAGAAAGTTATATCCTGTCTACATAGCAAGCACCATGCATCGGCAATGCACTTAGAAGGGGATGGGCCCCCTGATATGGTGGGACCCATAACTGTTATGGTGGTCGCTACGCCCCTGAGGATAGCTATAAGCTATATAGGTAGTACAAGTGATAAAGAGAACATCTCATGGGCAGATTTTTTTTTTTATTGTATGTTTTTATTTTAAAGGAGAAGTCCGGCAAAATTTTTATTAGAGTATTGTATTGCCCCCCAAAAGTTATACAAATCCCCAATATACACTTATTACGGGAAATGCTTATAAAGTGCTTTTTTTCCTGCACTTACTACTGCATCAAGGCTTCACTTCCTGGTGATGTCACTTCCTGGATAACATGGTGATGTCACGACCCAACCCCCAGAGCTGTGCGGGCTGTGGCTGCTGAAGAGGATGATGGCAGGGGGACACTGAGGGACACAGGGCACTGGAGGGTCACTGAGCATCCCCCTGCCATCATCCTCTCCAGCAGCCACAGCCCGCACAGCTCTGGGAGTCGGGTCATGACATCACCATGTTATCCAGGAAGTGACATCACCATGTTATCCAGGAAGTGACATCCTCATGTTATCCAGGAAGTGACATCACCATGTTATCCAGGAAGTGACATCCCCATGTTATCCAGGAAGTGACATCACCATGTTATCCAGGAAGTGACATCACCATGTTATCCAGGAAGTGACATCACCATGTTATCCAGAAAGTGAAGCCTTGATGTAGTAGTAAGTGCAGGGAAAAAAGCACTTTATAAGTATTTCCCGTAATAAGTGTATATTGGGGATTTGTATAACTTTTGGGGGGCAATACGATATTTCAATAAAAATTTTAACTGGACTTCTCCTTTAAAGGGAGAAACACTGTAAAATACGACAGAGAATAGATAATTCTGAACAGATACAGGCTATGGTAACCCACTGTCTACACCCATCCGCACCATGTTCTGCACCGTGCAGCTATTATATGTATACCGCAGATTATAAACCAAAAATAATTCTTCCCATTATTGAGAAGAGGAGTACAAAGACCTTGTTACATTGAGGGGAAGCTAGAGACAGGCAGGAAATAATTGAAAGAACGCTCCTGCATGTCACAAGGAGTCAGTCTTGAGATTGCGACCGTTGCCCATGGGCAGACCGGGCTGGAACTCAAAAGCCCTGCAGCCACATCTGTCCCCTCCGAGACCTCTCACATGTCTCCAGCAGAGAAGCCTTAATTACAGAGAGGAAATGCCTATATATATATATATATATATATATATATTTATATTTAGTAATATATGTCCTTACCGGGAATATTCCAAATCACTGTAATAGGATTATTATCAAAAAGGAGAAAAGGTCTCTGATGTTTTTGATAATGATTGAGCCTTTAATCTACAGTAGGTATATTAGTCCTTAAAGGGGTATTCCCATAATATAGTTATACTTGTCAGGTTAAAGGGGTAGTTCACCAATAAAATGTTTGTTTTTTTTCCAATGAACTTGTGCCAGAAAGGGCCAGAGATTTAAAATTTACTTCTATTAAAAAATCTTTTCTTCCAGTACTTATCAGCTGCTGTATGTCCTGCAGGAAGTGGTGTATTCTTTCCAGACTGACACAGTGCTCTCTGCAGCCACCTCTGTCCATGTCAGGAACTGTCCACAGCAGCAGTAAATCCTGATAGATAACCTCTACTGTCCTCCAGACTGGAAAGAATACGCCACTTCCTGCAGGACATACAGCAGTTGATAAGTACTGGAAGACTTGGCATTTTTTAATAGAAGTAAATTACAAATCTCTGACACTTTTTTGGGAGGAACAACCCCTTTAAATATTTTTGCACATACATTCATTTAGCAAACTTGCCTCCTCCTGATGCTACTCTTTCCCTCCCATTGTTGACAGCTTTTTGTCTCGGTTACTGACCACCACTCTGCTCTAAAAGCAATGGTCTGGCTGCTGCGTAAATAGCTATAGTATACATATTTATGTATATATTATGCAGTATATATACACTATGGGGGACATTTATTAAGTCTGACATTTTTTGTGCTGGGCTTAAAAATGTCCCCAGGGGCACAGACTCAGGATTTAGGTAGAGGTGCAATGCCTCTACATGAATCTGTGTGTGGTGTCTCACTAGGGGTGTTGCAGTTATAGTACACCCTTCACAAAAGTCTGTACTTTTTGTGTTATTATGGTGATGAAAGTAGTACCAAAGTTCACCACTGGATGTCGCTATATTATATATGGGTATATTGAAGCTGTACAGCTGAAGGATTGCAAAGGGTTATTGTTTTCTATGTTTCACCAGAACCTGTAGACCAGTAGGAATTGTTTTCTTCTTTCCTATCATCTCCCTCCTTTCTGTTGCACTCTTTCACCCACTCACAGCGCACCTTACACGCTAGAGAGGAAGTAAGTCAGAGCTGGCGTATGTTTCACTGACATTTTCCTGGCGTAAAAATCTTAAATACGGCGCACCCTCTACATGGGGCCACACCCCCTCCACATGCAGCCACACCCCCTTCTGTCCCCCCACCCCTCTGGCTCAAGTGGCACAAAGAGGCCTGATGCAAATAAATTATTTGCAAAACAAGCGTTGTTATTGTTATTAAAGATTTACTCATTATAATATATTCCCCCTAAATCTTTATACATCAACCTTATTGCTCTACCGTGTAGGAAGATTGCATGCAGCCGCTCAGTTCCTTTCTCCTTGTAGATTGTAAGCCCTGGTGGATAGGGCCTTCTCTTTGTATCAGTCTCTTATTCACTGTTTCATCTTTATTGTACTTACATTGACGTTATGGTTAGTGATGATTGAATATTCCGATGTTCGGTTCGGATCCCGAACACGAACATAAAAAAGAAGATGGTCACGGGTTCGTGTTTGCTGAACATTCGTCAAAAAAGATGTAAAATATGTAATTGCTGAGGTGCGTTGCATCAGTGTGTGCTTTTATTCACCTGTGCGTATATATACTCAATGAGGTGCATACATGTATTATGCAATAGACGGGAGGAATGCTAGGCCGCAGCATACAGTCGGCTCCGTAAGTTAAGATGTCCCAGCCAGCCTCCCCTTTTGGCCTCGGAGAACTCAAATACATTGTGAAGATAATGGACAGGATGGACTATGATGAACGCCTGGTCACTACAGGGTTAAGAAATTAATCCTTATAGTGCTAAAACGCTGGATTCTGTCACCCTCCCATCACTGATAATTTCACAATGTTGTAAGCACTACTCGGTCAGCTCTCCCTCCCTACACTATCCTGCCTAAAATCACCAAACACCTAACTGTCCCTGCTACACACTGTCTCCCTGTCTAGCGCCAAGTAGCATCCGATAATGAATCTAAAAACCACTATTCTTGTACTGTGAAGGTCACATGGTTTAGCCAGCCAATGAATGTAGATGCTTTTTTCATTTCCTGTGTGCTCCTAGTGCCTGTCGTACCCACCCTTCAAAAAAAAAAATAACACCAGGGAAGGTGGGAGGGGCTATGTTTACACAACGTAAGTTCCCTATTAATCACGGCCGTTGTTGACAAGCCGTGATTACTACGGAACTTACATTGTCTGCAGGCTGAGAGAATCCTGGCCGGAGTGTATACACATAGGGGGAGATTTATCAAAGGGTGTAAAATTTAGACTGGTGCAAACTACCCACAGCAACCAATCACAGCTCAGCTTTAGGCAGTGCTGAAAGGAAAGCTGAGCTGTGATTGGTTGCTGTGGGCAGTTTGCACCAGTCTAAATTTTACACCCTTTGATAAATCTCCCCCTATATAGTATACACTCTGGCCTGGATCACTAGTGGCACTGCAAGAAACAGCATATCGGCCTCAGAAAACCTGTCAGTGCACACAATGGAGCATGCGGCTTTGGCCGCATGCTCCATTGTGTGCAGCGGGGAATTCGCTGCCGATGATCATTAGTTTGCATTCGCATCCGAATTCAGCTGAAGTAAAGATCATCCGGCCTGTACTGCAGGATGACCTTCTCTAACACCGGCCGCTCCGTGACCCGGCCGGGTCACAGAACGGTCGGTGTCTTACGCCATGTGAACATGGCCTAATAATAATAATATTTAATTTATATATATATTCTCTCTGTATACAGTCAGCACTCTATTCTGTCCATACAACCCTCTCACCAGTTATAGATGTTGGATGTTGTTCTTATGTTCTTACTAGTAACACATGAATACAGCTTTATTAGAAATAATATTTGCTATTTATTACTATTATTCAAGATTACTATCATTTCAGGATTTACAAATTCGTCTCTGTGCCTGCAGGTGTCACCGTTGCTGTCCAGTGCTGAGAAGACTGGGATAGAATCAAACCCTCCTCGTCTAAAATGTGCTAAAATAGCTCAATAATGTTTCACATAGACAACGTCATACATTTAAGCTTAAGGCTAGGTTCACACACACCGTAAAAGAGAAGCTAAATAAGACAGAAATTTTAAGTAAAAATAAAACAATGTGTGAACAGATGAAAAAATTAATAAAAACTGCTGTATTTTGCAAAATCAGGTGGTAAATAATAAGGATGTTTATTATTAGGCTATGTTCCCACACAGTATTTTTGTTTATAATTTTCCACCAAAACCAGGAGTGGATTGAAAACTCAGCAAGGCTATGTTCACACACTGTTGAAATTAAGTGGATGGCCGTCATTTAATGACAAATAACGGTCACTTAAACATACCTTTTGATATGTTGCTGCCCATCATGAGACTAACAATTCATTCCATACTTGTTATTATCTATTCGGTCTCCTTCCCCCAGTTCTGAGCTGCTGCTTTCTGCTCAAGACACATAAAACTGTGTGAAAGCTTTTCTTTTCATCTCCCACTACACCTCCCTCCCTTCTGAGGCACTTGATGTAAACAAGTCTCTGGCTGGCTTTATCTGCAACTTTGTAGCTTCTTTGTAAAGCTGGGTTGGATTATTCTGAGGTCAAGTTGCTGATGAATTTACTGTGACTATCCCTCCAGCATTACAAAGTTACACATAGGGACTTGTTTATATCAGCCATCTCAGAAGCGAGGGAGAGGGTTAAGAGTAGAGACAGATTAACCCCCTAAGGACCGCGCCAATTATCACTTTTGCTTTTATGTTTTTTCCTCATAACTCTTTCGTTTTTTCACCTACAGGGCCAGGTGAGGGCTTCTTTTTTTCAGCCGCAGGTGTAATTTGTAATGAGGCTTCCATGTTTATGTAATGCACTTTCCGGTAAAACTGGAATTTTTTTTTTTATTCTATAGGTCAGTCTGAACACAGCGATACTAGGTTTTCTAACGTTTTTCTATTTTTATTAGCAGTAAAACTTTTTTTTTTTTGCAAATAGGCATATTTAAAATTGCCCTATTGTAACTCCTATAGCGCAGTTATTTTTTCACCTACGGGGTTGTATGGGCGTCATTTTTTTTTTGTCATGATCTTTAGTTTTTATTAGGAACATTTTTTTCTAGATCAAACTTATTGATCGCTTTTTATTCATTTTTTTATACATAAAATGTCATAAAAAAAAAAATCTCTGTGTTTTTTTACTGCTTTTTGTTCACGCTGTTCAGCCAATGGGAAAAGTATTGTCTTATTTTAATAGATCAGATGATTACGCACGCTACAGTATATTATATGTTAATTAACTTTATTATTTTTATTTGTTTTATGTATAAGAAGGGAAGGGGGGGGGGGTGATTTTCACTTTTAGTGGGGGAGGGGCATTTTTCTAAAACTTTTATTATTATTTTTTTTTTTTACACTTTTTAAGTAGACTTTTACATTATTACATTTGATTCTATACACTGATTACGGCTATGCAATAGCATGGCAGAGATTAGAGTAATTTTGATTTACGCCCTCCTGCGTTAAGGCCCACAGTCGTTAAGGGGTTAAAAAACTCACACACAGTTTTTATGTGTTCAGCAGAAAGCAGAAGCTCAGTACTGGGGGAAGGAAACTAAATAGATAATAACAAGTATGGAATGAATTGTCAGTCTCACTATATGAAAAGCTATGTTTGAGCGGAGTACCCCTTTAAGTTTACAAGTAGTTTAGAGGAAACTTGCCAAACTTCCTGTTTGCCAGGACACCCTTGGGCTGCATCCAACTTCTCCAGCTGCCGGAAGTCAAATACAAAGCGTTCGGATTCGGAGAGCGAGAGTTCGGCAAGTCCACTCAACACTATTCCCAGCTTCCACATTTACTGTGAGACGTTCTGCGTTACGTACAACAACCCCGGCTCCGACAGTTCAGATTCACCGCCCTTATTTCTGTTTACAAATTTTTGACAGAGAGTAAAAATATTGACGACTTTCCATAATAATAGAATCTTAGAGGAAACGTTTTCTCGCCGGCAACAAGAAAAGACTAGCGAGCTGAGCGGAGCCGCGTTACAATATTACTGACTAAAGTGGGAACTATTAAGTCAGGCTAATAGATAAGCGGGGAATATGCGGCTTGTTAGAGCAGGGGATTGGCAGGGAGCAGAAGGAACATAAATACGCTCGGCTATGACAAACAGCCTCAATATGTGGCAGGCCGGAGACTCAGACTTCTACTTTGCATCAGGAGTTTTAAATATTTTAGATGTTAGTGAAATCTATGCACGGGAATAAAATAATAATAATTGGGGGGTTCTGGAGAGTGTATTTATGTATCACTGCTTATATAGAGCCAACATATTCCATAGTGCAGTACAAAGCTTACAAACATGAATGTATAGTATGTGGAAGTTGCTGAGCTCCAGAATCAGGGACCTACTGTGTGTCATCGAGCAGCAAGAGACTGTTACCTCTGCACCTATTATAGGGGAGGCTCTAATCTGCACCTATTATAGGGGAGGCTCTAATCTGCACCTATTATAGGGGAGGCTCTAATCTGCACCTATTATAGGGGAGGCTCTAATCTGCACTTATTATAGGGGAGGCTCTAATCTGCACTTATTATAGGGGAGGCTCTAATCTGCACTTATTATAGGGGAGGCTCTAATCTGCATTTATTATAGGGGAGGCTCTAATCTGCACTTATTATAGGGGAGGCTCTAATCTGCACCTATTATAGGGGAGGCTCTAATCTGCACCTATTATAGGGGAGGCTCTAATCTGCACTTATTATAGGGGAGGCTCTAATCTGCATCTATTATAGGGGAGGCTCTAATCTGCACCTATTATAGGGGAGGCTCTAATCTGCACCTATTATAGGGGAGGCTCTAATCTGCATCTATTATAGGGGAGGCTCTAATCTGCACCTATTATAGGGGAGGCTCTAATCTGCACTTATTATAGGGGAGGCTCTAATCTGCACCTATTAAAGGGGAGGCTCTAATCTGCACTTATTATAGGGGAGGCTCTAATCTGCACCTATTATAGGGGAGGCTCTAATCTGCATCTATTATAGGGGAGGCTCTAATCTGCACCTATTATAGGGGAGGATCTAATCTGCACTTATTATAGGGGAGGCTCTAATCTGCACCTATTAAAGGGGAGGCTCTAATCTGCACTTATTATAGGGGAGGCTCTAATCTGCATTTATTATAGGGGAGGCTCTATTCTGCACCTATTATAGGGGAGGCTCTAATCTGCACCTATTATAGGGGAGGCTCTAATCTGCATCTATTATAGGGGAGGCTCTAATCTGCATCTATTATAGGGGAGGCTCTAATCTGCACCTATTATAGGGGAGGCTCTATTCTGCACCTATTAAAGGGGAGGCTCTAATCTGCACTTATTATAGGGGAGGCTCTAATCTGCATTTATTATAGGGGAGGCTCTATTCTGCACCTATTATAGGGGAGGCTCTAATCTGCACTTATTATAGGGGAGGCTCTAATCTGCACTTATTATAGGGGAGGCTCTAATCTGCACCTATTATAGGGGAGGCTCTATTCTGCACCTATTAAGGACTGATAGACAACACATATGGTTAAAAAAAAAAGGTTGTGTAATAAATTTGTGCAAAACAAACCTCTGTGTGCCACCTTACTTGCTTACAGAAACAGCACTGCTCTTGTCCTTAAGTTGGGTGTGTGGGTTTTGCGGCTCAGTTCCATTGAAGTAAATAGAGCTGAACTGTAATACAACACACAACCTGAGGACAGGGGTGGCGCTGTTTTTGAGCAAAAGTGAGAAGTTGATCCGGCAGGAATAAGATGTATAAGTATTTGCTCTATAGTTTCTGTTCCTTGTAAAAAAAAAAAGAGGCGCTGTGTGTGACGACAGCCTTAAAGCGACTCTGTACCCGCAATCTGTCCCCTCCAAACCACTTGTACCTTCGGATAACTGCTTTTAATCCAAGATCTGTCCTGGGGTCCGTTCGGCAAACGGCTGTGCCCTGGAATATTTGTGCCCTAACTTTGCACCACCCCTCTGTCCCTCCTCCCCACCCTCTTCATCATTAGGAATGCACCTAGAACATTTCCTCCTGTCTGAACATTGCACAGGTGCCATAACGATCCAGCCCATGTGCCGTGCGGACACAGGTGATGAATAGTAGAAAACCTGCCTGGAGCATTCCTAATGATGAAGAGGGCGGGGAGGAGGGACGAAGGGGTGGTGCAAGGTTAGGGCACAGATATTCTAGGCCACGGCCGTTTGACACAGGGCTGCCAGTTTAAAAGTTGTTTTTTTAGGACAATAACTGCCTCACCTCTATCCCTGTGCCTGTCCTATGCAGCTCACCTCCCTCCCTGTGCCTGCCCTGTGCTGCTCACCTCCCTCCCTGTGCCTGTCCTGTGCAGCTCACCTCCCTCCCTGTGCCTGTCCTGTGCAGCTCACCTTCCTCCCTGTGCCTGTCCTGTGCCGCTCGCCTCCCTCCTTGTGCCTGTCCTGTGCAGCTCACCTCCCTCCCTGTGCTTGTCCTGTGCCACTCACCTCCCTCCCTGTGCTTGTCCTGTGCAGCTCACCTCCCTTCCTGTGCCTGTCCTGTGCTGCTCACCTCCCTCCCTGTGCCTGTCCTGTGCAGCTCACCTCCCTCCCTGTGCCTGTCCTGTGCCGCTCATCTCCCTAACCGTGTGTGTGTCCTGTGCCACTCACCTCCCTCCCTGTGCCTGTCCTGTGCGGCTCACCTCCCTCCCTGTGGCTGTTCTGTGCATCTCACCTCCCTCCCTGTGCCTGTCCTGTGCCGCTCATCTCCCTAACCGTGTGTGTGTCCTGTGCCACTCACCTCCCTCCCTGTGCCTGTCCTGTGCGGCTCACCTCCCTCCCTGTGGCTGTTCTGTGCATCTCACCTCCCTCCCTGTGCCTGTCCTGTGCAGCTCACCTCCCTCCCCGTGGCTGTCCTGTGCATCTCACCTCCCTCCCTGTGCCTGTCCTGTGCCGCTCACCTCCCTCCCTGTGCCTGTCCTGTGCCGCTCACCTCCCTCCCTGTGGCTGTCCTGTGCCGCTCACCTCCCTCCCCGTGGCTGTCCTGTGCCGCTCACCTCCCTCCCCGTGGCTGTCCTGTGCCGCTCACCTCCCTCCCTGTGCCTGTCCTGTGCATCTCACCTCCCTCCCCGTGGCTGTCCTGTGCCGCTCACCTCCCTCCCTGTGCCTGTCCTGTGCATCTCACCTCCCTCCCCGTGGCTGTCCTGTGCATCTCACCTCCCTCCCTGTGCCTGTCCTGTGCCGCTCACCTTCCTCCCTGTGCCTGTCCTGTGCCGCTCACCTCCCTCTCTCTCCTGGGGGAGAGAGAGAAATAAGACATCCCTTGAAAATAAGAGAGTGTCTCTTTGGAAACAAAAATCAACATAAGCCACTGTCTTATTTTCGGGGAAACACAGTAATAAAATCTGTTCCTATAGAACTCTGTGATTTGGAATTCCCAGACATCTGTTACTGGGCCAAAATGTGGCAAGTTTTTGCCAAAAAGATATTTTGGAACCAATAGAACAGGAAAGCAAGAGTGACAGATTTGCCACCATCTTCCTGAGGGTTTATTACATATAGCTTAGAGTGTTTGTATTAGCAGAAGGAAGATGTTGGACCTCAGCCCTATAGCCAGAGCAGAGTCATCTAATACATCTATACTTTGCGCATGTTGGTCTTGAAGTCCGTTCCTAGCGCTAGGATCGCCCCCATTGACCCCATCATCTCTTATTTTTATTATTATTATTATTTGCATTTTAGAACATTTTAATTTTTAGAAATATTTCATTTATTAGGTTACTTGTAGAATTATTTTATTATTTTTTAATTGTATTCTTTTAATTATTATGTTTTATAATCACTATAATTTCAGATTATTGTATTATTTAATTTTACAATTATTTTCCTCCTTATTTTCATATATTTCTTCCTCATTAATGCCCTTTTTTGTGGTATTTGCAATTTACTGATGACTTTTTTTTTTCTTCCGACCTACTGATTAGAGCAAATATTTGCTGTACTGGCTGTGCTGGGAAATTAACTTAAACATTATTATGTAGCACTGGCTTCAGCCGAGAGAGTCCTGGGAAGATTGATACACACAATGAATCTTCTCAAGCTGTGCCTGCAAAGATTCATAATACTGCAAAGAGAAGTGCTTCCAAATTCTGCTCGGCAGGACCGATGTCATCAGAATACGCTTTATTCCCCCTGACACCAAACGCCGCTCAGGAGGCAATAGGAGTCCAACTGAACTGGAGCCGCTAACAGCGGTAAACACTGGGAAAAGACAAAAATAATTACGAGAAGCAGTACGATGAACTCATCCAATGCTGTCAGCTCAACAAGCATCATGTCCTGATGTTAAAAAGAAGTTACCCCCTCCTGATCTTTTAACAAAATGTAATATTAAATGAAGAAAAAGTGTTGGCGATTGAACATTGGGTAAAGAGAAGCAGGGACTGGGAGCTGTCAGAGCGGTGGGAGCCAGGGCAGGTGAGTAGAGTTTTTTTTCCCTCCAGTAATTTTTAAGTTTATTGGGAATTTTTTTTGTCTCTGAAAGTGAGTAATGTTAATAATTTTGTAACAATGGCCCCTGATAAGTGGTGGGGTATATTAAAGGGATACTCCGGCACTGATAAAAAAAAAATCAATTATAAACTTAGTTTTCACACTTACCATCCCTCCGGAGTCTGTCTCCATTTGAATTTTGCAGGTCCCTGAAGCTCCAGTGTGTGTCTTCATTTTTTCTTTGCTTCCTGGTTTGGGCTTTCCCATGATGCACTTTGTCTCCTGTGATGTCTAACTGACTCTGTAGAATTGTTAGATGGCTTACAGCTTGCTCAGCCAATCAGAGCTGAGCAAACTGAGTCATCTGACAAAGGGAGCCTGGCTTAAAAGGGCTTAGACCCGCCTCCCTCTTGATGATGTCATTGTCACAAAATGGCTGCCACAGAGCAGCCTGGGGTCAACAGTCATTAGGTAGGAATGAGTTTACTTCACTTCCTGGTGGGGGATTGAGGGGGAAAAGATAGGAAAAGGGGGCAGATAGGTGATTGAAGCATATTACAAGGTTATATAACTTTGTAATGTGTTTGAATTACTGGGAAAAAGCTTTTTTCTGGAGTACCCCCCTTTAAGAGCAAGTAATCCATTTCTTTTTGAAGTTGTTAAAAGGCACTGTAGTATCTGGTAATATATATATATATATATATATATATATATATATATATATATATATATATATATATATACACATATACATACTGCAGGAGCATCTAAAACTCTTACTCTGTCTGCCTATGTTCTAAAACAGGGATGGGGAACCTTCGGCTCTCCAGCTGTTACAAAACTACAATTCCCATCATGCCTGGTTCCCCATCCCTGCTCTAAAACTACCAGAAATCTGTTTGCTTTGGGGGTCTTAGTTCTGTATTCTCTGGTTGTACTTCTTAGTTAAACCCCACTGCTGCAATTACCAGAATGCGAAGCTTTAGCTCAGCTCTCCATCACAGTCCCCCCAACCTGCCTATTCTCCTCCCACAGCACTCCTCCTAGTTCTACTTCTAAGAGATGTTGCAGAACATCTCATTTTATAGTAGAGTATCACATTGTCACTTTTTGTGTTCACCTGTTTGGGTCTTCCACTCAAACATAACTTTTGATACTTTGCTGCCCATGGTGAGACTAACAATTCCTTCCATACTTGTTCTTATCTATTCAGTCTCCTTACCCCAGTTCTGAGCTGCTGCTTTCTACTGTAAACACAAAAATCTGTGTGTGAACTTTTCTCTCTGTCTCCCCCTCCCTTGTGAGACGGCTGATGTAAACAAGTCCCGGTCTGGCTTTACCTGTAACATTGTAGCTTGGGAGGGTTATTCTGAGGTCAAGTTGCTAATGAACTGTGAGTAACCCTCTCAGCATTACAAAGAAGCTACAATGTTGCAGATAAAGCCTAGCAGGGACTTGTGTACATCAGCCATCTCAGAGGGGAGGGGGGGGAGACAAATAGAAAAGCTCACACAGATTTTTGTGTCTTCAGCAGAAAGCAGCAGCTCAGAACTGGGTGAAGGAGACAGAATAGATAAAAACAAGTATGGAAGGAATTGTTAGTCTCACCATGGTACACAAAAGAAATGTTTGAGTAAAATACCCCTTTAAAATTATCTGGTGTATATGTAGGGGCAGTGTGTGTATATTTAGGCTATGTGTATATGTGCAGTATATTTGCAAACTGATAAGAGCCCTGAATAGTCATACTGTATAGTGCATAGTATGGTAGCACTATTTGAGTAGTGAATGGTCCTTTTGTAACGGTATTACCTGGGATCTCCATGATACCATTGTTGGAGCACATTATAGTAATATAAGTTCGGCGCTGTATGGCGATATATTTCCTATTTACATATAGCCACAAATTTGTTGGTTTCTGAAAGTTTGAAAGCAAACTTTGTGCTGTATATGGGTCCTGGCCATAAAATCTGGCTATTAGGTGAAGGTCTGGCTAGTGATGCTGTAAAAAACGACACAGTTCAATATCAAGCCCGAATAGAACTTGAAGCTGTAAATGTCAACCTTCTCTTCTCGTCAGCGCAGCTTCTGCTTTGTGCCCCCGCGGGTTTAACGGCACTGGACAAGGAATAGAAAGAAAAAGCACTTTCATCCATCTTCCAACCTCTTCTACAAATTCAAGCCGTCTTGACAAGCTGCACTTTTTTTTTTTACCTTTTTGCTCCTTTAAGTTTTGTAAAGTCATAAAAAAAAAAAAAAAAAACAGCCCCGGGGCCTCTGTGAGATGCCGACGCTGTTCCATGCCTTTGTAACTGCGGAAATTTGGTTCTGCTTATTGTTTTAATAGCAATAATCCCCAGCATGACTTTGGTAACCATTGGGTAATTCTGCCTGTTTATGACCCCCTCACAGGCAGCATTGTGTGATAGTAGCCAAGCTCCAGCTGAGAGACAAAGGCAAGCCGGCTCAGGCGGAGGGAAGATAAAATATTAAACCCGCTCTTCTCTTCATCCACCGGCTTACAATACAGCTCGCAGCTTAGACGAAGGCTAAACCCTTGGGTTGAGCTGTACTTATTTGTCCAAAACAGTAATTAATTTATCACTCGGAAAGGCATTTTTTCATGTGGAATCTTAATGGAAGTCTGCTTGTTGGTTAAATCATTTGTTGGATACCGTAGAGAAATCTTGAGAAAGTGCGGGAGAAAAAAAAAAAAAAGATTGATCGTTGTGTTGTTCTGCATACTGCATTTGTCCTTGTGAGCATCAGAAGAATGATAGCATTATAGACTTCCCAGAATTTCATAACACAGTCGCTTGCGGGGCAACCAATATTCAAAGATGCTTTGTCACTGTGTGTGAGTGTATCCAAGAGCTTAGAATCGGCAGAAACTATGAATTATTATTATATATCTATCTTAAAGGACCCGGCCTGGAAATTTTAAATTAATTAATGGTCGGAAAGGAAGAAGGATATGCAAAGCAGCTCTTTTTAGAGGTAGCACTCCCTTCAAGCCAATGCCTTAAGACATGACTGGGAATGTAGACCAAGCTTTTAGAGTAGCATTCCCTTCAAGCCAATGCCTTAAGACATGACTGGGAATGTAGACCAAGCTTTTAGAGGTAGCATTTCCTTTAAGCCAGTGCCTTAAGAGATGACTAGGAATGTAGACCAAGCTTTTAGAGGTAGAATTTCCTTTAAGCCAGTGCCTTAAGACATGCCTGGGAATGTAGACCAAGCATTTAGAGTAGCATTTTCTTCGCGACAGTGCCTTAATAGATGGCAGAACATAAATCAAGCTTTTAGAGGTAGCACTTCCTTTAAGCCAGTGCCTTGAGACATTACTGGGAACATAAGTCAAACTTCTAGAGGTAGCATTCCTGACAAGCCAGTGCCTTAAGACATGGCTGAGAATTTAAGCCAAGATTTTTAAAGGTAACATTCCATTTAGGCCAGTGCCTTGAGGAATGACTGGGAACATAAGTTAAACTTCTAGAGGTAGAATTCCCTTTTAAGCCAGTGCCTTAAGACATGACTGGGAACATAAGCCAAGTTTTAGATTTAGCATATCCTTCAAGCCAATGTCTTAAGACATGACTGGGAATGCAGACCAAGCTTTTAGAGGTAGTATTCCCTTCAAGCCAATGCCTTAAGACATGAATGGGAATGTAGACCAAGCTTTAAGAGGTAGCATTCCCTTCAAGCCAGTGCCTTAAGACATGACTGAGAACATAAGTCAGAGCCTTGAATAGTGATGAGAAAACTTAATACTTGCCAATTGACTTTCAGTGGCTGGTGAAATTGGATGCCGCCCTACAGAGTCCTGGAAAACAAGGCCATTTAAATGTTTTCCTGGCAGGAGTCAAATGCCAAGTGTTGGAGTTGGGCCGGACCTGAATGTTTGGTAAGTTTGCTCATCATCGCTCATGTTTCAGTAAAACACAACAGGTACAGTATGTTACTGTTACTAGTGACTATGCTGTGGATACTGACCTGAAGGTTATCTGCTACTAAAGTTCATACCTCCTTGTGAGGGATATGGGTCAAGACCAGGGACTTAGTTATCAACTCCATTCTCCCCATACACATGAACATTGGGATAAGGAGGGGTAAGCCCAAACCAGCTGATCTCTCTGGAAACAAAGGATAGGGCAGTAAAAATCTGCTACATCTGACCCCTGACTGACTAAGGAGGCTCCCCATACACTTTATACTAAAGGCAGGTGGTAGGTGAGTTTAGGAGACAAATAAAGACTGAGCCCTGGCATCCTCTTGGCCAGTCTGGTGAGGCCCTGGCATCCACTTTTCTCTGTTGGGTGAGGATTCAACAGAAGAAGTTTGAAAAACACTGGTTTAAAGTGTACATGTCGCAATCAGACTCTACAGATCAGAGGAGAGATCCTCTGCTAATCCAGAAGTTTGGGTCTCCAGCCAGACCATAATGCCAGGGCTGTCTTAACAGTTCAGTCCGGGGCCCTGTTCTTACAAGAGAGAATGACACTGACAGACAGAGGAGCAAACTGCTCCTTTGTCTGTCAGAGTCAATGTTTTACAGTGAGTTTAGAGTGCAGAGGAGCCTCCTATAAGTCATGGCTCCCCAGGCAGAAGCCTACCCTGCCCAATGGGAAAGACGGCTCTGGTGAATGCATCTCTCCGCTGTTCCGGAAGTTTTGATTGTGACAGGTCCCCTTTATTATGGCTGTGGTAATGCATTGTGCTCAGTAGCCTTTCCCCAAGCTTTTTGTAAGTGATCACCCGAGCAGTGCGCAATACTCGCTCCAGTATCCAGTACTTTTGAGTAGCCCGATACTATACTTGATAGAGAGTGCTCGCTCATCTCTCATTACGAACTTTACAAATAATTTGGTTCGGTAACCAGTCGAACCTTTCGTAAATTTCATAATGAATCTTGGTTCGTGAACTTCGGTTTGCTCATGTCTTTTTAAAATGAAAGTTTTATGTGGTCAAATGTATTGAAGAAGTTTCTAGTGCAGGTAGGAGCGTATAGAAGGAGTAAGAAGCCAAGTTAATTACAGCGCACGCAGCATTATCAATCGCTGATTTCACGGTAGTTTTCAGAATACAGATCTCTCTTACTACGTGTGATTTGTGTGGTGGACCCGGGAATACTGCCATGACATTCAGAATATTTAATGATGCATCACAAACAACCCAGACATTTAGCAATTGACTGTGCTTTCTCTTCCAAAAATTAATGTTTTCTGTCAGTAGATGTTCAATGTATATACAATCAGCATTACCTATGCAGCCGATAAATCCGAGAACAGGAGAATTACTCTATCAAAGCAGATATAAATCCTGACACTTGTATATGTGTAAGCGTTGCACCCCCAGGGGCAAATAGTGTAATTGGCACCAGGTAAATACCCTGACCAAGGCAGAATGTCTGTGTAATTGCATTATAAAATGGTTGCTATGGACTGCACATCCATAGCAACCTGTCTATTCACAGGTTGCTATGGACTGCACATCCATAGCAACCTGTCTATTCACAAATATTTAGGAGGAGATTTATCAAACATGGTGTAAAGTAAAACAGGCCCAGTTGCCCCTAGCAACCAATCAGATTCCACCTTCATTTTCCAAAGCGTCTGTGAGGAATAAAAAGTGGAATCTGATTGGTGCAACTGGGCCAGTTTCACTTTACACCATGTTTCATAAATCTCCCCCTTAGGCCCTGTTCACATCTTCATTCTTCGACGCTGAAAGATGCAGCACGCGCGCCTCCCATAGAGTTTCATTATCACACGGAGGCTAACGGCCTTCCGCGGCAGACAATTCCGCCCCTCTTGCTTTATGTGAACTGGGCTTTAGTTCTCAAATAAAGCCCCACCCACTTTTTCCTGGCCGAATTTACCAAGGCTAAATGTCACCACAGTATGAATAGTTGGGGATAGAATGGGGTGGCGTCCAATAGAATGCCATTCATAATTATACTATGGTGACATTTAGCCTTGGTCAATGCTCATCGCAGTTTCATTTGCTGTCACTTCTGCACAAATTATCTTTTTTTGCAGTTTATCATTATTAGTGTTGTATTTTTATATGCACTGTGAATATTTGGACTATATTTACCTAATCTTTGTAAGCTGGCTATTATATTAGGATAGTATACTATATGGGTGAGAGGTTGCCGCCCTGGATTACATCTCCCCTGATGATTTCCTCGAGGTTTTATAATGCTTTTATATTGGACCTCGTCTTTGTTAGCTTTTGTACCTGTTTGAATAAAGTACTTTTACCATCACAATATATTGGTGTGCCATTAGCGACGAGCTGTTGCATTTCTCGGTGTTTTTGTGTGTTTGCATTTTCAGCCATAGCAACGTGCTCCTGCCTAGTGTGAATAGGGTTGTAGGAGACCAAGGTTTCTGTGTCTGTGGCTGTGCAGATGGGGGGAGTGGCTGTGCAGATGGGGGAGTGGCTGTGCAGATGGGGGGGAGTGGCTGTGCAGATGGGGGAGTGGCTGTGCAGATGGGGGGGAGTGGCTGTGCAGATGGGGGGAGTGACTGTGCAGATAGGGGGGAGTGGCTGTGCAGATGGGGAGGAGTGGCTGTGCACATGGGTAGTGGCTGTGCAGATGGGGGCAGTGGCTGTGCAGAATGGGGGAATGGCTGTGCAGATGGGGGGAGTGGCTGTGCAGATGGGGGGAGTGACTGTGCAGATGGGGAGGAGTAACTGTGCAGATGGGGAGGAGTGGCTGTGCAGATGGGGGAAGTGGCTGTGCAGATGGGGAGGAGTGGCTGTGCAGATACGGAGGAGTAACTGTGCAGATGGGGAGGAGTAACTGTGCAGATGGGGAGGAGTGGCTGTGCAGATGGGGGGTAGTGGCTGTGCAGATGGGGAGGAGTAACTGTGCAGATGGGGAGGAGTGGCTGTGCAGATGGGGGAGTGGCTGTGCAGATGGGGGAGTGGCTGTGCAGATGGAGGGGAGTGGCTGTGCACATGGGGGGGAGTGACTGTGCAGATGGGGGAGTGACTGTGCAGATGGGGGGAGTGGCTGTGCAGATGGGGGGAGTGGCTGTGCAGATGGGGGTAGTGGCTGTGCAGATGGGGGGAGTGACTGTGCAGATGGGGGGAGTGGCTGTGCAGATGGGGGCAGTGGCTGTGCAGATGGGGAAGAGTAACTGTGCAGATGGGGAGGAGTGGCTGTGCAGATAGGGGGGAGTGGCTGTGCAGATGGGGAGGAGTGGCTGTGCAGATGGGGAGGAGTAACTGTGCAGATGGGGAGGAGTGGCTGTGCAGATGGGGAGGAGTAACTGTGCAGATGGGGAGGAGTGGCTGTGCAGATAGGGGGGAGTGGCTGTGCAGATGGGGAGGAGTGGCTTTGCAGATGGGGAGGAGTGGCTTTGCAGATGGGGAGGAGTGGCTGTGCAGATAGGGGGGAGTGGCTGTGCAGATAGGGGGGAGTGGCTGTGCAGATGGGGGGGTGGCTTTGCAGACGGGGGTGTGGCTGCCTCTACTTGGTCGTGTACTCCACCCATCCCACCCAGGGGAATATTTTGGCCAGCATTAGCTGGAACCTGCTCCCCAGAGCATAGGTTTATTATTAGCCTAGGAGAGAGTTAGTGTTGGTTCCATCCAGTATATGGGGCCCCCTTACCGTGGTGGGATATCTAATACTAAATGCAAATTTTAAAAGTGCCTAATTATTTTTATAGTTTTTTTTTCCTTTCCATTTTTCTCACATTTCTAATTTCTAATTGGGACAGAGACTACCTGCTACCATGTCTTGCTTATACTGCAAACACAGAGAAGAGGGGGATATAATTTCTTATATATGTTGCAGTGAAATGATAGAATCCAGGGATTTGATCAAATCCTGGGAAATGATGGAATGTCCACGCCGTTCCATCATTTCCCTAGGGATTTGATCAAATGCCTGACCCCTTTCTGGGAAATGACCGAATGAACGATGGAGGAGTTGCCCGACTTTATGTTTGGCGGTGGAGATGGATGGGGGAGCAGAGCGGCACACCTCCCGGCAGGCATATGGCAGGGGAGGCGGACGGGGAAGCAGAGTGGCATGCCTCCCCAGCAGGCAAATGGCGTTGGGGCGGGCGGGACCGGGGACGGACAATGAGTAGAGCGGCACACCTCCCCAGAAGGCATATGGCAGCAGGGCAGACGGGGAGCTGAGCTGCACGCCTCCCTGGCAGGCATATTGCAGTGGGGCGGACGGGGAGCAGAGCGGCACACCTCCCAGCAGGCATACAGTGTTGGGGCGGACGGGGAGTAGAATGGACAGGCTGGGGGAGCAGGAGGTGTGTCACAGGGCGGGGCGGACGGGACTAGAGGCGGACGGGGAGTGGAGCGGCACACCTCCTGGTGGGGACGGACGGGGAGCAGGGCCAACAGGCTGGGGGAGCAAGAGGCACGTAGCAGGGGAAATGAGCGGAATGAGGAGCACAGAGTTGGTGGAGGCGGACGGGGAGAAGAGCAGACAGGCTGGGGGGAGCAGAGAGGCGATACGGTAAGCGAATTCTATGTTGCAGGGGGAAATAATAGAGTTAATTCCATCATTTCCCTGAAAGGGGTCAGTGATTTGATCACTTCCCTAGGTGAATGGAACGGCGCGGTCATTCCATCATTTCCCGGGATTTGATCAAATCCTTGATTCTATCATTTCACTGCAACCTATATACATGTAGAGCAATATTGAACAGTCTAAACTGCACAGGTAATATATAACACTTATTACAAGCTGCTACCAGCCACCCTCTCCTTCCCCCTTTTTATAGACTTCAATGAGCAGCTGTAACCTGTTACTTAATTCAGTGAGCTGATCCTTCTCAAGACAAATTGGGGCAGCCTTTGCAGAGTGAGTTGTTTAGGAGCGTGTAGGGTGGCGGGAAAGTATTCTGATGAATGGAGATAGAGGAATTTTTCTCTAATAAGATATATTATAACGTTTCTTACATTTGTTTGTATTTTGCTTCATGTATATCAAAGCTTGATAAAAGTATCATATCTGTTTAAGCAATATTCGATTCTATTGACTTTAGTAGGAATAAATCCTAAAGGTTAGGCAACAAAACAAATATATATAATACCACCCTCTATGAACAAGAATAAACATCCGAACAATTAAAGAAGATGATATCTGCCTGGATATACTGAAGAATTACAATATAAAAGAATAATATTCTATACGGATTCTTCTGTAATGATTCTCCATGGTGAGCTGAGAAGAATCTCTGCCAGGGATATGGCATCAGGCCTATAGGGACAAATGGTCACGGCTGATTTGCATATCATGCCTCATTAATGAGGAAATTAGGTAATTAATGTAATCAGAGTTTGCAGTAATTTCATAATGGAAACCTTTCAGATGTGGAGATTTTTTTCGATTAATGAAATACGTTGCCGGCGTTTATTCATGTAATACACGTGGAGCAAAGATTATTCCAGATTTCTGACCAATAAAATTAAAGGGATATGGTTAATGAGGGGAATAGATGGCGCATTATTCTGGTATCAAACTATACAGTGTCAATCTGCTGCTATACACCTTGGTAAGTGTCTAATACATAAGGGGGAACCAGTGCTAGGCTCAGGACTGGCTCCAGGTACATGTAATACATTGAGCTACAACCCCTTCACAGTTCTATTAATATAACTCTAATAAATAGAGTCAAAGTCGGGTTTTTGTTTTTTTTGTTGCAGAAAAAAAGTACAGGCGATTTTAAGAAACTTTGTAATTGGGTTTATTAGGCAAATATGCCATTATCTGCATTCAAAAAGACTTTCCCCAGGTCCCCCCCCCCTCTTCTCTCTTATCCACTGCTCATTATCAGGAAATCTCAACTCTTTTACATCAGTCGAGGCCTGTGTAACCTATAAAAAAGGAATGGGGGATGAGGGAGATTAGTCGGCAGCAGAGAGCAGAGAACAAAGGATTACACAGTGGGAGCTGTGTGAAAGCCGGTATTCAGAGGTCAGTGCTGACTTTAGAGGAGATAGCCCGGTGATGTAGGTGTAAATTAACTCATATTCAATGTGAATTGGAGCCAACGTATTTCATGTTTAACAACAATGAGTATTCATAGGATAAGATGAGAGATAGACTCTCTTTTAGTTGTCTTCATATACTTTTTATTTTCTCTTTGTATTCAGGCTGAGGAGGCTTAGGAGGCATGCATCCACGGAGTGGCGTGGGTCCTGTCTGCCGCGCGACTATTCGAGGGCGTGTCCCTCTTACGCATGAGTACAGACGGGACCCACGCCACTCCGTGGATGCATGCCTCCTAAGCCTCCTCAGCCTGAATACAAAGAGAAAATAAAAAGTATATGAAGACAACTAAAAGAGAGTCTATCTCTCATCTTATCCTATGAATACTCATTGTTGTTAAACATGAAATATGTTGGATTGACACAGGTTCACTTGCATGGACTTTTGCTTAATGGTGTAAATTAACTCTTTGTTGTCCTGTTTTGGTGCCTCATCTCCCTCCCCCCTCCCCTTTCCATAGATAAATATGAAGACAGGGGGGAGAGCTTCAAACTGCTTTTTCATGAAAAAAATGGCTAATAAACCCAATTACAACTAGGTGCATTGCTTTGTTTAATCTCTGCTGCCTTTTTTTTTGACCCGTCACCCAGATGTCCAAAAATAAATAAGGGATGTTCCCTAATTTTTAGGTGGCATTTAAAAAGTCCCATGAGATTTAAATGGTAATAGGTATTAGCCCCTACATACTTACCCATGGTAACCAAGATCAACACTAGGACCTCTAAGCCCTATGGGCTCTGGGATTTTCGCCTGTTTGGCTTGTGGTGTTGTTAGTCCTCATACGGCTCCAGGCACAGGGAGAAGGTGTCTGAATGGACTGTCCTTACAATATTGTATTATAAAGACCAATGGAGTATGACATGACTGTGTATACAAAAACAGAATATTTCCCAATATAAAATGAAGGGACTAAGAGAGGTACAGTAGACCCCTGTGGACTGTTATAGTGGGATGTTACAAATCTATATTATTTGTGCAAATCAGATTCAGTATGAATATTAAAAAAAAAGAAAATCCTGGGTACTTGTCACTTTGGCTATTGTACTGAACTGTTATAACTACTCATTTTATTCATTTTTTATAGTCTGATTATACTGTAGTAGATGAGCCAGGGCCGGGGCTGCGGGCGGGCGGCGGGGGGTTAAAGAGGCCGGGACTGCGGGCTGCGGACGTCTGGCGGCCGGATCCAGGGGGCTAAAGGGACCGGATCCGCTGCGTGTATGGGACCCATTCAGCTTCACAGTACAGGATCCGCAGCGGATTTTGCTGCAAACTTGCAGTGAGAAATCCGCTGTGGATCCGGTACATGTGAAGCTACCCTAAGGCTGGGTTCACACTACGTTTTTGCAATCAGTTTTTTTTTTTCCATTCTTTTTTGCAAAAAACAGATGAAAAACGGATGGAAAAAAAGGATGCATGTGTGTGCATCCGTTTTGATCCGTTTTTCCATTAAATCCCATTATAAAAAAGGATCAAAACGGATCCGTTTTTTTTTTTACCTACACAAAAAAGTAGTCGACCTTATTTTTGTGTCCGTTAAAAAGAACGGATCCGTTTTGATCCGTTTTTTTTTTTAAATAATGAAATTCAATGGAAAAAAGGATCAAAACGGATGCACACACATGCATCCGTTTTTCATCAGGTTTTAAAAAAAAAAAAAAAAAAAAAGGATGGGAAAAAAAAACGGACTTCAAAAACGTAGTGTGAACCCAGCATAGCATGTAATATGTGCAGTGCCTCTACCTATTTTAAAGGTGTGTGAGATACCACGGTATTATACTGTCTATAACTACATGACTCTTTGTGACCTACAGTACAATTTCTTTTGCTCTGATTTTATCCACAACACAATCTCTTTCATATGATGCCTGTAAGCCGTTCTGAGACTTTTCCGTCGATCCTAGTGATGAAACTATTTCATCTTTCCACACTGGATTGAGTAGAATCAACGCAAGTGGTCGACTGTGGACTTTGCCGGATGACTAGTTGAACTTCTCTTTCTCAAGTTTCTGTTTCTAGTCCTAAAATTGGGACATGTTTCTTTTTATGTTGTACCTCAAATGATCTCAGGAATACTTGTTATACCTCATAATATCCTGAATATTTTATCACATGTTCTTTTGCATTGTCTATAGAGAGAGGGAGGAGCCAGGGAGCTGGAGACAATACAGGTTTCACAGTTGTTCTTTCTTCAGCTTCCTGTTAGTGGTGAATCAAGCAAAATCGACTGCAGCCAGTACTATTTGTGAAAACACTATGGGGGAGATTTATCAAACATGGTGTAAAGTGAAACTGTCTCAGTTGCCCCTAGCAACCAATCAGAGTCCACCTTTCATTTTCCAAAGAGTCTATGAGGAATGAAAGGTGGAATCTGATTGGTTGCTAGGGGCAACTGAGACAGTTTAATTTTACACCATGTTTGATAACTCTCCACCTATATGGCTCATCTATATGTTCATATAACGTTAAAAATAGAGAAAAGGCGGCCGATTTTGATATTTTAAAAAATGTCAGTTTTTGCGGCTATTTAACTGACTGCAATGGCAATGCATTGAAGTCAATGGGAAGACGGATGTCCAATGCACACAATGCATTCAATAATGGACGTTTTTACCGCGGACGTCAAAATAATGAACATGATCATTATTTTCGGACGTCTTGCGCAAACAGCGAACTTTTTTTTTAGTTGTTCACACACAGTTTTTCTTTTGTCACCGTTCTTTCTCCGTTTTTACAATAAAATTCAATGGACTTTTCAATTAAGACACACCCAAAGGCATACCTCCCAACTTTTGCTGGGAGAAAAGAGGGACGTTCACGCAATGCAGAGACGCGGGCTCTGCTTAAAACCAGATGTGTCCAACCAGAGGGTCTGTATAGTTCTGTATAGGTTTGTATAGTTCTGTATGGTTGTGTATGATTCTGTATAGTTCTGTATAAGTGCGTATAGTTCTGTATAGGTTTGTATTGTTCTGTATAGGTTTGTATAGTTCTGTATAGGTTTGTATAGTTCTATATAAGTGTGTATAGTTCTGTATGGTTGTGTATAGTTCTGTATAAGTGCGTATAGTTCTGTATGGTTGTGTATAGTTCTGTATAGGTGCGTATAGTTCTGTATGGTTGTGTATAGTTCTGTATTAGTGCGTATAGTTCTGTATGGTTGTGTATAATTCTGTATAGTTCTGTATGGTTGTGTATAATTCTGTATAGGTTTGTATAGTTCTGTATGGTTGTGTATAGTTCTGTATAGGTGCGAATAGTTCTGTATAGGTTTGTATTGTTCTGTTTGGGCTTGTATAGTTCTGTATAGGTTTGTATTGTTCTGTTTGGGCTTGTATAGTTCTGTATAGGTTTGTATAGTTCTGTATAAGTGTGTATAGTTCTGTATGGTTGTGTATAGTTCTGTATGGTTGTGTATAGTTCTGTATAGGTTCGTATAGTTCTGTATGGCTTTGTATAGTTCTGTATAGGTTTGTATTGTTCTGTTTAGGTTTGTATAGTTCTGTATAAGTGCGTATAGTTCTGTATGGTTGTGTATAGTTCTGTATAGGTGCGTATAGTTCTGTATGGTTGTGTATAGTTCTGTATTAGTGCGTATAGTTCTGTATGGTTGTGTATAATTCTGTATAGGTTTGTATAGTTCTGTATGGTTGTGTATAATTCTGTATAGGTTTGTATAGTTCTGTATAGGTGCGTATAGTTCTGTATAGGTTTGTATTGTTCTGTTTGGGTTTGTATAGTTCTGTATAGGTTTGTATAGTTCTGTATAAGTGTGTATAGTTCTGTATGGTTGTGTATAGTTCTGTATGGTTGTGTATAGTTCTGTATGGCTTTGTATAGTTCTGTATAGGTTTGTATTGTTCTGTTTAGGTTTGTATAGTTCTGTATGGTTGTGTATAGTTCTGTATAGGTTTGTATAGTTCTGTATGGTTGTGTATAGTTCTGTATAGGTGCGCATAGTTCTGTATGGGGCCATTTTGCAGCATCATCTTTTTTTTCATACTTCTGCTCCAATGATCAGAAGTGGACAAACAGAAAAAACACCACAAATGTGAACCAAGCCTTATGCATATAAACATTTCACATCTACACACACAGTACACGCATACAGTTACTGAGACATATATTTCTAACACACACGTATGGATATTACACAGATACTGTCAGGAGTGTGACTTTGCGTTCTTTGGCGATCGAGGAAGCGCTGAGTTTGTCTGTTTTTTTTGCACTGTATGGATTGTCTGAATTGTGTCTTACCTTCCAGTCACACCCGCCTTGCTTGTCAGACTTTGGCAGTGTAGGGGTTACTGCACTGCTAGGTCTGTCCAGCTGAACTTGGTGCTGGGATCAGGGCTGATCCAATCAGCTGCTGGACCTAAGCTCTGATCCTGGTTAAAAAGAAGCCAGTTGCTCACTTACCTGCTGGCTATTTAGAGTAATCTAGTCCCAGCTCCCCTTATCTCTGTCCTGCGTACCCTGTCCTATCCTACCCGCTGTTACCTGACCTCCTGCCTGTTACTGGCTATTCGCTATCTTCCTGATTTTGTACTTCGCTGCCCATGTATTGCTGACTTGGCCCGTTTGACTCCGCTCTATTGTGTTTGTTCGTCTGTCTGCGTTTTGTGTTTTACTTACATCAGTATAGGGACCGGCATCGTGGTTGTCCGCGACCGCTTAGGGTCGTTTGCGGCAAGTAGGTAGGGTCAGGGGGTGGGTCTAGCTTCAGGGCTCACTGTCTCGTACTGTTTCTGCCTACCGAGTCTGACAGATACCTTGCACATTCAGTCATATACACAGGTCACACTTACTTTTGCTCAGAATTACTGGATTTCTTTCAGTACAAAGTGGGATCCTAAAGTTTTGGGGAACACAACAGCCAAAAGTGTATTGGGATACAGCAGTGTGTGGAGGAGAACAGAGCAGCCTGGGGGTGCACACTGCAGTCTTGGGGGTACATATCAGCTAGAGGGGGTGGTGGGGACACAGCAGCCATTACTGGTGTGGGGGGTAGCAGCCTTTGAGGGTAGTAACTACTTTCTTTACACAGCAGACTGAGGAGAACACAGCAGCCATTACTGTGAGTGTGTGTGGGATAGAGCATACAGGGCAGCAGCTACTATGAGCAGGGCCGTCTTAACAAAACTATGGGCCCCTGGGCACAGCTGTGAACTGGGCCCCCTGACCCAAGATCAAGTCCCCGCATCCCCCTCCCCCCTAACCTTGTGCTGTGCAGCCCCATGTGGGGAAAAAAAGATACTCACCTCAAACATTGCTCCTCAGCTTCTTCCTTCAGGAGCTCCGGTACCCAGCAGCTGCGGTGGCTCCTGGATCCTCATCGGCACGTCCAGGAAGTGACGTCAGTCGCCGAAAGGGACGTCAGGGAAGCAGATGTGCCTGTGCGCGCCACGTCTGCTAGGAATTTAAAAGTCAGTGGTCCATAAGTGTTCTTGGGGAGAGTGGAGCACAGCGTGGCTCATCAGCTTCCCAAAACACGGCATATCTGCAGAGTAGCAGTAAAAGCCGTGGCCCATAAGTGTGTGTTTGGAAGGGTCTTTCCCTTTCTGCAGGGTAGGCGACTGCCACTGGGGCCCCCCATGAGTCATAGGCCCCCGGGCAGCCGCCTACCCTGCCCAATGGGAAAGACACCCCTGACTATGAGTATACAGCAGACTGAGGAGAACAGAGCAACCTTGCTGGAGGGTCAGGACAAGGAGCCCCCCAGTGAGACACCTCTCCCCCGCCTCTCTGTCTCATCTCTCTCCCTCCGTCCTATGTGCAGCCTCAGATCAACAGCTGCCAGAGCAGGAGTTCGGCACTCTGTAGATCTGTAATTGTATTTGCAGAGTGCTGCTGATCTCCCGCTCTGGCAGCTGCTGATCGGAGACTATACACAGGCTAAGGCATGGGTCTTCAAACTGCGGCCCTCCAGCTGTTGCAAAACTACATTTCCCATCATGCCTGGACAGTCAAAGCCAAAGCTTTAGCTGTCCAGGCATGATGGGAGTTGTGGTTTGGCAACAGCTGGAGGGCCGCAGTTTGGAGACCCATGGGCTAAGGCCACCCATGGCACTCACAGTATGATAAGCGGGGATATGGTGTAAGCACTATCGGCACCCCCGCCTCAAAGCCCCCCCCCCTGCACCTGAGAGGACATACCCAGGCGAGAGGAGCATGCAGAGCTGCACAGTGGCCCTCTGTCTGCCGCCCCCGTGTTCCTCCTGGTCTGGAAACTCCCTCCCCCCTAGAGTAGCAGGAGGGAGTCCCCAGGCCAGGAGGAAGAAAGGACCGGCATAACGGACGTCATTTTGAACTGAGCTCGTTGTGTGAACATAGCCTATTAGTGAGATATTTAAGTACAGTTTTCTGATACTGGAGTACCCCTTTAACGTAGATTATCCTGTTGAGAATTCTGGTTCCAGTTTTATCATTTATCAGAGAAGAAAAATACTGATTGACATTTGGCAAGGCGTCGTCACTTTACTGCATAATGATAAAACACAGTGTTCTCGATAATGTCCTGTTTTATCACGGAATTATTGTAGGAAAGATAATTTTAGATGTACAGCATGGAGCAGTCAAGGATGTCATGGGAAAGCATAAGAAAATAATATAACTTGCCAAGTCTTCATGATGGCCCCCGGAGTTGTACCAGTCACCTGAGTGCTGCTTCTCTCCTTCTATGATGAATTTTTCCATATACTTAAAAAGGTAGAGACTAGTGTGGAGCGGACGTGCCGAACTGTTAGGGATCGGCAATGTTTTCCAAACTCAAACGCTTGGTATTTGACTCACGGCTTCTGGAGAAGTTGGATGGCGGCATCCAACTTCCCCAGATGCCGGGAGCCAAAGGCCGAGCATTAAAATTCAGGGAACATTGTCTAACACACTTGTGTGTTTGTTGTATCTGATATTACAACTCACTGAAATTAACGGTCTGAGCTTTAAATGGGGTTATCCAGGATTGGAAAGACATAGCTGCTTTCTTAAAGAAACAGCGCCACTTTCGTCCTAGTTCACAGCTCAGTTCCATTAAAGGCGTCATCCAGCTACAAAAACATGGCCAATTCTTTGAGAGACAGCCCCACTCTTGTCTCCAGCTTGGCCGGAGTTTTGCTGCTCAGTTCCATTAGGCTCCAGGCACACAGAGCAAGAACAGCGGAATTATGACACGGAGGCTGGCGGCATTCAGCGGCGGACAATTCCACCTCTCTTGCTCTTGTGTGCACGGGGCCCAATGGAACTGAGCAGCAAAACTCCGCCCAAGCTGGAGACAAGAGTCGGGCTGTCTCTGTAAGAAAGTGGCCATGTTTTTGTAGCTGGATAACCCCTTTAAAGTGAATGAGCTATGATGAAATACCACATACAACCTGAGAACAGGGGTGGCAATGTTTTTGAAAGAAAGCGGCTGTATTTTTGTAATTATTCCGATCCTGGATAACCCCTGAAATATCAGACATGGTTACCGGTCAGTTTGTGGGAAAAAATAGTGCACGTCTGTAGTCGCACCGAAATGGCGACTACAGATAAAAAAAAAAGATTTACATAACACCTAACACAAGAACATTGAATATATTGTATACAATCCCCCTTATGCTCTAGACGTATGGTACACCTGCCATTTTTTTTTTATAGGTGATTTAACATAATTATTGGAGAACCCCGCCGCAAGTGTCCGATTCCGCTGCAGCACCACCACAGGGGAAATTTAAAGATAATCCGTCTGTGTAATGCATGGACGTGTCCATTCCTCCAAAGAGAGAGAGAGAGACACTCTTTGTAGCTGCTCTTTATTCTGGATAATAGATGAAGGCCCTGTATGGAGTTCCCCATAGATAATAACCCAGACTAGACATTCCCTTTAAGATTAAAGGAGAAGTCCGGTGGATTATAAAATCCGGCAGGGGCAGAGGCGGAAATTGAGTACTAACTTACCTCTCCCCGTGACTGCGGTGAGCGGCGGGACACACCTACCGGAGCTGACATGTCACAACCCGGCTGATGGACTGGTCAGTGACTGGGGCAGGACGCTGATACAGTCACTGACTGACTGAGTGGCCAATCCATCAGCTGGGACAGGCATTTACACCCCCGAGTCGTGACATTATCACAACTTGGGGGGGAAATGCCTTCCAGCAGGGCCCTGAGGGGGGTCCTGCCGCTCACCGCAGGCACCGGGAGAAGTAAGTTAGTACTTGTAATCAATTCCCCCCTTCCAACTGCCAGATTTTATAATCCACCAGACTTCCCCTTTAAGCTCTGTATGTGTAGAATATAACAGGAACCCTTGCAGTTATTCCGGTATATTCATTCCGTTTTATGCTGACAAGGCATTGATGTTTGCTCACTTTTGACCAGAATGTGAACTGCCATCGATTTTAAAATACTGTTCAGCAACTCAGACCTTGAGGAGTAATTAGATAAATATTAGCAGGCCTCGGAGGTGGAAAGGTCTGGACCACATCCAGATTCCATGGCACCGGTCCTGTTGTCAAGCAAATGTGCGATTCACAGATAAGAGGGGGTCATCATCACTACTGACTTCAATTAAAAGACAACTACAGTCAGAATGTAAAATTTCCATTTATGACGGGTAGAGATGAATGATCAAACTCAGCCTTCATTTAACTCTCCATCGCTCTAAGAGATGAAAGTTGAAACTTTTTCTTATTTCCGCTATTATATTATAAAGATGAAACCATAGGAATATTGAACATGTTTATTTAATTGTTTTAGGGGAATACATCAAGTTGTGTACTATTTCCAGTCTGACACAGCGCTCTCTGCTGCCACCTCTGTCCATGTCAGGAACTGTCCAGAGCAGCAGCAAATCCCCATAGAAAACCTTTCCTCCTCTGGACAGTTCCTGTTACGTACAGAGGTGGCAGCAGAGAGCACTGTGTCAGACTGGAAAGAAATCACCACTTTCTGTAGGACATACAGCAGCTGATAAGTACTGGAAGACTTGATATTTTTAAATAGAAGTAATTTACAAATCTCTATATCTTTCTGCCTCCAGTTAATTTAAAAACATTTTTTCCCTCCTGAGTACCCCTTTAAGTTTTTACAGCTCCTATGGAAATCTGTGTGTCTACACACTCATAGACTACAGATGAATCTCATGCAGTCATATTCCTTTCCAGGCATCAAATATTTCTTACTAACCTACCAAGTTTAGTTTACTAATAAGAAACGGATAAATAGGACTCTGACTACACAGGTTTGTTTGTAGTCTGTAACCATGGAGACAGTAGTATATTTTTAATTAAGTTTTTTTTGTTTGTTTTTTTACAATTTTGCCTAATTTATTATATTACACGCATTGGATCATGAGAATAATAGGATGTAAAGGTGTATGTACCCTTTTAGAAAGGTTTCTTACTTTGGGAGACTTCCAGGTTCCATGAGTTAAGTATTATAGCACATCTCTCAAGTGTCTCCCCATTGCTCTTCTGACTTTTTAATCTGCGATTTTCCAAATTAATTTCTCTCAATGTTGCTAGCTGGCAGTAAGGTGATAAAGTAGAATGTATTTTGTCACATATACAATGTCAAGATAGGCGATCTTATAAAATAAAATGTGCCTCTGAGCTCTCGGTTTCCTTAGCTCCAAGAAGTGATATTAAAGATACTGTCCTCTAAGAATGACATGAGTGTTAAGGAGATTTCCTATTACTTTCTCTTCTTCTCTTTTCTTGTCACCCAAGTGATTTAATAAATGTGTTAAAAAGGCAGAAGAAGGAAGGAAGCAGCAGCCGCGGCGGCGGGTTACAGAATCCATCTCATCAAACAGCCTGTTCTCTCGTCCTCCAGAAACACAGATCCTCTTTATTTAAAGTGAAGATTCACTTTTTAGCATCATAAGGTTTTTAGGTGCAAAATTCTTTACTGATTAAATTCTATGTATATATATATATATATATATATATATATATATATATATATATATATATATTTTTTTTTATAAAAAGAGGAGCTCTGCTATTTTTTTTAGGCCAGGCTCAAATTTTCTTCTCAAGACATAACAGTTAAAAAAATTTACGCCTGTAGCCACCACTAGGTGGAGCTTAGGAGCTTACTGCATACTGGTTGTACAGTGAAATGTAATAATAATATTTACTGCAGTAAATTCCTAAACTCCCTCTAGTGGAGGTTGTAGATAGCCAGAATATATATCAATCCTCACTGCTTGTGTAGGGTAGCTGCTGTTGCATAGTTAGTACTGATACTTGTAAGTAACCATAACTTAGGATAATCACTTGAGTGAAGAGTCAAAGGGCATGGTCATGCAATGTACCTCTCCATCCCTCCATCTATGATAGATAGGTGGAGGCTCAGTGTGTCTTGATTGAGGCACAAACGCGGTCATTAAAACTGCTGCTGACAGATAACCTTTAAAGGGAACCTGTCACCAGGACAATGCTATCTAATTTATCACCATCATATTATAGAGCAGGAAGAGCTGAGAAGATTGATATATAACTTTATGGGAAAAGATTCAGTATAACTTGTAACATGTTGAGTGAAATTTCTGGTCATTCTGTGTTAAGGAGTCCAGGGGGCGGTGTCACTCAATGGACTGGACTCCTTAGCATGGAAATATCAGAGATTTCAGTCAATAAATTACAAGTTATACTGAATCTTTTCCCATAAAGATATATATCACTCCGCTCAGCTCCTTCTGCTCTATATCATGGTGCCAATAGCTTAGGTAGAATTGTTATGGTGATGGGTTCACTTTAAGTGAATGCTGGCTGTTTGGGTGTTACTGTTTGGCAATTGGGTGTTACCAACTGAGAGACTGTCTGAAATAATCCAATCAGAGCTGACAATGCTGGACTGTGTAGGGACACGCCCCTAAATGGGAACACCCAGTTGGTTATTGAGTCTCACATTTCTAGTAAGAATAACAGAGGAGCGGCACATCACACAGCTATAAGAATAGGTCATACGAATTGTTAAGAATATAAGTGTTTCTTACAAAAGACAAGTCGGGAAAGGTGACAGGTTCCCCTTAAAAGCTAAGCACACTGGCCCGGTGAGGAAGGATACTTGGTAAGTAAGGCAGGAGCTGAGGAGAGAAGTGCTTGGCATGGAGTTTCCGCTGCATTCCTCTAACAATTGGTGGGGTCTGAACACAGGGATTAAAGGAGAATTCTGGGCAAAAAAATACAGTGCAGGCAGGGGAGGGCGGTACCAAAATAGTGAATGTATACTTACCTTTCCCTGTGCCTCCATAGCGCTGCGTTACCACTACAAGACGCCCAACAGCCTCCTCTAACTCCTGCTCCTGAAGCGTCATGACCTGGTCTCAGCACTTCCTGCTCAGCCAATCAGAGACTGAGGCAGGACACCACTGCAGTCACTGAGTGGCTGAGCGGGTACTTTCCCTGGTTTGTGATGTACTAATGAAGAAGAGGGTGGGGAGGAGGAACGGAGGGGTGGTGCAAAGTTAGGGCATGGATACTCTAGGCAATGGCACAGGGCTGCAAGCTTAAAAGTTGTTTTTTAGGACAATAACTGCATCATCTGCTGAACGGACCCCAGGACAGATCTTGGATTAAAATCAGCTATCTGAAGGTACAAGTGGTTTTGGGGGGGACAGATTGTGGGTACAGAGTCATTTAACCCCCTAGATATCTCTGTCACGCTCCCTGCCCCTTACCCTCTATCCCTGCTGTGCTGTACGAGTGTGCTGTTGTGAGAGCCTCCTGGTGGCCGGAAGCTGCCATACCGTACTCTGTCCCTGCTGTGCCGTACGAGTGTGCTGTGGTGAGCTCCTCCGGTGGCCGAAACCTCCATACTGTACGCTGTCCCTGCTGTGCTGTACGAGTGTGCTGTGGCAAGCTCACCCTGTTTGCCGGAAGCCGCCACACCATATGCTGTCCCTGCTGTGCTGTAACAGTGTGCTGTGGTGAGCTCCCCCTGTTGTCCGGAAGCTGCCATACCATATGTCCGGTCCCTGCTGTGCATGTGACATGTGAATTCTACTTCATGGAAAAATAAAACATCCCCTGAAAATAAGACCTAGCGCATCTTTGTGGGCAAAACTTAATATAAGACACTGTCTTATTTCGGGGGAAACACAGTATTTATGTTTTTTAATTGCATTTTTTAGTGAATTAATCATGACAAAAGATTGCTGTGGCAGGAAGGGGTTAAAGTTATTTCCACGCCACCTATGTAGCGCTGTCAGCAGTTTGGGGGATGATAAAGTGCTGACAGAACCCTTCTAGGTCTCATGTCTTGGTGTCATCACCAGGTTAACGTTAATTGAGAAAATCTCCTCTTCCACGATTGGCTGCTGATTCCCATCTCTATTCCGGTGCCGCGCGGTGTCAGGCATCAGCCGGCGATGACAGGGATGTGTCAGTACTGTACACGCTATATTCTACATGCAGCATTAAACACTGGAAATCTAATATCCCGCCGATGTCTGGTAGTGACCGTAGTAAACAAGGAGCCGTGCTGGGCGACTTCTTCGCCACTCGATAGAAGCTGCTATCTTATACAAATTTTAACAGGCAACGTTACAGAAAGCGTCCGTGTATTTTCCAGACCTCATCTGCTCTGCCAAAGTAAATGATGCATATTATGTCAGACAACAGCAATGCATTGTGGGACGCAGAAGAATCACACAGCAGATTGTGCGGTTTTTAACCAGATGCCGCTCAAAGTGCTTTGACCTTCATGAGAGTTTTAGCTCCGTACAGATAATATAGATATAATGGTGTTACAGGAGAGCTCTGGTTATAGCGGAGGACTGGCTATTATGTGTATAATTATAGCTTGTACAATCTTTCAGTGTAATTTGGATATCAATTCAAGTTTTTATCAGCTTCACTTGTTATCATTTTATAGGAACCATAATTGTCGGAGGATAAAGGATCTGCCCTGGTCATGTGACATTTATATTAGGGAGCTCTGATAGCTGGGTGTTCAGGATACAGGCGGACAGGTAGCGTCATGTATACCACTGTACTGTGGGCCATTCATATTAATGGAGCACATGTCACCTGCAAGTGACTGTGTTTGGTTCAAAGCCAGGGCCGGATTAAAGGGAGGGCACCAGTGGCACTTGCCCTGGGGCCCCCACCAGCAGGAACCCTAGAAGATCGGTGGGCAACAGCGCACAGAAAGTTCAGTGTTCTCACATTGTGTTATTAACACAAACACAATGTGGGAATAAACTCTGATACTTAGCCCTCCCCGCTCCTGTCTCTAGGATCTGGCATCTTCCTCTGCACTGCAGCCTCTAGTGACCATCACGTGCGCAACAGAGGAGGATGCTAAGCAATACAGCCAGGAACGAGGAGGGCCTGTGCTAAGTCGCCTACAGTAAGCTGCCATCTGTATAGATCGTGGCATAGTTAATTTATTTATTGGGGGGGTTGTCGCCCAGGGCCTCCACCAACCTTAATCCGGCCCTGTTCATAGCCCAAATGTTACTTAGAGCACCAAACCTTTCGGTCAAAAACAGTAAAAGTAATGGAAACTAGTACTACACAACAGGCTGAGGAGTCCCCGGCATGATTGGTTAAAAACCATAGTGTTTTTGGCAATGATATTCACATACACTAGTATGGGCTTCTGTATGGGCTGTACAGCAATAAATGTACATTATGCATCACTGCTCACTACATGTACCAGGAAAAGTACTCTTACACCCAGTCTGGCAAATATACAGTACTGTATGCAACACTGCTCACTACATGTGCCAGGAAAGGAACACTCACACCCAGACTGGCAAGTATACAGTACTGTATGCATCACTGCTCACTACATGCCCATAAAATGTATACACACTGACAAACATACAGTACTGTATGCATCACTGCTTGCTACATGTACCAGGAAAGGTACCCTCACACCCAGACTGGCCAATATACAGTACTGTATGCAACACTGCTCACTACATGCCCATGAAAGGTACCTACATTGGCAAATATACAGCACTGTATGCATCACTGCTCACTACATGCCCATAAAATGTATACACACTGACAAACATACAGCACTGTATGCATCACCGCTCACTACATGCCCCTGAAAGGTACCCTCACACCCACACTGGCAAATATACAGTACTGTATGCATCACTGCTCACTACATGCCCATGAAAGGTACCTACATTGGCAAATATACAGCACTGTATGCATTACTGCTCACTACATGCGCTGGGAAAGGTACTCTTACACCCATACTGGCAAATATGAAGTGCAGCCACACTTAGGGAGTTTTACTCTGGTTTCTGTAGAGGAAGGACGCAAGCCAGAAAGGTCCCTACAGCAGTCCAGTTGGGCCCTGGCTAATGCCAGGTCCCCTGTTAGAGGGCAAGTCCAGCGTAGTCTAAGGTGTGGTACAGAACAGATGCACATGGGAACAGTAACTCATTTCTTGAAAGTAGTATTTGTACACACTATGCAGTGCTAAATGCTCACAGAGAGGACAAAGTCAGGGATCATTCCAGCCCATGCTGTGAACAAGTCTAAAGGTGCAGGACAGTATCCTGAAGAAATAGGAACTGATCCGGATAGAGCAAAGTTGCTAGAAGCCCACGTATGTGCCACCCTCTAGGATGAGTCACCCCAAAACTGATGGGCAATAGGTGGTGCAAAGACCAAGGAGTCAAAACACGGCACAAATTTTTTCTCTACTCTCAAGTATTCCACTTATTCTACTTCTAAAGTTCTGGCAGAGCACAGTACTACTTTGGGTTGGGACTCTCTCGACATCCTCCTGTCTACTTCTCTGCGCTATAATTGTCAGGGGAATGGTGATGTTGGTGCAGATTTTCTGCTGTAGAAAACAACCACTCTTTTTTGCAACCTAACCATTAAAGGGGTACTCTGGCGAAAATCTTTTTCTTCAAAATCAACTGATTGCTGAAAGTTATACAGATTTGTAATTTACTTCTATTTAAAAATCTCACAGTCTTCCAGTACTTATCAGATGCTATATGTCCTGTAGGATGTCGAGTATCCTGTCCATTCTGATACAGTGCTCTCTGCTGCCACCTCTGTCCATGTCAGGAACTGTCCAGAGCAGGAGAGGTTTTCTATGGGAATTTGCTGCTGCTCTGGACAGTTCCTGACATGGACAAAGGTGGCAGCAGAGAGCACTGTGTCAGACTGGAAAGAATACACCGCTTCCTGCAGAGCATACAGCAGCTGATAAGTATGGAAAGACTGGGAAATTTTAAAAAGAAGTAAATTGCAAATCTACATAACTTTCTGAAACCAGTTGATTTGAAAAAAAAAAAAAAAGATTTTCACCAGAGTACCCCTTTAACTATTATCGGCTTTCTCACTAAACAGTGCAACTTTTGCCATTAGGCTGTGACTGGTATTGCAGCTTAGCTCCACAGACTCCAGCAATACTAGAGATAAGAAGACAAGAGTTTCTGGAAGTTTCCGCCAGAGTTTTAGGATGGTTCTGGATCTTCCCCCCGTGGTAAATACACATAACATAATTTGGTTACATCTCCCATAGTTCTTCTCAGCTCTTGATATAGAGAGCGTCTGTCAGCGCGCAGCACAGTCTGCAAGAGCTTAAAAATCATCTCACTATTAAACCATGATACAGCGGGAATGTGATAAACATCTCAATAATCAGAATGCCTCGTCCTCCCGTTCTCATCCGTCAGGGATAATAATCAATGCCAATCCATCACCCGGCTCTTACACTGAGGATTTTAATTATGTGGGATTGTTCTGGACGATCTTCTACCCCAACGGAAGGGGGGTAAGGACACAATAAAACCTGTTTAGCTGAATTGCATTGCATATGCATTAGGTACTTCACTGCCAACGTCGGCTCCTGAGGGCTCGGATGTGTCTGCTGATTATTATGATTGGAGGTGCGATTAAAATCACTAGCGAGTCACTGATTGCCGTGATTTCTTCTCCTCCACAGGGAAGACAGGACTTTATCTAAGAAAGAAGAGCGACAGTATGTATCAAATGGCAAAAGTCATATATTAGTAGTCATAGTGGCCTACCTATCATTGAGGGAAACTCTAGGGCGGGTAAGGGACCCATGGGGGAGCGGCAAGGAAAGGCTTCCCCTTTATCCACCACTAGGGTTAGATTACTGCCAGCACAAATGCTGCGTCATATATATATATATATATATATATATATATATATATATACACACACATATATGAAATTTATTATATTATTTTTATTTTATATTAATACTTAATTATATATATATATATATATATATATATATATATATATACAGGGCCGGCCTTAGGGGTGTGCGAGCAGTGCGGCCGCACAGGGCGCTGTGCACTCCCGGCAGGAAGGGGGCGCCACCTGTATCCCCCTGAGGCCATATATCCGTCCCCTGCCTCTGCACAGCAGCCGAGGAAGCTCTTCTCCCCGGACATGTGACTGCAGCCTGGCCCCCATCCCCCGCCCCCCACAGCGTCTCCCAGCTCACAGAGGCCCATAACCCCGCCCCCTCCCCCGACGGAGACATCAGCAGTGTGATCCTCCGCTCTACCTGCTTCTCCTCATGGGCAGAGACTTCCTCCACTACTACTGCAGTGTGACTGTGAGTATATCTATCTATCTCTGTCTGTGTGTGTTAGTGGAGTTTGTGTGTGCTCTGTGTGTTAGTGCTCTGTGTGTGTTAGTGCTCTGTGTGGTAGGACAACAACTCCCAGCATGATCCTTTGTGGCTCTGTGTGGTAGGACAACAACTCCCAGCATACTCCTGTGTGGCTCTTTGTGGTAGGACAACAACTCCCAGCATACACCTATGTGGCTCTGTGTGGTAGGACAACAACTCCCAGCATACTCCTGTGTGGCTCTTTGTGGTAGGACAACAACTCCCAGCATACACCTATGTGGCTCTGTGTGGTAGGACAACAACTCCCAGCATACTCCTGTGTGGCTCTGTGTGGTGGGACAACAACTCCCAGCATACTCCTATGTGGCTCTGTGTGGTAGGACAACAACTCCCAGCATACACCTATGTGGCTCTGTGTGGTGGGACAACAACTCCCAGCATACTCCTGTGTGGCTCTGTGTGGTAGAACAACAACTCCCAGCATAAACCTATGTGGCTCTGTGTGGTAGGACAACAACTCCCAGCATACTCCTGTGTGGCTCTGAGTGGTAGGACAACAACTCCTAGCATGCTCCTGTGTGGTAGGACAACAACTCCCAGCATGCCCCTGTGTGGTAGGACAACAACTCCCAGCATGCTCCTGTGTGGTAGGACAACAACTCCCTGCATGCTCCTGTGTGGTAGGACAACAACTCCCTGCATGCTCCTGTGTGGTAGGACAACAACTCCCAGCATGTTCCTGTGCGGCTCTGGTGGGACAACAACAACTCCCAGTGGTGGGTATGTGTGGTGTGTATGTGTATATGTGACTGCATGTGTGTCTGTGTTTGCAGGATATATATACTGTGTGTCTGTACGCATCTGTGTAGGCAGTATATACACTGTGGGAGAGATTTATCAAACATGGTGTAAAGTAAAACTGGCTCAGTCGCCCCTAGCAACCAATCAGATTCCACCTTTCATTTTCCAATGAGTCTGTGAGGAATGAAAGGTGGAATCTGATTGGTTGCTAGGGGAAACTGAGCCAGTTTCACTTTACACCATGTTTGATGAACATCCCCCGTGTGTCTGTATGTGTATATGTGACTGTATCTGTCTGTGTAAGCAGTATATACAGTGTGTGTCTCCAAGAGATAGGCTTGGGATGGGCTACAATCAGCCGGGGGGGGGGGGCGCCAAAAGAATATTCTGCACAGGGCGCCATCTACCCTAAGGCCGGCCCTGTATATATATATATATATATTTATATATATATATATATATATATATATATGTATATATATATATATATATATATATATATATAAAAATTACAACTACATTTACAGGGTTAAGGGCCTTACACATAAATCTAACTTATACCAATCCCCCCCCCACCCAGCGGGATGACATTTAGGGAAAAACAGAAGAAAGCTGAAAAAAAAGGTTTCAAATTATTATATGATAATAGATTGGACAATTCTGCACACTACAATACTAAATATGTTTCCCTTACGTCCTCAGCAGCAGCACAAATGGGGAAGATCCTATCTTCCTGCAATGGTAGGACAGATGGTACTAATAAAAGATTGATTAGGAGCCCTATAAGAAGGCCATACAGACCCCTCCTCCTTGTGTTTTTTTCTGTCCTCCTGTGGGACAGGTGGTAGGAGAGGGAAGCAGGCTCAGGCCTATGTTTGTGTCTGACTTTCCTTTCCAAAGATTCTTCCTTTCCACATGGTCGTGTGGAGAGGGGAAATTTATAGAAATGTTGTTTTTCCTGCTCTGCTGTATCAGAGAGGAGATTATTTACTTTTTAGTAGAGTTATCACTCGGCTTCTCTGCTGTATTGAGCCGCTGTGTGAGGGAAGCCATGAAGCTGCTGCAGTAAGTATCATGGTGCTGCCAGACCTGTGTCCTCACCTGGGCGGCTGCTAATGTTTCTTGATACTTCAGCAAGGTAAGATATGCTGTTTTTTCTTTTAAGCTGGAAGCCTGGCATGTGTGTCAGGAGGATCATTGGATATATATATATATATATATATATATATATGTTGTATGAGGCTTTTATGCCTCAAATGTTTCGTTTCAATGTCTTTCACTTTTTTTAACATTGGTTGTGCAAGTCCTGTTAGACTGCTTCACTATATGAGTGACCTATGTAACTATAGTGTGTATACATGAACACAGCTTTAAAGCTGCTAGTTGGGTATTTAGTACACCTGCTGTCTCATTATTTTCTCCAGTACTGCTACAATGAAGCTGTGAAACTGTGTATATGTGTGAACACAGCCCTAGAGCTGCTAATTGTGTACACCTGTTGCCTCATTACTTTCTATAGTACTGCCATCAGATGATGCAGTGAAGCTATAAAACTGGGTGTGTGCACACAACCCTAGAGCTGTTAGTTGTGCAGTGTGCACACCTACTGCCTGATTACTTTCTATAGTACTGCTACCAGATGATGCAGTGAAGCTCTGAAAGTGTATGTGAACACAGCCCTAGAGCTGCTAATTGTGCACACCTACTGCCTGATTACTTTCTATAGCACTGCTACAGATGATGCAGTGAAGCTATAAAACTGTGTGTACACAACCCTAGAGCTGCTAGTTGTGCAGTGTGCACACCTGCTGCCTGATTACTTGCTATAGTACTGCTACCAGATGATGCAGTGAAGCTCTGAAACTGTATGTGAACACAGCCCTAGAGCTGCTAATTGTGCACGCCTGTTGCCTCATTACTTTCTATAGTACTGCCATCGGATGATGCAGTGAAGCTATAAAACTGTGTGTTTGTGTGTGCACACAACCCTAGAGCTGCTATTTGTGCATTGTGAACACCTGCTGCCTAATTACTTTCTATAGTACTGCTACCAGATGATGCAGTGAAATTGTGTGTGTGAACACAGCCTTAGAATTGTAGTTGTGTATACCTGCGGTCTGATTACTTTTCCAGTATTTCTATCAGATGATACAATGAAGCTATAAAACTGTGTATGAACACGGCCTTAGAGTTATTGTGTAGTGGTAGATACACCTCCTGTCTAATAACTTTCACTAATACTGCTAACAGATGACGCAGTCACCCTATGGAGCGTCTGTGTGCTACTCCAGTGCTGCCATTTAAGAATGCAGTGAAGCTACTGTGTGTGAACACGGCCTTAGAATTGTTAGTTGTATACTATACACCTGCTGTCTATTTACTTTCACTATACTGCTATCAGATGATACAGTGATCATGTGGACCTTCTGTGTGCTGACATTTAAGTATGCAGTGAAGCTACTGTGTGTGAACACTGCCTTAGAATTTAGTCGTGTACTATGTACACCTGCTGTTTAATTACCTTCACTAATACTGCTATCAGATGATGGTTATCATGTGGACCTTCTGTGTGCTGCTATTTAAGAATGCAGTGAAGTTATGAAGCCACCGTGTGTGAACATTGCCTTAGAATTGTAGTGTACTGTGTAACACCTGCTGTCTGATTTCTTTCACTATACTGCTATCAGATGATGCAGTGCCCTATGAAGCTACTGTGTGTGAACACAGCCTTAGAGTTGCTAGTTGTGTACTGGATACATCTGTCTAATTACTTTCCCTAAGGGTAGCTTCACACGGGCGGGCTCGCAGCGAGATTCTCGCTGCGCGCCCGGCAGGTCCTGGCAGTTCCCATAAACTACATACTTGCTGCGGACCGCAGCGAGTATGTAATTGTACCGCGCTTAACTCCTTCTACTCCCGCCCGGCTCCCCCGCTGTAAGCAGCATACATTACCTGTCCTTGCTGCTCGGGTCCGGCGTCCTGCTCTCCCGTCCGGCCAATTAGTGTGTTGCCCAGCCGCAGCCACTGATTGGCCGGGCGGGAGAGCAGGACGCCGGACCCGTGCAGCAAGGAGAGGTAATGTATGCTGCTTACAGCGGGGGAGCCGGGCGGGAGTAGAAGGAGTTAAGCGCGGTACAATTACATACTCGCTGCGGTCCGCAGCAAGTATGTAGTTTATGGAAACTGACAGGACCTGCCGGGCTCGCAGCGAGAATCTCGCTGCGAGCCCGCCCGTGTGAAGCTACCCTAATACTGCTATCAGATTATATAGTGACCATATGGAGCTATGTGTGTGAGCACATGCTTAGAGCTGCTGGATGTGTACTGGATACACCTGCTATCTGATTACTTTCCCTAATAGTGCCATCAGATGATGCAGTGATTCTATGGAGCTTTTTTGCGCTGCTCCAGTGCTTCTATTTAAGAATGCAGTAAAGCTACTGTGTGTGAACATGGCCTTAGGATTGTAGATGTGTACTATCTGATTAGTACTGTTATCAGATAATGCAGTGACCTATGAAGCTACATCCTTAGAGATGCTGGATGTGTACTGTGTATACCTACAGTCTAATTACTCTGTAATACTGTGTACACCTGCTGTCTAGTTACACTCTGTAATACTGATATCAGATGATGCAGTGACCCTATGGAGCTTCTGTGTACTGAAGGATGCAGTAAAGCTATGAAGCTGCTATGTGTGAACACCGCCTTAGGATTGCTGGTTGCATATTCAGTGCACCTGTGTGTCTGATTCCAGGCACTCTGCACTAGTCTGTTAGTCAGCCGGTCAGTCTGGCACAACTCCCATCCTTGGATGTAGCCGGATTCTAGTAACAGAACTTCTGGGGAAAAAGCTTTCTTGGCGTACAGATCCTGCAAGATTCCACTTTCAGGTGGCAAGGAATTCATTTGTGTATTGCAACTTTATCTCAGAAGAGACAATGACTGCTTAAGATTTTACATCTGAATGATAATCTACAGGCTGAACTGGATGGAGTCCGAGGTCATGGCTCCTTCAGACGCACAAAGACCTTGTTCAAAAAAAAAAAAAAAAATTCTTAGTAATTTTCTAAATAAATAAATAAAAAATAAATAAATAAAATAAATGTCTATATTACTATAGCTGAGCAGTATACTTGGCTGCCCGATCCCCACAGTTTGGAGACTGGTCCTTCGTTGTAAGTGGGCAGATGTTCACTCCAATATAAAGATAGTTGGATCTGTATTGGACATTCTCATGAAAGTCCTTTTTTTCTTATGATCAGGTCCATTATCTGCCCCAGTCTAATAAGAGAAGGAACTTCTACTTTTGTTCCACATTCCGTAGGAATTCTAGTATGGAAGGTAAAGGAAAGAATCCTGCACAAGAAGGACCAGACGTCTCGGAGGCCTTGGGGATGGGGACAAGAACTTGTGACTACGTCTTTTCTGACAATTTATTTCCATAATGAGAGAGGTCTGTACCAGTGTTATATGATAGGAAAGGCTACCATATTGAATTTTGATCTGTGGGTCCCTCCTAGAGGGATGTTATCTGACCGTGTATACCTGTATGCAGCCTCTGAGGAAGGTGCTGTATGTGGGATCTATGATCTGTAGGTCCCTCCTAGAAGAAGGATGTTATCTGACCAGGTATACCTGCATGTACCTGTATACAGCCTCCTCTGAGAAAGCAGTTGTATGGAGGATTTATGCTCTGTAGTTCCCTCCTAGAAGAAGGACGTTATCTGGCCATGTATACCCGCATGTACCTGTCTACAGACAAAAGCTGCATATTCCTTTACATCAAGACCCTTTGTACAAGGCAATTGGAATTCTTTTCAATTTTCAGCCCTTCTGTCTGGAATCATCTTGGCTCCATCTACAGTCACCAAGCTGAGGTCTATTGTACTTTGACTGTTTGAGAAAATTGAAGCTCATCATTGTTTCTGGCATGGAACAATTCCTAGGGAGGAGAATAGATCCCCAGTCTGTGACTTACTTCCTCCAGAGATAATACAGAAGTTGACACAAGTCGGGGTTCTCGGCACTCCCCAGTTGCTGTCACTTCATCTGATACCCTTGGGTCTTATGTCTACACTGGAAATAACACCCAGAGACAAGGATAGCTTTTTCCTGCTCAATGGCAGCAGTCTCCCAATGAAGTGGGTAGAGAAAACCATTGATATATCAAGCAGTGGGGCGCTTGTATGAGCAACGGGCAAAGGAGCCTTAATCCCCATCAGAGATGTTGCTGGCATCCAACATATGAAGGGAATACTAGTCCACTTCAGCACACCAATCTATGGTAAGCTATCAGTATAAGATCAAAACCGCATCTAGGATGGCGCATATCGATCTTTATAGGGGCACTAACTCTGTGGTATTACTACTGGAGGCAGGGGCATTTTGTCTGCTGGCAATCTATGCTGCGATGTAACCCTGTCGGAGGAACGGTCTCTGGACCAGAAGCTTTCTGGTAAATCGCATGGAGGATAGACCTATTCCTATTCAAGGTTCAAATTGGAAAACCCTTTTTTCCTCACTCCTAAAAAGCCCAGAGTCTTGCAGAATCTGAGACAAGGTTGGGCCTTGGTCAGCCTCATTTGCCCCTATTGACCCAAGAGGGCATGGTTCACAATGGTGAGCCCCCTGCCTAAGAATCTTCTGGGAACTCTCCCAGTCTCCCCAGCTACTGACACAGAGTAGCAGAGATTACTCCCAGCGTCCCTGCCAGGTGTGGGCAGAGTCTAAAAATCTTGCAAGTAGCAAGTCTCTGGTTTCATGATGGCCTCTTATATTATCTAAAAGCATGGCGCTAATATTATCTAAAAGCATGGCGCTAATTCCATAGGAATAATCTGGAGGCTTCTGTATACCCTCAGTTAATAACTCAAGAGGGCAGGCTTGTCCGAAGCTTGACTGCCGTCAACAAGGTGGGAATTGATATGCTGTCAAAGTGGTGACCACTCTTCTGTAGTCCAGAGCCACAACTGCCTACAGAACCTACCTGAAGGTAAAGAAGATGTTTGAAGCCTGGTGGGTGAAAGTCTCTTCCACATCTCCATTGTTACATTCCATTATTCCTGCCAACACGGGAGAGAAGGAGCTTCATCCCTTAGATGTGGGAAGGGCTTGGAGCATGTATATTGAACGGGCAAACTCCTTCAGGAAATCTAACCACTTGTTTTTATCCTTTGCAGGGAAAAACAAAGGATGCAAGTCATCCAAAGCTTCTCTGTCCAGATGGATAAGGGAAGTCATCTCCATATGCTACCAAGAAGCTGGATTACAGGTACCTGGTGCAATCAAGGCACATTCAATGAGGGCAATATCATCCACATGGGCTGAAAAAAGATCTGTACCCTTGGAACAAATATGCAGGACTGCTTCATGGTCGTCCGTCAATACCTTTGTCAAGCACTATAGACTAGATATTCACGAGTCAACCAGTTTTTGGCTCAGCCATTCTGTCTTCTGTAATGTAATGGCCCTCCCTAGTCTGTTTTCATAGCTTGCTATATCCCCATTTGTGCTGCTGCTGAGGACGTAAGGGAAAGGATAATTTTTTACTCACCGTAAATTTTCTTTCCTGTAGTCCGAAGCAGCAGCACAGACTTCCCGCCCTGATTTAAACAAACTATTATTTATGCAGCATACCTTGATTGTTTTAATGCCTTATTAACTAAGTTTTATTATGAATTTTAAATTTTTTTGTCGTTAGAATTGACACAAGGAGGAGGGGTCTGTATGGCCTTCTTATAGGGCTCCTAATCAATCTTTTATTAGTACCATCTGTCCTACCATTGCAGGAAGATAGGATCTTCCCCATTTGTGCTGCTGCTTCGGACTACAGGAAAGAAAATTTACGGTGAGTAAAAAATTATCCTTTATTTAGCTATTTGTTTCTTTCTTTTTTCTTTTTTTTTTACACATTTTTATTTGTAAAATGGAAAGGGGTAGATTTTAAACTTTTATGTTTGCAATGTTTTTAATAAATATATATATTTTTATATACTTTACACAGGGGACTTCTATAAGTGATCATTAGATTGCGTTTACTGATCAATGCTATATCATTGCATAGCATTGATCAGTATTATCGGCGCTGTTCTCATAGAGTCTGCCTGAGACAGACTCTATAAGAAGATTGCATATCCGACAGGATGGAGGAAAGTATTCAGCCACACTGCAGGGGGTCCTGATCAGTCAGTGACAGGTACTTTTCCTGTCACTGACACCCTTAGGGTTTGTTTCCACAGAAAGCCAGGAACAGACTTTAAACAGGCAACAGGTCATAAAGGAAAGACTGAGATTTCTCTTCTTGTCAAATATATTCCTGGCTTTGGCTTAAAAATTTGTCAGATAAATCTCTCGTAAACGCACCATTAAACGTTGCAATCTCTATAGATCGCAGCATTTAAGCGGTTAATGTTAAGCAGATGCTCGATCGCTGCTGCCTGTCATTATGCCCAACTCCTGGGACTCTAATATGTGCTGGTCTGACAACACTAACGGAAACCCTGCACACATTTAATACACATATACACATTCTTACTGCACGGAGCATCGGCAGTAGGAACTTATATAGCAGTATAACTGACGTGATCAAAAATGAATGGTTCTCCAATTGTTGTAAGAACTACAACTCCCAGCAAAGAACCATTAAACTCCCGGCATACCCCTTGAAGCCTGATAAGAGTAGTAGTTCTGCAACAGCTGACTTCCCTCAGATCCTTGACACCATTTTGGAGTTATATTGACTGTCACGGTGAACCCGATACGACGTCAGACCCCAGGGGTGTTCAGCCCGAGCCCCCAGGTGACTCACGGCCATTAAGAAAAAAAATAAAGTAAAAAGATAAAGAGTGCCCGGCCATAATTGAAAAGCTCATTTGATTCCAGTAAGGATCTCTCAACCGCAATCAATTTCACATCACATCATAAATAATGGAGGTCAAAGCAGAAGCATTAAAGCCTCGACTTACTCTGACAGTGTTAAAACGGTATAAACAGCCCCTGTGTGCACGTGTGGGCGGACATTAAAACACCTTTAAGGAGATTTTGATTGGCAGCGCACAGTTCTTTCCACTTTATTGCTGACATAATAGAAAAACACTTAGGATGCTGCCCGGCCGCGTTCCGCAAAGCCGCCTCCTCCTCTTAGTGGCGAAAAATTATAAGAGAGAATATACATTGCAGTCATGTGTATATGTATACAGCCACTCCGAGATCTGCCGTCCGGACGCAGCGGCCATACACAGGAGAAAGCCCCCGCCGCATGCTGTCCCTACATGACCGCCATTGAAGATATTTTATATACAAAGGTGTAAATCTACGTCTGGATATAGATTCCTGTTTATCTTGGAGGGCGGTAAAATTTTATTTATTAACCTGGAATATGATCATTTGGAATGTCTGAGAATCCAGGACCTGTAAAAGACGTAACTAAAAAACTGTTAGTTAATGCTTAAGTTATAAAGGGGTAGTTCGCAAAAAAAAAAAAAAAAAATCTTTCAAATCAACTGGTGCCAGAAATTGCAAGAGATTTGTAATTAATTTCTATATATATAAAAAAAAATAATCTCAATTTCTCCAGTACTTATCAGCTGCTTTATGTCCTGCAGGAAGTGGTGTATTCTTTCCAGTCTGCAGTAAAGGTTTTCAATGGGGATTTGCTACTGCTCTGGACAGTTCCTGACATGGACAGAGGTGGCAGCAGAGAGCGTTGTGTCAGACTGGAAAGAATACACCATGTCCTGCAGGGCATACAGCAGACTTGAAAGACTTGAGATTAAAGGGGTTGTCCGGGAAAATATTTTACTTACCCACGCTGCCAGGGCTGTGGGGGACATGTCAGTAATCAATACTTATCTGTCCCGTTCCCCTGCCGCTGCTGGTTCCCGGGCCACCCGATCTGCACTGCTGTGGGCATTCGAAAACATCCGGCGACTGTGCTGATCGTCCATTTCCAATGGGAACGGGACAACATGAGATGTTGGCGAAACACTGACAGCGGTGCAAAGCAGGCAGTTGGGGAACCGTCAGCAGTTGGGGAGCAGGACAGTATACATTACTGTCATGTCCCCCGCAGCACCAGCAGAATGGCTAAGTATAAATTTTTCCCAGACAACACCTTTAGCGTTTAGAAAAGTATAAAAACCCTTGTGGAGGAAACCTCTAGGGAACCACTGCCCTTCCCTTGGGCTAAGAAAATAATACCAACATATAACAATATACAACATATCCTCAACATTTTTTTTATTTATTTAATTTTGTTAATTTAAATGCACCAAAGAGAAAATATACAAGACTGTAATACTACATAATAAAGTTCAACTAATCTGTTTCTATTTTCTGACTGAATTCCCCCCCCCCCCCCTTTTGCACATTGGTATGGGGGTGACCGTCCTTCCTGAGCTGTTTTTAACAGCATTTAGTGACGTGCTTTACAGCAAGTATATACAAGAAGTTTACATACCGCGGCACTCACCTTAAAAGCTTCACCTTTATTGTATCCAAAAACACATAACCGGAGGATGAGGAACGCACATTCCCTGATGACTGTTTTGCGCTATCAAGTGCTTTCTCATGCCTTGAGAAAGTGCTTGATAGCGTGAAACACTTGGCAGGTAGTGTGCGCTCCTCATCATCCGGTTAGGTGTTTTTGCATACAATAACGGTGAAGCTTTAAAGGGGTAGTGCGGCGCTCATAAATTATTCACAGACTAACACACATTACAAAGTAACAACGTTCCCCGTGTCCCACAACCTTTACCCGTGTACCCGGAAGTGTGGTGCATTATACATTACCTGATCCGTGTCGAGGGCCGTCCGCCATCTTTTGCCAAACGTCATCTTTGGACGGATGGCGAAGTCGCTGCCGCCCGTCCCCCCTCCGCCGCGTCACAACTGTGCTCAGCCGCGATTGGCTGAGTACAGTTATGCTCAGCCAATCGCGGCTGAGCATCGGATGACGCTGCAGAGGGCGTCCGGCATTTGGGACAGTCGGAGCTGTTCGCTTTCCGCCCGAAGAAGACGTCACTCGCTGAAGATCGGAGACGAGTCGGCATGTGACAGGTATGTATAGCGCACCACACTTCCGGGTACACGGGTGGGGGTGGTGGGACACGGGGAAGGGGGCCATTCACAGACATAACATACATTACAAAGTTGTATAACTTTGTAATGTGTGTTAGTCTGTGAATAATTCTTTACCGCCGCACTACCCCTTTAAAGGTGAAGTGGACCTATGTGTTAAGCTGAGCACCACCTACAGCACTGATGAGATGTGATTGTAGCACAAACGCCTGGGACCAGTAGTGCCAGTGAGATAGCTAACTGTGGACTGATGCTTTACAGCAAGACTCATGGATATAGATGACAATAGACAGACTCTGTCCCCTTGAAATAATTGTAAAACATTACTGACTGCGCTCTGTGACCTGTGAAGAGGTCATTTCACAGGGAGCTGTTATCGTTGACTCTACCTACCCGTGGCACATGTTGCTGTAATTCAGTACACTTTACAGCAGCCTCCTCTTATCACCACAGACACAACAGGAAGTCTCAGCTTAGTTTAAGCCCAAGTGGTGAGAATGAATCTGTTTGCGCTTTACAAATAAATAATATTACTATTATTATTATCTGGGTTATTTAATAAAATAGAAAAATTAGAAAAAGCTTCACCAAAAATTCTTAAAAAACATGTTTTACATAAAAACAATATTTATACAGTAGGTCGGATTCTGATTACATAATCCCTTTAAGAGGTTGTTACTTAAACCTTTGCACCATTAGGGGATGGTTTGGTTTTGTTACATGTCGGATGAAGTCATGACATAAACCGAGGTGAAAGGTCACTATACAGAATACACAGGTGTCAGACCTATAATATAAAGACAGTTGTAATTTAGAGGGATAAATATTTCCAGTAATGATGAGCGAATACTCGATCGAATAGTGAGATATTCGAATATACGATATTCGTACGATAAATATTTGATAAGCGATCAAATCCCCCAGCTTCCGGTTTTACCCTCCAAATGGTCGAATAGATGTTTTTCACTAATCGAATACTTGTTCCCATAGACTTTAATGGGATCGAATATTCGAATATTCGCGGGATATTCGTACGAATATCGAATATTCGAATATCTCACTATTCGCTCATCACTAATTTCCAGTGATATGGAAGCCCCATTTTCCTTGAGATACTGACAGAAGCACCAGGAACCCTGCACCCCATCGCCCGCTTACAATCTATTGATCTACATTTGATTTCATGTTGTCCAGTCCGGGAATTAATCCCAACCCAGCTAGAAGTGTAATTACAAAACAATGCATTGCAGATAGCGACGGGCCGCTCCGCTCAGGAGAGACTGAAGAAGTGCAGCCGTCTCTGAATCATCTGGTTATCTGGGGACTAAACAGGAATTGAAATTCAGCTAGTTTGTCTTTCGACTCCTGTGCTTGCAGAGTTCTACACAAAATGAGCCCAGATTAAAGAAGCCAGTTAATATTCCTGACTGCTCCTTGCTCTCTTTTTTTTTTTTACTTCTTCAATACAGTTAATCCTCATTGCAAGGAGCTGCAGTAAGGGAGGATGCAGGGTGGGGGCAGGGGGGCTAATAAATCTCCACTGTGTGATATGTATCGTGACAAATAAGAATACCGACCGGGCTGGGCAGAGGCTGGGCAGACCGGGCTGCACATTTGTTATCATGGGGTAGTAGATGAGTATACTGTAGAATTAATACATTAGTTTATAATATTTCCAAGTCTGAATAGGCACAAAAGAACTGTGTGTGTCTCAGGACCCCCATAATATGGGATGAAGGAAGCATACAGAAGTACGTTAAGTATCCATAGATTTCTATGGATGGGTCATATGGTCATGTTCCTAAACATTAAAGGGATAGTTAAGTAAAAAAAAAAAAAAAAAATACCTTTCAAATCAACTGATGCCAGAAAGTGCCAGAGATTTGTAATTTACTTCTATTAAAAAATCTCGAATCTTGCAGTACTTATCAGCTGTTGTATGTTTTGCAGGAAGTTGTATTCTTTCCCATCTGGAGAGCAGGAGAGGTTTTCTATGGGGATTTGCTGCTGCTCTGGACAGTTCCTGACATGGACAGAGGTGGTAGCAGAGAGCGCTGTCCGACTGGGAAGAATACACCACTTCCTGCAGGACATACAGCAGCTGAAAGTACTAAAAAACTGGGATTTTTTTTTATACAAGTAAATTAAATGCTGTGGTGCAGCTTTGCCAGGTCCCCACTCCAGAACTAGTCAGTCTTAGTCAGATTTCTGTGTAGAGCAGTTGCACATGGCAGACCCAGACACCAGTTTCTTGAAAGCAGCAATTCTACACACTATGCAGTGTTAAGCTACTCAAGAAAGAGGATAAGTCAGAGAAACCCCAACCCACGCAGAGAACTAAAGGTGCAGGACAGTATCCTATAGCTGAGGAGCTGATTCGGATAGAGCAAAGTTGCTAGAAGCCTACGTACCAGAAAGGCAGCACTGACCTCTCTGACCTCTAAATAGTGCTTTCACACGGATCCCACTGTGTAATCTTTTGTTCTCTGCTGGCGACTAATCTCCCTCATCCCTCCCCCCTCCACTCCCCTCTTCATAGGTTACACAGGGCTCAACTGATGTAAAAGAGTCGAGATTTCCTGATAATAAGCAGTGAATGAGAGAGAGAAGGGAGGGGGGGGGGGGGGCTGGGGAAAGTCTTTTTGAATGCAGATAATGGCCTATTTGCCTAATAAACCCAAATACAAAGTTTCCTAAAATCGGCTGGACTATTGATTTCTGCAAAAAAAAAAAAAAGACAGTGACACTATAAAATTAACACCATTTTTTTTAATGTACCATATATACAGTATATTATGTGAAGGAAAATAATATAAAAAATCAAACAATAAAAAGATAAAAATTAAACGCCCAAAAAGGGACAGTAAAACCAAGCATGAATCTAAGACGTGTCATGCGTGGGACACTCTATACTCCCCCTCTAGGTGGGTGAACATCTATCAGCCCAAATGGAAGGCCATTATTACGGATCATAATATTACTGACAGACGGGGAGATGGACAGACACAATAACAACATTAGAACACGTGCCAGGAAAAATAAATTTTTGCCGCTTGCCGTTACCTATAATTATTCTATGCAATCTGTCAATCTGTTACGTTCCACCTAAACAGCAGCTGCTTTATCCTCTGTGCCGCCACCTATATACCTATATACCCAATACACTGTATATGCAGAAAATAGCACCTTCCACACGTCTAACTAGATTGCCTGGACTGTCACTTACTCGCTTCACCCACCGGATGGGAATGAACTCGGTTTTAACCCCGTAAGATCACTAGTGAAGGGATTTTCTTAGCATTACTGCAGCCCCAGCAGATTTCCACCCTGCGTGTCACTCTTACAGTTCTATTAGTGTTCGGAGAAGGATAGGCTTTGACAAATCTGTCAGTCTGCTATATTTGCCATGCGGCGAGAAAAAAAAAAAAAAAAAAAATTCCCGAATAGAATGTCTGTGTCAGATGATTTTGTTTGAAAGCAAAACAGACTGTATTGCTTTTCGCTTTCAAATCTAACTTTATCCAATTTAGTGGTTTCTAGTCAAGAGCGGCGACAGGAGATAGTCCCCGAGTCTGTAGCAAATGGATTCCGCCTGAGCCGATCCTCCAGAAGCCTCCGTCCTCCCGCAGCCTTTGAAATACATCCTCCTCCCTATGTAAATAATGGATTCAGCGCAAAAAGGGCCTCTTTTATTTGCAAAGTATCTGTCGACGCTTTCATGTGGTCTTAGATGTGAGGAATATTTTGGCTTTTATAGAAGATGTTTGAACGCAATCCGGAGTTTAAGTAGCCGGGAAGTCAGATGGGTGTTATAATTTAGGCTAATGTTCGGGGATGGGGTAAAGCATCTAATATGTGGGATTTATTATATTGTGTTAACTTTGCCTTCCCCCCTGTGGCTATATCAGCATATGGGAAAATGTTGTGGTCATGCTTTGTGACATCGGCAAAGAGGGAAGGAGGTGAGATGGGATTGAGTTGTTATTTAGATTGTAGCAGTGAGATTAGGCCCAGTATACCTAGCACAGTGTAAGGGCCCTATTACACGGGACCATCTGTGTAATTGCAGGAAACGATCGAAAAATCGTTCCTAAGTCGTTGATCGCTGTAATCCCACATTCGTTCGCTCAAGTTCCGCATTTGTTCACTAATCGCTCAGTGTAATTGCACATTGTCCATTGTTTTGCTGGGATTAGAAGGAATATACGTTCATAGTAACGATCACAATAACGATCGCAATAACGATCGTAACTAACGACCATCGTTCTGTGTAATATGGTGAACGATTTCAGGTTAACGATAAACAATCTCGTTTGCGATTGTTTATCATTAGTCGTTAATCATTAAAAATCGCTCTGTGTAATAGGGCCCTAAAAAGTGACAGGCAGTGTGAGTCTACAGTAAAAGTGATCACGCTGTATGCTACATATGTCTAACTAGATTTTCTGGACAATCACTTATCTACAAGATGGAACTCTATAGCTATGCTCCTATATGGAGGAGTGTTGTGGTCACGCTTTGTGACAGCTTTTTGTTTAGGGAGGGGTAATGCGAGCTGCATCAATCACTTATGGAGTTATCTAGGGGTCTTTATAATCCTCCTGTGTGATAAGATGACTAGTTTGCCTATCCCAAGTGTACACAGCACAATCTGAGAAGTGACAGGCTGTGCCAGTCTATAGACTCAGTAACTATATATATATATATATATATATATATATATATATATATAAAATTTACTGATATATGTTGCCTGAATGATTACTCACTTCACCACTATTAGAGATCAGAACAACTCAATCATATGGCCTATGGCTGGTATTCAAATGCCAAACCATTGTACTTGAGCATGTTTCGGTGGCTCTTATTTCTAACCCCTATAGCTATGCTCCCATATGAAAGAGTGTTGTAGTCATGCTTTGTAAAGTGCTGAGCTGAGCTGTCAACTATGTTTCTTTGTACAAGATGGACCCCTATAGCTATGCCCCTGTATTGGAGAGTTTTGTGGTCATGCTTTATCACATGTGCAGAAAGAAATTAAATTGAGAAAAAAAAAAAGAACTAATTCTCTAATACCTGACTGGTCATTCTATCCCCACTGTAGAGTAATGTACTCCTCGCAAGATTATAGTGTCTACTGGTAATAGTCTAAGTCAGGCATGTCCAAAGTCCGGCCGGAGGGCCATTTGCGGCCCGCGTTCCGAACTTTTACGGCCCCCTAGGTATCCAGCTTGCTATTATCTGCCTGTGTTATAAAGCATATAGCATGTAGCATGTAAAATGGTCGGCCCTCGCACATGTTCACTTCATCAAATTTGGCACTCTTCAAAAAAAGTTTGGACATGCCTGGTCTAAGTGGTGGATGGCCTATCTATCTATCTATCTATCTATCTATCTATCTATCTATCTATCTATCTATCTCCTATCTATCTATCTCCTATCTATCTCCTATCTATCTATCTATCTATCTATCTATCTATCTATCTCCTATCTATCTATCTATCTATCTATCTATCTATCTATCTATCTCCTATCTATCTATCTATCTATCTATCTATCTATCTATCTCCTATCTATCTATCTATCTATCTATCTATCTCCTATCTATCTATCTATCTATCTATCTATCTATCTATCTATCTCCTATCTATCTATCTATCTCCTATCTATCTATCTATCTATCTATCTATCTATCTATCTATCTATCTATCTATCTATCTATCTTTCTATCTATAATCTATCTATCTATCTATCTATCTCCTATCTATCTATCTATCTATCTATCTATCTATCTATCTCCTATCTTTCTATCTATCTATCTATCTATCTATCTATCTATCTATCTATCTCCTATCTATCTATCTATCTATCTATCTATCTCCTATCTATCTCCTATCTATCTATCTATCTCCTATCTATCTATCTATCTATCTATCTATCTATCTATCTATCTATCTATCTATCTCCTATCTATCTATCTATCTATCTATCTATCTATCTATCTTTCTATCTATAATCTATCTATCTATCTATCTATCTCCTATCTATCTATCTATCTATCTATCTATCTATCTATCTCCTATCTTTCTATCTATCTATCTATCTATCTATCTATCTATCTCCTATCTATCTATCTATCTTTCTTTCTATCTATCTATCTATCTATCTATCTATCTATCTATCTCCTATCTATCTATCTCCTATCTATCTATCTATCTATCTATCTATCTATCTATCTATCTCCTATCTATCTATCTATCTATCTATCTATCTATCTATCTATCTCCTATCTATCTATCTATCTATCTATCTATCTATCTATATATATATCTATCTCCTATCTATCTATCTATCTATCTATCTATCTATCTATCTATCTATCTCCTATCTATCTATCTCCTATCTATCTATCTCCTATCTATCTATCTATCTATCTATCTATCTATCTATCTATCTATCTATCTATCTATCTATCTCCTATCTATCTATCTATCTCCTATCTATCTATCTATCTATCTTTCTATCTATAATCTATCTATCTATCTATCTATCTATCTATCTATCTATCTATCTCCTATCTATCTATCTATCTATCTATCTATCTATCTATCTATCTATCTCCTATCTTTCTATCTATCTATCTATCTATCTATCTATCTATCTATCTATCTAAATCAGAAGAATACCACAGCACTCATGGGATAGAATTCAACACAACGTGTTTATTTCCCCAAACCGCGGTTTGGGGAAATAAACACGTTGTGTTGAATTCTATCCCATGAGTGCTGCGGTATTCTTCTGATTTATATTACCTATACCGGGTGGTCGCTGGTATATACCGCCTGGCACCACATTCATCGCTACACAAGTGCTGCATTCATTCTGAATTTCTTATCTATCTATCTATCTATCTATCTCCTATCTATCTATCTATCTATCTATCTATCTATTATCTATCTATCTATCTATTATCTATCTATCTATCTATCTTTCTATCTATCTATCTATCTATCTATAATCTATCTATCTATCTATCTATCTATCTATCTATCTATCTATCTACTATCTATCTATCTATCTATCTATCTATCTATCTATCATCTATCTATCTCGTTGTTTGAGTTGTGCTTAGCTTTATACTTCCCATGCCCTCTATCTAAAATAAGGTGAACTGTTTATTGTTTCTTCCCTTTTTCTTTATTCGTTGGTTTAGTAAAGCTTTAGCATCAAAGCACATTAGACGGCGGTGGCGGCGGTACATTTTCTGTGTTTTTCCCGCTATGTGGAGAGGTCACCTTGCCTCTTCAGTGCGAGAACTCCAGCTCCTCAGCTAATTGGAGAAAGTTATGAGAAAAGCTATGTAAAGGAGCCTCTCCTATATCACATATCCCCCGGGGACCCAGGCACCTTTACCCTGCAAACAACATAATAAAAAGTACTGTACGCCTCATGGCAAGAAAGCACACTCTCTATTTTATTGCTCCAACCCCCCAGAGGTAATGACACTTGTGGCCCCAAGTAAGTAATGTTATTAAGGAAGCTTAAATTGTATCCAGAGCAAAAGGCAGAAACTATGAATAAAAGAATAGCACAATACAAGGTGAAATCTAAGGATATGCCTCGGCACAAATTCCGTCAGACATCGTTGACCTCTTACTAGACTAAAGATTAAAGCCACCGTGTCCTGAGGTTTGGGAATCTTCTGGGTGATCTTGTAAGCTCCTCAGAATTCTGTTTTCCATCAAAGCGAAAAAGCTGATTGGAAAGTAAACTAGGCTCCTTCTTTTCAGGTTACAGGAGCGAAGGTGATATGGTAAGATAGTAAACTCCGCCATGATTTCTACCCGGAACTGATATCATAGAGACTTTATGAGGTTATTCTTTGTTGGATGAAGAGATATTGACCCTGGGTAGGCTGGAAATCAGTTCTGTTTAGGGTTGGTGGAAGAACATGATAAGCTATATGTCCATTACCTGCTTAAAGGGGAACTCCAGCGATATCATAAAAAAGCATATAGGAGCACTCAACGACCCCCCACAATTGACACCTTTTCTACTTGTCTACGCTGCTGCTCCTAGCCCCTGATTCAAACTTTTGCAAATCTATCTATCTTTCTATCTAGAGAGAGAGAGAGAAAAAAGATGAAACAACAGTGTTTCCCTTCCCCTATACTACTCAGGAGAAGCTGTTGTTTCCCCACCCCTTGATCAGGTGATTACTGTGGTGGGCGGGGTAACAGATGAGGTGCTTCAGCTTGCCTGGCAACAGATATCTGTCTCAAAAGGGAGGGGGAGGACAGAGCAGTGGAGGAGCATTTCTCCTGTGGTGGCCCTGCAGGGAGATTCAACACTTACCAATGTTATTCAAAATTAGAAAAACATGACTGCTTTTTTTTTTTTTTTTGAAACAGCACCTTGCTTGAGTGTGGCTTTTGCAGATAAGTTAAAGGGGTAGTGTGATGTAAAACATTTTTCCACTAAATAACACACATTACAAAGTTATACAACATTGTAATGTGTGTTATTTAAGTGAATGGCCCCCTTCCCCATGCCCCCCTCCCGGTATGCTCAGCCAATTTCGGCTGAGCAGCTGACGACGCGCTGGAGGCCGGCATGAGGGAGGGCTGGAGCAGTCAGGCCGGCCTCCTGAAAATGATGTGCTCACCCCAAGATGGCGGCCGGGGTATACAGTGATTCCGTGAGTGTACTGTATCACACTTCCAGGTCTAGCATGTGTGTATGTGTGTGGGGGGGGGGGACATGGGGAAGGGGGCCATTCATTTAAATAAAATAATTACAATGTAGTATAACTTTGTAATGTGTGTTATTTAGTAAAAATATTATACACCGCACTACCCCTTTAATATATCAGAGTTGAGAGGTGAAAAAGGATTAGCTTAAAACATAACTTTTAATGATTTACGAATAAAATAGATATCCAAACATTAAACACAAAAATTAAAAAAAAAAAAAAATCTCTAAGAAAAATATATATTGCTGCCACAACATATAACCCCACATGTATATTGATGGGGATTACCAACCGTAGAAACCAGGTAACCCTATTGGCTAATGCTGTCACCATTAGGTGCACGCTGGCCAATCGCTCATTCAACGTACAGATCCCAGCCAATATATGTTGCACCTTTCTCCACAAATAAGGACAAGAACGTGTCAAGAAAACACGCCTGGCTATCCGTCACGCTCACGTCCAGTCTGCAAGAATCAACACCTATCCCTACGCGTTTCAATCACCAGTATGGCAAAATCATCAGGGGCTGGATAGGTGGATAAAACATATTGCAAACAGGAGTAAATGCGCCATGCAATTATATAGCACAACACGAAAAGATTATATAGAGTAGGATGATGTATGGCAAGGACCACTGTGGCTTAGTACTGAACCTGTATATGTATCGATCGTGGGTGAAGAGTCCTATGTTGGCAGTGGCTGACACAGGACATCACTCCACGTAATGCTATAGGTATTCTATGTGAGATACGGTATACCTACATATATGGTCCTCTACCCGGACATGTTATCCCCTGGTCCTGAAGTGGTAGAATGCATTCTGCAGGACCAGGGGATTACATCTCCGGGTAGAGGCCAGCGAATTGGCCAGCGTGCCCCGTATCTGCCACATCTCTGTGATATGACTGCACACAATACGGACTTGACAAACAGAGACTAATGGTGACAGCATTAGCCAATAGGGTTATCTGGTTTCTACGGTCTGTAATCCCCATCAATTTACTGTACGTGTGGGGTTATATGTTGTGGCAGCAATATATTTTTTTCTTGGAGATTTTTTTTTTCAACAATTATAAATTAGCGAAGGTTCTTTTGACCATAATTACACTACGCTCTTTCAAATATAGCAGAGTTGTAATACCAAACACATCCTAACGACAGGGGGGGAACTGTTTTTGCAAGAAAGTTGCCATGTTTTTCTTTTCTTTTTAATTCCTGGATAACCCCTTAAATGCTGTACATCGATGCATACGTTTGGTGCTACTAGCTATAACTCCATCAACCCCCTTAAGAATAGGTATATTGAGACTCAAAGGGGAGTTATCTCACCTAAGAAAAAACCCTTAATTGAGAAAGAGGGGTTTTCCACCCAAGATCCCCATTTATGAGCCAGAGAGGAGAATGGCTATGCCTCTCTCTGGAGAACCAGTCACATTGATTAATCTTTGCATCTAGGAAAGGTGTAATGCTCCGTTTCTCCTCTAGAGGCACTGTGGGGAGAGTAAATGATTGAATATTTACTGCCAGGTTCACCAACTAATGACAGTTTAACCACAGATTTTTTATTTTATTTTTTAAAGTGGAAATTATTGATAATTCTACATCAGATGTGTCAAACTCAGGCCCTCCAGCTGTTTTAAAACTACAAATCCCATCATGCCTGGACAGCCAAAGCTAAAGCTTTGGCTGCCCAGGCATGATGTGACGTGTAGTTTTGCAACAGCTGGAGGGCCTGAGTTTGACATCCCTGTTCTACATTGAAGGAACCAATTATATTAGCGAGTATTGTAGTCAACATATGGTCCCTACAATTAGCTTGAATCAGCCATGTTTGTGCAATCCTAGACAATCCCTTTAAGCGGTTAATAGGTTGTAATTTGATACAATGCAATATCAGTATTGATTATCCTGTTTATACATATTTATTTGGGGGGTGAAGCCTTGGTTCTGTCAAAGTCTGATTTAGGAAAATTATCATTTTACGAAGCATTAAAATATATGGTCAGAAAAAGAGAAAAAAAATCCTGCGTGTTTGGAAAGCACTTAAAATTAACTAAAAAAAAAACCTTTGTTGTGAAAATTCCGAAAGTGCAAGCAATGGAAAATGAAAAGCAGTGAATAATGCAGAAGACATGAAAAGCCTTGTTAAAAGCATACGTCTACACAAATTCCCAATTTTTAGAAGTAACTCGAAGATTGCCGCTTCAAAGCAACAGGGTTTTTGGCCAAACATGAAGCATTATTTCCAGGTAAGGATTCTGTGAAGTCGAACACAGAGGAAATTCAGCATTTTTAACTTTTCTTTTTCTTGTCACAGTTACAAATATGCATATGTGCTGCCTCGGCAAATCCCATTAGACCAACATGAAAGTCAATCTCAGGGCACAAACAAAAACTTCCATTACTATCCAATGATGGGCGATTTTCCAAGCTCTTGACGGACAGTATCTCCCAATAATTGAAACCCAAACTGCAGGACATCTGAAGTCCCATTCCCATTGTGTCCAGGAACACCCCCCACAAAAGTGAATAGGGGCCCCCTTTATGAAAATGGGAACAGGTCTCACCCCGTTACATGCATAGGACAGTCCTTCTGGAAACTGTGTAAGTCAATGGGTGATTTTTTTTTCAAGAAACACATAGGGCATCTAGGATCAACTTTAGTTTTGGATATTCCTTAAGGGGGGTGAGAAAATTGACCCCTTTTGCTCACCATGCAAGTCAATGGGAACGTCAGCTTTCAGCTATGGGAATGTAAAACAAGCATTTTCCCCCCTAGATGCTAGGCATGAAACGCATAGCGCGTTGGATGAAATGCTCCATGAGCATCTAAGATCAACTTCATTTTGACGGATATCCCTTGAGGGGGCCGAGAAAATCGACCCCTCTTGCCGCCGTATAAGCCATTTTTTTTTTCTAGGCATGAAAGGCATAGCGCGTTGGATGAATTGCCCCATGGGCATCTAGGCCCAACTTCGGTTTTATGGATATTCCATAAAGCGGCCAAGAAAATCAACCCTTTTTGCCCCCCATGCAAGTCAATGGGAAAGTCATCTTTCTGCTATGTGAATGTAGAATGTAGAGATACAGTATGTTGACTTTGGGTACAATAACTCACTCATCTCCGTTCCAGTGGGTTCATGTCTTATAGGCCAAACATCTGCATAAGCAAATACTGTTAGTCATGGGTGGTGATGGGTCCTGTACCACTAGGAAGGCAGAATCCAAGACATCAAAATTGCCTCTTTGTCCACAAGATCTAAGTAAAGTCTTATGGTACGTTTACACAGGCAGATTTATCTGACAGATTTTCGAAACCAAAGCCAGGAACAGGCCATAAACAGGGAACGGGTCACAAAGGAAAGACTGAGATTTCTCCTTTTTTCAAATCCATTCCTGGTTTTGGCTTCCAAAATCTGTCAGATAAATCTGTCTGTGTAAACGCACCCTTAGAAAATGCAATTGGTTTTTGTTTTGGAGCCATAAAATGTAGACATAAGTTCTCATATGACTTTAGAAAAAAAACAAAACAATATGGTAAGGGTAAAAAATAGGACAGTCACTATTGGGTTTAATAAATGATCATAAATTGAGAGATGTGGGAACAAAAAAGCATCAAGTCCTCCTGCTCCAATCGGCTGATGAGTATTTTTGCACTGATCCTACTTTGGATATGGGACCCCGTCACCTCCATGAACCCCCTACCTGGAGACATGCTTCTTTACAGCATATATACAAAGGCTATGGGATGTCACTTTCCAGACATTCTAAGATCATGGGAGGTCCTAGAGGTCAGACCCTAATGATCAGACAACTCTTCTCTATCCTATCAATGGGGATGAGTACTATTAGGTAAATTACCCATTTATTTAGATTTTTTTTCTAAAAAATAAAGTTAGACAGAGAAGCTTTAAGCTGTATTCTGGAGAAAGGAAATAGTTTTTTTTTAATTAACTAGTTTTGTATATTGCTTCTATTTAAAAAAAAAAAAACTCAATCATTCCAGTACTTAACAGCTGCTGTATGTCCTGCAGGAAGTGGTGTATTCTTTCGAGTCTGACACAGTGCTCTCTGCTGCCACCTCTGTCCATGTCAGGAACTGTCCAGAGCAGCAGCAAATCCCCATAGAAAACCTTTCCAGCTCTGGACATTTCCTCACGTGGACAGAGGTGGCAGCAGACTGGAAGAAATACACCACTTCCTGCAGGACATACAGCAGCTGATAAATACTGGATACCTTAGGATTTTTAAATAGAAGTAATTTACAAATCTATATACATTTTGACCAGTTGATTTTAAAACAATATTATTATCTTCTAAGAGGTTGCAAATGATTAGAAAAACATGGCAGGGCGAGGTGGGGGGTCATCCAGCTTTTGGAAAAATAAATGAAGATCTCGAAATGAAATAAAATAAGTTTACTCGTCTCTACAAACCCACAGTGATCTAGCACAGAGGTTTTAGTGGACTGGAGAGGCAAGTATTATTATAATATTATTACATATAAGGATAGTTTTTTTCAAAAGCTGTAAAACCCCTTTGATAAAGTTACTCCGCAATACCTAACACAACCTAGAGATAAATGGGGGCGCTATTTCTATTTTTTTTTTTTTTTTTAAAGTAGCTGATTCTTAAATTTTTTAAAATCCTATAAAATCCCTTTTAAACCACAATTCCAAAAACCATAAGATACAGTATGATTGAAACGACCGCCATCATTCCGAGACATATCTATGGCGCAGATAACGAGGATATAAAAACTCATCAAAACCCCTTACAAAAATATAAAAGGAAAAAATAAACCGCAAAAGATAAAAATTCACTAAAATGTTGCCTATCGCGGCTGCGGGGGTTCCCAGGCTCGGTCGTGAAACATTTATAAATGATGCTGACAGGTATATAGATTTTCTTTATGGATTTTTATACCTTATTTAAATGCTGGTGTAACTCAATTGGATCCAGGCATGTACGCCATTACACCGCTATTAAAATGTGTCTACTGACTTGATAACATGAAACTGTTTGTTTTCATTTACCATAAAAATACTCACTCTACAAGTATACGGGCAGTAGCCACGAACAGATGGCGGCATAAATCACAAGACAAAATTGCCTTGGTGCGTCATGAATATTCAACATCCAGTGACACAGCTCCTGGGTAGTGATGAACTAGGGAGTGATTGGATTCCGGAGGACTTTATGATCCCATATATGATAGCCCTACATTGGTGGGGGAAGAAGTGAATTTCTTCGGCTTTTTCCTATCGGCACCCCCCACCTCCCCCCCGGCCTTGCCCAAACTATACTGTATATTTAGTATCCGCGTCAAAGAAATCACATGAAAGTTTTAGGTTGTTGATAGATGCATAAAACCCATTTACATTTGGGATACGTGAATAAAATTCTGATAAACTTAGAAATACTTGAGCAGCTATGTCTACGACCAGTGGTGTCCATGCTCTGCTGACTGGAGATGTCATTTCGATGTGGACCAGGGTGGGTGAAGGCCTGGCGGTGACCTACTTTTTGCTACCAGGCTGCTGTCATAGATGTTACCAGCAGGGGGCGAAGGCCTGGCAGTAACCTACTTCTTCTTACCAGGCTGCTGTCATAGATGTTACCAGCAGGGGGCGAAGGCCTGACAGTAACCTACTTCTTCTTACCAGGCTGCTGTCATAGATGTTACCAGCAGGGGGCGAAGGCCTGGCAGAAACCTACTTCTTCCTACCAGGCTGCTGTCATAGATGTTACCAGCAGGGGGTGAAGGCCTGGCAGTAACCTACTTCTTCCTACCAGGCTGCTGTCATAGATGTTACCAGCAGGGGGCGAAGGCCTGGCAGTAACCTACTTCTTCCTACCAGGCTGCTGTCATAGATGTTACCAGCAGGGGGCGAAGGCCTGGCAGAAACCTACTTCTTCCTACCAGGCTGCTGTCATAGATGTTACCAGCAGGGGGCGAAGGCCTGGCAGTAACCTACTTCTTCCTACCAGGCTGCTTTATAGATGTTACCAGCAGGGGGCGAAGGCCTGGCAGTAACCTACTTCTTCTTACCAGGCTGCTGTCATAGATGTTACCAGCAGGGGGCGAAGGCCTGGCAGTAACCTACTTCTTCGTACCAGGCTGCTGTCATAGATGTTACCAGCAGGGGGCGAAGGCCTGGCAGTAACCTACTTCTTCCTACCAGGCTGGGATGCTGTGTAGCTACATGCCCACATGCAATTGGTTTGACCTAGCTCCACCACTGAAAAATCCCTTTAAAGGGGTACTCCAGTAAAAAATCTTTCTGGTTTCAGAAAGTTATATAGATTTAAAAAAAAAAAAAAAAAAATCTCCAGTCTTCCAGTACTTATCAGCTGCTGTATGTCCTGCAGGAAGCAGTGTATTCTCTCCAGTGTGACACAGTTCTCTCTGCTGCCACCTCTGTCCATCTCAGGAACTGCCCAGAGCAGCAGCAAATCCCCATAGAAAACCTTTTGTACAACCACGTTAACTTTACTGTTGGCACTAAAGTCAGTGACTTTCTCTGTAGTAATATGTTCTTTAAAAACCTAATAAAAAAAAAAAAATTAAACGAGAAAACCTTTAGGGCCAATTATTGATCTGTGGCCTTAGGAATATTTGTAGGAACATTGGTTTCCCATTATTGATCTATATAGAGGGCCAAAACAACACGTCTTACTATATATACAGATTTGCTGCTGACAAAATAAAAGTGAACAGCCAGATGAACAATTTAAGGGGGGATTCAAAAAAGGAAAGCAACATTAGAAAATTGCTTTCTTCTTTAGTTTGTCCCTTTTATTTCCCTGTAGTGTTTATAACAGTTGCCTAGGTTATCGACCACCACTCTCAACTCCAAGCGGTGGCCGGGCTGTGATGGACTCGAGTGGCCGGAATCATCGGGAGCAGTAAGCATAGCTCTACTTCCTCTCTCCAAGCTCCTCTCCGGGGCTTGGATTGTCCTTGGAGAAATGTGTAACCCCCCGGGAACAAATTAGGAAATGAGCGGGGGGACACAGTGGTGCCAGGTTGAATTCTCAGCAGACGGCACAATCCCTTTTAAAAATGAGTGTGGCCATTCATTTCCGATCACTCAGGAATCGCTGCTCAAACACGTATAGTATTCTACCTAACCTGTATAAAATACTGAAGATCTCTTTGTTCAGACTGTGTCACATGAGCCCACCTCCAGTACGCAAAAAAAAATAAATAATAATAATTATTATTATTATTGAATATTATTATGTTATGTTTTGTAAATTTCATGTATACCCCTGTTGCATGGGCTTTTCTATTAGAATTCTACGAACTATGGAGGAGATTTATCAGACATGGTGTAAAGTGAGACTGGCCCAGTTGCCCCTAGCAACCAATCAGATTCCACCTTTCATTCCTCACAGACTCTTTGGAAAATGAAAGGTGGAATCTGATTGGTTGCTAGGGGCAACTGAGCCAGTTTCACTTTACACCATGTTTGATAAATCTCCCCTTATGTTTGGGGATGAAGTGCCATTAGTGTTTTTCTACGGACGTTACTTTTTCTATGGACCTGACGTTATCGCTCCCACTGTTTTCTTCTACGTCTTTTTATTTCTCAAATGCTTTTTCTAAGAAACTCAATCCAGAGGTTTTCATTTAATGTCTGGGATAAACAGAATATTAGATCCATTGTGAGGGTTAAGACAAAACTCTGCGCACGACAACCTTCACCTCGGGCACAAACACTGACAGCGAGAAGAAAGAAACCAATTACTTCTCTCCCTTTAATTGCCTCTTTAGCTTTGTAAACACCACCGGTGCGGCTCGCCCTGTTTACTGGGTGCGATGCAATAGACACTGTTTACTGGTTACAAATACCTTCCATTATGTTATCAGCTGGAATTACTGCCAAGAACTGTAAAGGACATTTCCCTCTAAAATGGTGCAGAAAGGGAAATTATTATCGGAGGCGACCGCTTTTCAAGAAGAGGCTGAAGGGGCAATTGGCCTATTGCCCCAGGTCCCGCTTCTGACATTCCCCGGCATACTATGGCGAACCAGGCTTAAGAATGGAGGTCAAATGACCTTAAACTAATAATTCTTCTTGAATAGAGTGCCATTAAGATGCATGGAGACCTACATACCATTTATGCTCCACTGGGAATTAAAGGGGTACTCTGGGCTGGGGTTATTTTTATTGTACGCCGGGGAGTGGGTGGATATAAAAGCCGCTGGTCACTTACCTTCCCGGGTCCCGGATTGCGCCACCCCATTCTCCCATCTGGCTGCCGCTTCCTGGTCTGAGCTGCGGCTTGAGATATGACGTCTCAAGGCAGCTCAGCCATTCAGCAGCCAAGGCGGGACTCAAGCCAAATCACGTCTTAAGCCGCAGCTCAGAGCAGCAAGAAGCAGCCGGATGGGAGAATGGGGCGGCGCTATCCGGGACCCTGTGCTGGAATCGGGAAGGTAAAAAAAAAAAAAAGTAAATTCTTCTCCATGGAAAAATAAGACATCCCCTGAAAATAAGACCTGGTGCATCTTCGGGGGCAAAAATTAATATGACACTGTATTATTTTCAGGGAAACATGGTAGATGTTTTTCACACCTACTACCCAGAGTCATCACAGTCTTTATTGTCTCCATCCTGATTTTTCACCAGTCTTTATAATGTTGTAGCCACATTAATATAGAATATTATCATTAGTGAAGCCTGAGTCTCCAAGAATTAAAGGGGTATTCCGGCCCTGTAAAACATTTGATGTGTTGCTGACCTGGTGGAAAACATAAAAAAATGCTACTCTTGCCTCTTCCCTCCACCGGTGTCCTCCTATGGTATCTCCGTGTCCCCTGCTGCACAATCCCGACTCCACTTCCGAGACAGCCTCGTCCGGACAGTGACAGCCCACAGAGCCAATAACTCACCGAGACAGGACGGCGCCTCAGCCAGTCATTGGCTGAGCGGGCTATCACTGCCAGAACGAGTCTGTCTCAGAAGTGGAGTCGGGATCGTGCAGCGGAGGACATGGAGATACCATAGGAGGACACTGGAGGAAAGGGGTGGAGAGGCCAAAATAGCAACATATCAAAGGTTTTACAGGACAGGAGTATCCCTTTAAGGCCTCATAAAAGAAAGAGTAACAAATGACCACATTTTTTTTTTAAAGATTCCGTAATATTTTTCCTTAACTTTCTGAGAAAAATAAATCTCTAAATTCCTTTAAGTTGTTTAAGAGATTTTTTATGGTGCCAGAGAGTTCAGCCATTAAACATTGTTAAGATGGGACCATCCTCTTAGTGTGGGGATTCCATCATTTTTTGCCAGCAGCTAAAATCTTTACTGAATGGAATTGGGGGAAGAGAGATGAAATGTAATTCAATTGCAGAGATGAATATTTGATATGAAGCAACACATGATCAGCATTGGGGAAGGAGCCGACATCTGCGGCTGCAATTCATGAGGGCCTCATGGAATAGCTCTTTAAAACCTTCGTGAAGCACATCATCCATCTTCTCGGCAAGCCAGGAAGACACCACGTAAGATCTGACCGCGTAACAAAGCCCTGTGCACGTCTCATCGCCTCGCTTGTTGTATTTTCTATACTATTTAACAAAAACCTAATGATTCAAACCTGATTCGGCTATCATGTTGAGTTGCTTTGCTACAGAAACAGCGTCACATTTGTGCCTGGTCTTGTACTCCAACGGTGTAAACATGCCCCCTTGTTTTCTGATTTAGAGGGCCATTTGGAAGGGTGACAGGTTCACTTTAAATTAATCGTCTCTAGATTTGAGCAAAAATACTTATTTGAGTCTAATACTTACGCATCGGCTCCTGCAGTTTCCACTCAGCCAATCATTGATTGTAGCACTGTCCCGCCTCAGATGCTGATTGGCTGGTTGCAGAAGGAGCCAAAGAGTGAAGACCTCACACCAGGAGCCACGGACTGTAAGTATAACCCCCTGCCCCCTAAGGAGCATAGACTGGAGCTTTTAGGTGAATCCAACACCCTTTACTGCCAAGTGTTGAGCACTTAAAGGGAACCAATCAGGCTGATATGGTTCCCTGAACCGCTGTATACGGCTTCTGAGCAGCCAGCGGCCGTAACGGGCCTCTCTGCCTATTAATCATCCCCTTCGAGTGCACTGACAGGCAAGGAGCGATAACTAGTGAAGGGTGGGGAGCTGCCTAGATGACTACCTCCCTGCCTCTGCCTGTCCCGTGCCCGGGTTATTAAATTAAACCTCTTTTTCTCTGGTATACAGCTCCTGATTGCTCAAGAGCTGTATACAGCAGTTCAGGGAACCATATCAGCTGATTGGTTCCCTTTAAGCACTTTAGCATTCAATCAACTCTACTTTTCTCCTACTTATCTGGTATTATAGTCAAAAGCTTATTCTGGTCACATACACATGTGTCCATCCTCACCTTATTTCTAATCTAAATATCTTTAGTGTTGTCTGATCTGTCTTTCCAAGTATTTTGAGGTTCTGATCTTCTCTCACTAAGTGTAAACAGTATATCAGTTTATGGGAGCAGACACAGAGATTGATCTCTAGATGGGGCCTTATGACTCTTCCATTTTGGGATATTCTGGTAAAATCAATGAGAAACTATAGTTCATCACTCAACTAATAAAAAGATAAAGCTGGACACATCTGTAGATTCTTGAAAGCGTCAAGCTATGTACAGTATATTGATGTAGGATTATTCCATACCATGGCATCATAATCAGAGAGAAGGTCAGGTGGCGGCAGGATTAAATGACCTGACTTTGTATTTTTGTTCAAAAGCAAAATTATATATGTTACATTCTATAATAATATTTATTCACTCACAAATCGCCCCATGCTTTTGTCTTTCTCCGATGATAGTAAGCAGAATTATGAATACAGCTCGGGAGTGTAATACTGGATATAACTAAGGATCAGTACAGGATAAGTAATGTATGTACACAGTGATCCCACCAGCAGAATAGTGAGTGCAGCTCTGGGGAATAATACAGGATGTAACTCAGGATCAGTACAGGATAAGTAATGTAATGTAGGGACACAGTGACCCCACCAGCAGAATAGTAAGTGCAGCTCTGGAGTATAATACAGAATATAACTCAGGATCAATACAGGATAAGTAATGTAATGTATCTACACAGTGACCCCACCATCAGAATAGTGAGTGCAGCTCTGAAGTATTATACAGGATGTAACTCAGGATCAGTACAGGATCAGTATTGTAAGGTATGTACACAGTGACCTCACCAGCAGAATAGTGAGTGCAGCTCTGGAGTATAATACAGGATGTTACTCAGGATCAGTAATGTAATGTATGTACACAGTGACCTCACCAGCAGAATAGTGAGTGCAGCTCTGGAGTATAGTTTAGAATATAACCCAGAATCAGTACAGGACACATAATGTAGTACATTTACAAGCTGTCAGACCTTTATCCTATATGCCATCTATTACTATATTATTATAGTATGCTATAATATATTGTTGAGAGATAGATGCACTATTTAATGACCAACCATCAATATCCCAATCCTGATAGAATTTTACTGGCCATAACCCGCAGAGAATATCGATGCTGTTTCTACAAAAAAGCAGCCATGTTTTACAATCTCATTCAACCCCTCAGGAAGCCTAAACTTTGTGGATTCTCTATATTATGTTAATGCTGCTGTCATTTTAATTTTATATTTAAATCTGACTTCATAAAAAGGATTACTCCGCTAATCCCCTCGGAAATTATAGATAGGGAAAAAATCATATTTTGGATTAGAGAAGAAACAGAGAAACTCAGCTGTCATTGCAACAAGGACTTGATCTCAGTGACCAAGATGCAAAGTCATAGCGGTGGCGGAGATTAATAGGTGGCCGTTCTTGCCGTATGACTGCGGCCTGCCCTATTGATCACCGACGCGCAGGAAATACGGATAAAGCAATTTGTTCAGGTCAAGCTGCATGAATGGAGCGACATCAGAATGAAGACATTAGCTCTCCCATTGTTCTCAGCAGGTGAGAATGTAACGTTCCTACATCTGCGAAGATTCGGCTCAGCTCATTTACTTACATATAGCGTAAAGCCTGGCCCCTTATATCATCCAAAGTTTTGAGACCTTCTCATATACTTAATTCTTCGCTTTTTCTAAGGGTCAGTTCACACGGAGTAAAACTGTCGGAATCCCACCAGCCTCCGTGTCATACTGGCAGTCTATAGGAGGGCTTGTGCCTCCTCTCTCGGCGCAGAATTGACATGTCAATTCTTCTGAGTGGAGAGGTGCGGAGAGAGGAGATGTGCGAGCCCTCCCATAGACTGCCAGTATGAGACGGCTGGTTTTACTCCGTGTGAACTGGCCCTTAATCTTCCCAACCAGAGGTCGAACAGGCTTAATGCACTGGTCCATACCTGGGACATTGCAACACACGTATCCACTCTATGTGATCGAGCAACGTTGGCAGTACATCTCTGTCTTCTGTCTATATTGTTTTCTAGGCTATGTTCACACTATGTATGTGTGCGGCTGTATTTTTTATGCGGCTGGAAATGTGCGGCTGAAACTCCGGCCGTAGGAAAAAATAGACATGCGGCTGAAAACATACGGTCATTTACTTGGAAATCTGGTTCAACTAAAAATAACAAATAAAATCCCTAGAAAGTGATGCAAACACCTCTGGATGCATCTGGGAAAGCAGGGAAACAGTTTACATGAATTGCTATTACCGGGGTTTGCGATCCTCTGCAGTAATGCCGATGCCGATGCCTCAAATGGTTAATATATTTAATTAATAAAACACATTTTCTTTGTAATAAAGTGCCTTTCATTGTTCAATAATTAAATTTAAACGAATCCATCATTTTGCAATTAAATATACTGTTAAAATAAATATATATATATATATATATATATATATAAATGTATATTTATATATATATTTATTTTTTGACAGTATATTTAATTGCACAATGATGGATTCGTTTAAATTAAATTATTGAACAACGAAACTGATTTTATTACAACGAAAATGTGTTTTATTAATTAATTATTAATTAGTACAGGAAGCTCCATAAGCCGTTAATTCATATTCCCGGTAATAGAGCTTTCTGTACTAATCATCACTTTACTTTAATTAAAACATCAAATGTTTCTTCTAATTATGTTATCACAATAGCATTATTAGAAGAAACATTTAGAATTATATGTGCGCTCAGCTGATTGGCTGATCGGCTGAGCGCACGTATAATTTTTTTTAAAAATAAATAAATAATTAAAAAAAAAAACCGCATAGGGTCCCCCCTATTTTTATAACCAGCTGGGTTAAAAACCAAACGACAGCAGCCTGGTAACACCAGGGTGGGAAGAGCCATTGGTTTAGGCCCCTTCCCAGCCTAAATCTTACCAGCCTGCTGCCGCCCAGTCCAGTAGCGCCAATTTTTACGCTCCGGGACCACTGGCACCCGGCTCTTCCCAATACCCCTGGTGGCATTGGGTACTGGGGTAATAATGGGGGGGTTAGTGTTAGCCATTTTATACCGGCTAACACTAGGCCCCAACTTAGTAATGGATTCCGTCTATTAGACGGCTTCCACTACTAAGTCTATAAAGTAAAGAAATAAAGACAACACACAAGTGAATTTTTTTTTTAATTCAAATAAAAACACCCCCACAACCCCTCATTGACCATTTTATAAAAAAAAAACACCAAACAACCGCGGGTCATCGACGTAGTCCACGCAATCCGACGTAATCCACAGGATACCGATATCTGAAAAACAAAAAGGGAGAAACACACAAAAAACACACAAACAGGAGCACAACACCCATCATTGTGAGCGGTGTTGTGCTCCTTACAGTATGCAGCATCTTTACAGATCGCTGCTTACAGTCTGGCCCCCAGGGGTTAAGGGAGGATGTATTGCATCCCCCTTAACCCCTTGGGGGCCAGACTGATGTCAGACTGCACCCATCCCAGCAAGGAAGGGGTCAAGTGACCCCCCCTTCCTTGCTGGGAGAGGAGCAGTGCTGGGGAGGGGGTGGGGAGAGCTCTATACTCACCCCGATGTGTCCTCTTCGCTGGTCCGCAGCACAATGAAGTCACTGTACTGCGGACCGGCTCTTTATATGTGCGCTCAGCCGATCAGCCAATCAGCTGAGCGCACATATAATTCTAAATGTTTCTTCTAATAATGCTATTGTGATAACATAATTAGAAGAAACATTTGATGTTTTCATTAAAGGACAACTCCGACGAAATTTTTTTTCAGCTTATTTAACACACATTACAAAGTTATATAACTTTGTAATGTGGTTAAATACCCGGTCTGGCCCCCTTCCCCCACTTTCGGACCCCCGACCCCCCCGCCCGGAAGTTAAAGAATGTATACATTACCTATTACGATCGTCACAGTCCTCTTCTCCCGGGCGGCATCTGGTGACGACGTTGTCAGATTCGGGGGGCGGTCCTGGTCTTCTTCCTCCTCAGCGTCTTCATAGAGAGTGAATGGGACGGAAAAGGCTGCTGGTGCACATGCGCACCAGCAGCATTTTCATTGGCTGGAGTGCATCACATGGCTTCCAGCTTGCTCAGCCCTGATTGGCTGAGGTTGCTGGAAGCCATGTGATGCGCTCCAGCCAATGAAAAGGCTGCCGGTGCACAAGCGCACTCGCAGCCTTTTCCATCCCCAGGACCCGGAAGTCAGAGACATCGCTGGACGGCGGACGGTGAGTATGGTGTCTGTGTGTGTCTGTGTTTTTTTTTGGGGGGGGGGGGGTCCCACCGGAGTTGTCCTTTAAAGTAAAGTGATGATTAGTACAGAATGCTCTATTGCCGGCAATATGAATTAACGGCTTAATGGAGCTTCCTGTACTAATTAATATTTAATTAATAAAACACATTTTCGTTGTAATAAAATCAGTTTCGTTGTTCAATAATTTAATTTAAACGAATCCATCATTGTGCAATTAAATATACTGTCAAAAAATAAATATATATATAAATATACATTTATTTATATATATTTTTATTTTAACAGTATATTTAATTGCACAATGATGGATTCGTTAGAATTAAATTATTGAACAACGAAAGGGACTTTATTACAAAGAAAATGTGTTTTATTAATTTAATATATTAACTATTAGAGGCATCGGGATTCGGCATCATTGCCGGCTATTTTTGAAGTACTCCGTACGGACCGCCTGTCAATCCACGGCCGTGAATTTGCACATTTCCAGACGCAAACAATGGTCTTGTTCATTTTTTACGGGTCCGTTTACGATAGGGCCGTAGGTTCATACATAGTGTGCACTGTGCAGCCGTATATATTGTATACTTTCCAGCGTACGCATGAATCGGAAAAATCCGGCCGATGATTTACCGCCCGCAATACAGCCGCACACATACATAGTGTGAACATAGCCCTAGAATGTATCGACACAAACATGGATTTCCGGATTCAAGAGTCCGCACACCGGGCCTTTTTGCTTCTTAGCTGCTGGCAGCTAGGAATGCTAAGGGCCAAAGGGATATTAATTCTCTCTTATGGAGAGTCCATCATAAAGGCGTGCAGAGACTTAAAGGGGTATTCCACTCAAACATAACTTTGGATATACGGACATGGAGAGAAATGAGCTGCTGCACCTCACACCTATGGCTGACACTAATGCCTCTCGGCTACATTTAAAAACCAACGCCAGGATGTTGGTATATAATTTGATCAAACCATATTGCCTCATGTACTACGTGCAGGTCCCCTGGAACACATGGGTCCCTACACTACAGTAACTCACCACTGTGTCAGTCAGCGACCGCAAGGCAAGCGACAACAAGGGAAGTGAGGCCACGGAATGGCCCTGCAACCCCAATGTCACAGGACCAAACCCATTGGGCCCTCCACACTCCGCCGGTGGAGAAGGAGGCCACCAAGCAACACGAGTGTTACTACTCACCACTGCACTGGAGGTAGAATCAGAGAAATAGGAGGTACTTACCATGTGTGCACAGGTGCTTCCTGCCAATTAGTGTCACATGGGTCTTACTAGGAGGAGTGCTAGCCACTCAGAAAGGGGAGAAAAGCAAAATACTGACATGGAGAGAAAGGGGGTTTTGGTCTTGTGACAGGGCCACTCAGGGGCCCCCCTCCCCGGTTGTTGCTTGCTTTGCGGGGTTGGTGATAACTGACCGACACTGTGTTGCTTTAGTGTAGGAACTTATGTGGGCCAGGGGACCTGCACGTGGTACATGCAGCAATATGGTTTGATCAAATGATATACCAACATCCTGGCGTTGGTTTTTAAATGCAGCCTAGCGGCATTAGTGACAGCCATAGGTGTAAGGTGCAGCAGCTCCTTTCTCTCCATGTCTGTATATAACTTTTGATATGTTGCTGCCCATGGTGAGACTAACAATTTTTTTCCATACTTGTTATTATCTATTCAGTCTCCTTCCCCCAGTTCTCAGCTGCTGCTTTCTGCTGAAGACACAAGAATCTGTGGGTGAGTTTTTCTCTCTGTCTCCTCCTCCTTTCCTCTCCCTTCTGAGACAGCTGATGTAAACAAGTGCATGACTGTCTCGATCATGTTCGGATTCGTCCAAGTCTGAACGCTAAGCATTTGATTACCAGTGGCTAAAGATGTTGGACGAAGCCTTAGAGAGTCCTGGAAAACACTTCTTCAGCCACTAGTAATCAAACACAGAGCGTTCAGGCTTAGTTGAATCCGAGGGCACTCAAGGTTCTCCCATCTCTAGTCCAAGGACCTCAATCTATTACTTAGCGGCTCCTAGACAACTGCAGTCAGCCCCAAATGGGCCAACAAAAACAGAGTACATGAAAAAAAAAAATCCAGATATTTTGCCCAAATCATAAAAGAAGCACCGTCGTCTTCCCGAACACTTTGGTGTGCAGCCCATAAAACTTTCCCCCTGCTCCATAAATCATGCAAACTGCTGAGAGTTAATTTGCCTGACAATAAAGAGCATTCAATAAGTGTAAAACAAAACTAATTGCTTCTCTCCCATACAAATTTAATCATACTATAAAGTGAGATCAATGCGGAGGAAAGAAAAAACAAAACAAAAAACAATCCATACAGTAAAGCGTTTACCTAGCACTATCGCCGGCTCAGCCCTTGGACATGGTTCCATCCGGAGATAATTCTTCCGCCTTGTTTAGGACGCCAATTAATTGGAGTGTTTTGTGAGGAGCAGACAGGGGAAGAGGGAACATTAATACTGCGGCTTGTCGCATCCCGCTAAATAGGCTCTTGATCATATTTCAGGCATTTAATTTTATTTAAATCTCTTCTCCTTTTATTTTTAGGATGAAGTCTCTCCTCTTTCTTTACACCTTCTCAATTTCCTTTGAACTTGAAGGATCCTGTTTAGAACATCACCGTGATGGAACTATTTTAAGGGGGTGGAAAAATATCAACTTGGATTTAAAGAGAATTTGTCAATTGTAAATTGTAAATGATAATTTTTTTATTTTTTGCAATGAATCTAGAATGTAGCGTGCAGCCGGAGAACTGACAAGTGTATACGCTCCAGTCGAGATTCCGTTCATTCACTTACAACGTATGTGTTGTAAAAATCACGACCGTTGTTGTAAATTCCAACAACGGCCGCGATTTATGCAAAACATACATTGCGTGAACATAGCCACGTATTGTAACCCTACTCCTTCGAGGCCTTGATAGTTGATTCCAGTTGCATTTTCCAGTTTTCCAGTTGTAATTGTACATGACGTTGATGAGGTCACGGGGTTGTGTTTGCATTGCATGTGACCCACAGACCATGTGAGAGATGGGTGCTCCAATTACTTACTAACACTCGGAATATCTCTATGTGCTAATGACTTCACACTGGAACCTGAGAAGACAAAAGTGTTATTTGTCCTCAAAAACCCCATGACCTGCTGTATATTTTGCTCCAGGACCTCTGTGTAATTGGGTCATATCAGTGTTACACATACAGGACAGACTTAGGTGCCCTCACACACACTTTTTTTTTTTTGGGGGGGGGGGGGGGGGCTGAAAAACACCAGACAAAAACAACAACAAAAAACGCCAGACGAGAACAACAAAAAAAAAAAAAAAACACCAGACAAAAACAACAACAAAAAACGCCAGACAAAAATGCCAATTGTTTTTTTAATGCGTTTTTATTTTTCCTTCCTTTTTTTTTTTACTTTTTGTGAATGATCTTTTTTGTGGTTTAGGCATTTTTGTCTGTTGAACTTTTTTTTTTTTTTTTTTCCCTTCTGCCATCACATGACCTAGCTTCTGAACCACAAAAGGAGACAAAAACGCCAGGAAAAAAAAATTCTATACGCACCACTATAACGATTTTGAGACAACCAGAAGAATCTCATTGAGGTCTATGTTCACACTAGGTTTTTTTTTTTCAGTAAAGAACGGACGCTGATTGCAATGGAATCAGCGTCCGTTCTTTTCTGCTGGGGCTGCATTGCATTGAAGCCTGCTGTGTTCCCTCATCGTTATTTTAACGCCCGTTCTTTAGAACATTAGAGGTTATTTGGGGGATTTGCTACTGCTCTGGACAGGTCCTGACATGGACAGAGGTGGCAGCAGAGAGCACTTTGTCAGACTAGGAAGAATACTTTCTGTATGACATACAGCAGATGATAAGTACTGGACAACTGTAGATTTTTAAAAAGAAATAAATTACAAACCTGTATAACTTACGTACTGACACCAGGTGATTTAAAAACAGTTCTTTTCCTCTGGAGTACCCCTTTAAGAAAGGAAGTTACTTTGCCAAGAGGAGTCTTGCAGAGGTTTTATGAACCTCAATGGGAATACAACTATCCAAGGCCAGGCCTCCTTACCCTCCTAAGCAGCAGCAGCACGGTCGTCGCTATTTTACATTCTTGTTTAGTTCCCAATAGAGCGGTGATATTAACGTGATATGGATGTCAGAGTGAGAATCACATACAGTACGTAGAGTTTTTACTACTGACTGTAGATCTTTGGTGACTACGGATGAGTAATGCTCTTTGCAGTCTTGACAGTCTCGCCCCTGAAAACATGATCTACTGACTTTCCATTTGCAATTGTCAATCAAAATTTCTGTGTATCAGTTCAAGCCGTATTTGTCGACTTCTCGTCTAATTTAGATTTCGATGTAGCAGAGTTAGGTGTGCCACTCCGACACTGTTTGCTGTATTAATAAACTATGTATTAATGCATGTATGTACTGGGGGAGATTTATCAAACATGGTGTAAAGTGAAACTGGCTCAGTTGCCCCTAGCAACCAATCAGATTCCACCTTTCATTTTCCAAAGAGTCTGTGAGGAATGAAAGGTGGAATCTGATTGGTTGCTAGGGGCAACTGAGACAGTTTCACTTTACACCATGTTTGATCAATCTATATTGAGTTTAGTGCTGAACATAGTGTGGGGTCGCCCTGTGTTATGTCATTGTGGTGCCCTTAAACCCTTGTAATGTCACCTCTAAGTAGCTACTTTGGAGGGGGGTAACATGACATGTAATGTGTATCCAATGTCCATTGCATTTCCATCTCTCATGCACTGATAGTAATAAACTAGGGTTAAGGGGTAACTATCATTTTGTTTCAAAACTCCTGTAAACTCCATGGCCCACAGCTAAAGCGAATGTTATATGGAATTGCCCGAAGTCCCATAGACTTGCATTGCATGTCTACTGGTATACAACTCTATGGGACTTCCAGCAATTCTGTACATCACTCACTTTAAAAGTAGGGTATGGAGTTGCCAGAACTTTTGAAATGTATGCTGTCTTGAAAAGTACAAGTTATATAGACATCCTAAGTATTCTCCTATATCTTAAAGGAGAACTCTAGCCAACATGACAAATCGACTGCAGGTGGGGGGGGGGCAGGAACATAATAAAGAAGCTGTATTTACCCATCCCGTGCCCCCGCAGCACTGCCTTACTGTTCCCCAGCCCCTGCTGAGCTTCTGGATCTCCTGGTCATGACCCTGTCCTGCTCACCCAGTAA